>NC_092432.1:4812562-5118812 GCF_036169615.1 Heliangelus exortis
TTAAAATAAAGAAGAATTTTGCTGTATCCCAAAATATTTGGGATTTTAATGCAAACGTGTCCTTTGCAGAAGCACATTAGCATTTTTGCACAGGTATTATTTTTTATCCTTTATGAAAAATAGAGGATGCTCCAGAAAGATACCTTTTAGGGTCAAGCTCCCGTGGACAAAATTGGCTGTGCCCTACCAGAAAGCTCACACTAAATTTAACAGGACCCAAGAGATACTTAAAGCCTGTGTTAGCTACGTATGCAAGATAACTTTAACCCCAACACATAAAAACCTCTTATTTGTGTTGAGCTATGGCCTTTCAAGCCATTCAAAAAAGCCAGGCCCTCAAATGCGATTTCAGCACTCAGCTAATCCACGTCTGGTAACAGGTATAATATGATCCAAAAGGCTAAAAGCCTGTTAATGGAAAAGAGTCCATGCAAATATACCCACTGCTTCAGAAACAGTGCTGTGGGAAATGACCCATCTACAAAAACACTAAAACAGGGTTTTGTCAAAAATAGTGTCTCAAAGAAGCCACCATCACCCTACATCACCAAAGCATTGCAGAGAGTGGCTGAAGTTGATTGAAGTTAGTGAGCAGCCCGTGCAGATGCGGAAATACCCTCTCTCAGCCTCTTTCTGGGGCAGAACTTGGACCTCTGCAAAGTTTATCCACTGCTCATCACATCGATGGGAAACTTCTCCAGTCCTGAGGACAATGAGGTTTGGGACACTGCCGAGGGCTGGGCAGGATTTAGCTCTAGGTGGCAGTGCAAGGCCACGAGGGCAGCAGGTCCCTTCCCTTTCCTCCTGAATGTCCCAAGTGGACAACAAATCCCAAGAGATGAGGGAGTTAAAATATGAAACATTCTAAAACTCCTCAGGGATGAAAAACCCACAGGGAAATGTCTTATGTTTCAAGTTCAAATCTCATTTGAGCTTACCAGTCAGTCCAGTAGTTGCGACACAAATATAATCAGAGTAACAAAATAAAAAATATGAAGCTTTGACTCAGCCACAAACATGTATGTTCAAGAGCAAAGTCACCAGGAAGGGAGAATAACACCCAGCTTGTTCAAGGCATCAGGAGGGGATTCCCTTTCAGACTGAATTCCTGACTCCTTCTGCAGCAATATAACTATGAGCTTGTTCAGGATATTGAATTAACACTGCCTAAATCAGCACAACTGGTGCTATAGGATGTCAGCCAGGTTCTCATGGTAAAAATTAAAGAGGCTTGATTTTTAAAAAAGGGACTTTTATTTCTTGTGTGGAACTAAAAATATTATTAAAAAAAACTGGTTTACACTTCAGCATTTTAGCATCCCCAGTAGTGCTAGCAGAATTTTTGTTGTTACATTTCTTAGATGATCAGATGGGAACCAGACCAGCTTCTCCCCTCCTGCTAGTGGAAGGTCAATCCTCAAAGCATCTCAGTCTTTGTTGTTGTTTAAACCTTGACAACACTGCTGGGATTGTCAGAAATAAGCAAAGGTTTATACACAGAGAATACTTGGGCACTTATAGCTGAACTGGGATCTCCTGTACAAGATAGGTTATGGATGAAGCTTAGAAATATACTCCATAAAGCAAGACGCTTTCTTTTTCACTTCATAAAAGTAAATCTAAAAACCTGATAAGATTTCTTTTCCCTGATGGAACTTACTGCTTTAAGCTGTTTTGATGAGTAGGTACTCATGCAGGAGTAGAATAAAATACGCACACAAAATATTCTTGTATCTAAGGACACTCTTAAAAGAGTCTCTCCAAGGATGTTATTATATGCAAGGTAGAATACACTATTGTATCAAAGCAATTCTGCTGTTTCATAATTTAAATCAGAACTGGAAGAATGAGGCTTGAGTGATCAATTTCTTTTCAGGGATAGTGACTGAAAGAATAGTTGACATTTCATAGGTTTTTTTCATGCCTAAAATAGTCTGTTTTCAATCTCTGAAGGCTTATTTTTCTTTCTAAAGATGGCGTGGGGCCTGGGGGACCCACTTAAAGTTTCTTGCCATACTTGGCCAAGAAACACAAAGTGTTGGTGAAGTATAAACACAGAGCCCTTTTTCTTTGACCCATTCTGCAGTGTGATGGGATAGTGTTGTTAGTTTATGTGAGAGAAAATAGCATAGGCTTTCTGAAAAAAAAAAAAAAAGTGGAATTGGATTAAGGCCTTTGTGCAAACCTCAATGCTGAGGGGAATTAGCAATAGTTGTAGGCACTTAAAGGAGCTCTCATGCTGAAGCTTATCCCAGATTTTACACAATAAACATTTGAATATCAACGGTGTTTTGCAACTTGCAGCACTAATGTATAAACTTCTTCCTTTTGAAACTTCCAAATCCCTCCAAACGTTTGCAATACCCTCTACATAAACATGTAGGGCCTATAGTGGAAAACACCCAGTCAGGGATATAAGTCTGATTTTTTTATTTTATTTCTTTTTCATCCCCAGAATCTAAAATGATCTAGTACCACTAGCTGGTTTAAGTACTTCAGAAGTTCTCTTTTTTAACCAACTTTTCCCCCTCCAGCCTCACTTTCCATTTAAAAGACAAAGACCTCAATGAGACATGAGCTGGACTTGGGTACCCTAATCTTACATATTTCATGCTACTATGAAAAGGCACTATAAAACCTTTGAAGTAATTCATTAAAATACTGACCTATCCCTATTATTAGCATGCTCAGAGCATTTTTTCTGGAGCTCAGCTGGCAAACTAAAACCACATTACCTAACAAACACTTCAGATGAGCATACAGTTCCCTCCCCACATGCAGGTGAGCAGAACTCAGAGAACAAACCAAACAAGGCAAAGCTGGACTCCTTGCTGCTAGAGCTCTAACATCCAGGGAGTTGGTGTCGTTAGCCTTAAGTCTGGCAGTTAATGACAGATTGAGAGTTTTGTAACATTAGGTGTATCAAATTCACACTGACATAGCTGGGGAAAAGACATCTTTGCCAGACACTGATTTGCAGTTGACATGACATTTCCACTAGCTTCTCTAGATGCAACTTAATTTTGGTAGCCTATTTAAAGGATGATAGCTGATTCAGGAACAAATTACTTCCATGCTCTTAGGATGAGCCTAAAGTAAATCTTCTCAATACAGTATGTAATTATAAAAGATCCCTGCCTCCCTCCCCCCCAAATTTCCATTTTAACTCATGTTAGGCAGGGATGTATGTAATCAATTTTACAGCTTCGTATCCAAAGCTGTCTACTAAAAGATGGAACAAAGGAATAAGCCCATGGTGAAATAGCAGGGTGGGAAAAACTTGGAGATCATTTTTTGTTACAGTGTTTGTTTTGTTCTTGAAAAGGCTGTGATAAGAAACTCATTGCATTAAGAAAAAAATTAAGACATTACTGCCCTGTCCAGTTCTGAAGCATGTTGAAGCAGTTTGCCTATTGAATTTGATACAATGATGTATAGATGAATAAAGTTATCTCTAGTATTGAATGGGACGGTGTCAGTGGGAGGGTAAAAAGGGAGGAACTTAGAATCTGAAAAGAATACTTTTTTTCCCCCCCCTTCTTTTTAAGAACTTGAAGGTCAGGGTCCAGCTGCCATAAAAGGCTAGAGGACAAACAAAATGCTGCACAGGCCCAAATAAAGACAACTATAGACACATTGCAGAGGTTTCCTCCTTCAAGTAGCTATTATATTGACCTGCGTTTTAGAGAGAGAGCATTTTAGGTTTCACACTGATGAAAACATAGGATGAGCAGAAGCATCAGTAAAAGTTGCATCTTTAATGAAACAGATGAATAAGGCCAGCAAAGGTAGGAAACAATTTTTAAGAGGAAATTATATTGATTCTGGTTTACTTGAAAGTCTAATTCTTTTGATTGAGATAAACCAGTAAACTTGCTTTTTTCTTCCTTACAACCAGCCAGTGGCTATTCTAATAGAACTGTTGCCTAGCTATTTGCAAGGCCTCTATCATATGCAGCAAGAAATTGTCTCAAAAATTGAGTCATTCTATGAAAAATAACAAAACACTGTTCATTCATCCATATTTAGAAACATAATATTCTGAGAATCATTCAGAACATGGTCTGAGAAATAAGGGGAAGAATCTTAAATGAAGTAGTGAGAAGGGTTAATATCACTGATGAAAGAGGGGAAACTGTACTAAAATATCGAGTTGAGCTGCATTTTGTCATTCATGCTCAGTGCTGCTTATTGTTGTCTTGTAATTCTAAGTTTAATTGTCTCCCCATAAGATGAAAGAATGGCTAGTATCTTTCTTTAAGAATAAAAACTACTAGCCTGTCCTGTTCAGCAGGAGGGAGGAGGGGGCTGGATAGCTTTGTCTGCATTTGTTTGGCTTTAAAAAAAAAAAAAAAAACACAGCAGAGTTAGAATAGTGTCATATCAAGTTTTTTGTATACACAAGAATAAATTTAGCAACTTCAGATGATTGCTATAAAACCCCACCCAAATCCCCGTATTAACATTTTTCCAACACCAGTTCTTGTTTTTTTACAGTGGTATAAAGTTCTAAAAAAATAATTTAAAGTAATTTGAGGGCTTGATTTAGCATGCACATTTTGCAATGTAGATGTTTTACAGTAAATAAAATAAAACTAGGCAGTCTACTGATGCCACAGTCAAATAAGCTCTTTGCAAGCGAACTTTTAGACTGAAGTAGGTATTTAATAATATAAGTTTGAAGAAAGGGAAAGGCAGGAACTAGTATCCAATCTTCTGTTAAAAAAAAAAAATGGGTATTTTTCATCTTCTAAAAAATGTTTTTGAAGAACAAAACCTACAAATAAAGGTCAAAGTATAACATGTAAAGAAAAGACAACAGTTAAGTACTTAAAACACTGTTTTGATTCTAATATAAGTTGCAGATGATTAACTGAATGCAATGCCTCATGGACATAAATGATAGACTTCATTTTAAAGTTTTCCTTTTGTCTGCAGTCAAACTTGGAGTTTGATCCAATCTATATAGATAAATCTAGGGATCAAGCTGGAGGTTTAAATGGTTTAGCCAAAGGTTGGTCCAGCTTTATAATAATGACAGCTGATTTGTGTTACTTTCCACTGAGATTTCTTTTTTTTGGATGACCCCCCTCCATATTGCATCTTGCAATTAGACTGTTGACAACTCTATTATGCTGACAGCAGAGGTAGAGCTACACAGGGAATTCTCCAGCATGTTATGCTGTAAATGTTACTCACAGATGTCTTAAGAGATGGCAGTTTGTCCCTTGTGTTTATATCTCTGCTGCAGTTCATCTCGAGTTGCAGTTGTTCAAGACAGAATTGGTGACATGCTGAGCCTAATGCAACTCTTACCAACAACTTTCTGAGATTAGGAGCCTGTCAGGATGATGTCAATGGAGGTTTAAGAAGTGCTTTCTGAAGTTGTTCTGAGTTAATAATTAATGGATATCTCCCTTTGATAGCTCTTTTATATTTGGATGCAGCTGGCTGGAAATAACCACAAAGGGAACCTGATTTTATTTGTCATTAATTTTGACTTTACTTAGCAAATGATCATGTGTCCCACCATCACAGCTTCACTAATCTGGCTGTACTATAATGTGAAGATGAAATCTTTGATTAACAAGAGATTAATCAGTTTCTAGGGTGTTTTGGGGTACATATATCTCCTCCCAAGTAGTTTTCCAGCACATGCTTAGAGATGTGTTAAGTGTTAAAAGCTGCCGAGTAATCAGAATGAGGTTTTTGATGTATAAATCTTGTATAAATGAGTGTTTTGCCAACTAAACCAGAAACATTTTGCCTGCATATACCAGACAACAATTTGGCACTGCATACTGGAAAATAAATTTAGGGCTCAAACCCATTCTTTATAGACAAAATTCAGATTTAAAACTTAAATTAATCCAAATTATTTTGCAACACTAATTTTGCTGCAATAATGCCCGATGTTAAATGCTGCCTAGATTACACACTGCCTTAAGTAACTGCTATTTTATGTTCATTTACTTCCCAGTATATGAAATATGAGAATACATATACTACCTACACACTCCAATTTACAAGAGTAAATTCACATATACATAACCTTAGTTTCTTTACAAGGAAAAAAGCTTAAAGATTCTGTCCTTCAAGATCTCCATACTGCCACAAGAATGTACTTAAATTGCTCTGTAAAATACTTTTGTCAGACTGACCTAGTCTATTAAAATTACTTCATAAAATAAATTGCAGAAACTTAACCAGAAGACTTGAAAGAGGGAGGGACAGAAAACTACAGAATTTTGGACAAGATTTAGTTACTGGTTTAATGTTTATGTCTACAAAGAATAAGTAATAAATTAATCTCAACTATCTAAAAAATTAAACTTAAAAAATTTTAAAACAAAATTTAAAACTAAAAATTAAATCTTTACAATTCAGATGAGAAAAAAAAAAATCTATGTAAGCGATACAGAAATATTTTTGGCTATTATATGAAAAAGCAAATCCTAAAGGGTATTTTAGTACCCACAAACTAAGAAAAAAACAATCTAGGAGATAAATAAGAGGTCTCTTACTCTCTTGGCAGATCTACCCAGTGCAGATGAAATCCTGTTGAAACTGAACAATTTAGCACTCAGATAAAAAGCAGCAAGTTTCATATATTCGTTTTTTAGAGCGCAGGCAGTAGGAATACACCATTTTACCAATTTTCTAGTTATTAGGCATTTTCCATCCTGAGAATCAAGTTTCAAGTTTATAACAAGCACAGACTACAAACTTTTCCAGTAAGACTGAGAAATAAAATTAGAAACAACTGTTGCTGTCTATTTAGACACTGCAGTAGGTTCCTGGAGCTGCAATAAATACACATTTTGGTGGCGAGTTTTTAATGCAGCGTATGGATTCAGTTATAGTTGTGGGTATTGCCCATTAACAGCTCTGAAAAGCTTCAATATGAATGGGGCTAAGATTCCCTGCATCAATGTACAACTCAGAACTATAATCTGAGTGTTTGAACACATTTGTGAACTCTGAAGGACACCCTTAAGAGTTAAGAGAAGCTTGACCATCGTGCCACAGTTCTCGCTGATCATCCATTATTGAAAATAGCTTCTCTCATTCTCTCCCTCCCCTTCCCAAGCCCAGCTTAAAAAAAAAAATGGTTTTAAAAGTTGGCAGGTGTCAGCAGGGAAGCTAGAGGTACACGGAGGTCTTCAGATTATTTTTTTCCACATCTTTACCTGTTTAGACAGATTAAGTCAGGAAAAAATGCTGTTTCAGTCATCCTGCTCATTTCATTACTGTTTGAGCTGGATTTGGTGCAAGTAAGAAACTTGCTAAATCTTGGTAAGGCAACTTTTAAGATTTTGCTGAACATAGTAACAAATAAACACATACCTGTGTATATGCAGATGTTTATGTTTATCAATAATAAATATAAAACACATTGAAATGCATCCAAGCAGAAGTCATTAGCCCCTGCATTTTCTCTTCCATTTAAAAAGGACAAAGGTAAATTGTAAGGATTTTTTATGTATACTTGATAAAACTGATTGAAATTATTTAAAGTACCTCAGGAGAATAAACTGTGTTTTAGGAAGCACTCAGAGTTTAAGACAGCTACAGATAACAGATTTTGAAAGGCAGTATTATGAAATTGAAACCTGTAATATTTCATTGCCCACCATTGGACTTGCACAGCAGTCATTTGTCCGTGACTTTTTACTACCCCAATTATTTTTTAAACTTTGATATTAAGGGAACACCTTAGTGCTCATCTTAATATAATGTTCCATATTAGCTCAGTGTTATGCTCTTAAATGCAGATAAAAAAAATTTCTGAATAAAGAACTGCATACGCTCCAAACAGCTGCAGAAAACGCATCCACAGAGCATCTATGCCTTTGCTTCATAATATTTTTGCAGATTTTACCAAAAAAAATTTGCTGTTAAACTGCAAAGGAATAGTTCAGATAAATGCACAGCTCATTAAGTGTGTAACGAAAACCAGGACTTCTCCAGTGTTTCCTCTAAAAAGTAAAACATCCCTAACAACAAAATATTTTAAATTATTTAGATATGTAACCATTTAAGAACAGTCATGTCCTTCGTATAAAATTCTGATCTTCAGTTCTAGATGGAAAATATTTGGTTTCTAATAGGAGGAAATAACGTGGCAAGTGATTTGATATTTTAAAAAAAAAGACAAAGCAGTAGCTCCTACTGTGTTAGCTCTGTTTCACTGATGTGGTTAACTAGATCTTTAACATCCAGCACTTCTTAAAGGTACCTATAACCAGGGCGATGACAAGATAACTGTGTCATGGTAAATTGAGAAATAATTATTTTATTCTTTGATTTATTACATCAGTTGTAAAGCTTCTAACTAGAACTGGATTTTGCAGCCTACACACATGTGAATACCTTTCCTCCTGTTATTTGTCCCCTAATCTGTTCAAATGGGTTAATTACTCTTGGGTGTAAAGATGAACAAAATTCAGACCTTAACTCTCCACTTTACCCTTAAATCTGTGCTAGCCTTCGTCTAGAGACTATACCTGTATAGTAAAGGAGCAAATTACACAGTTGCTCCAGTGTAATTGTTTTAGATGTTTGGAGCTTGAAATAAAAGCCCTGTTAATAAGTGCTCAGTTGAAAGCTTTGCTTTCTATAGCGTTCAGATCCTTGTTTTCATTTGATGAAAATTATTAATACTAACACAAAAATTGTTTTGAAACCATTTATATGGAATGCATACCTACCTCTTTGGTTAAAACCAGTGATCCATTAAGGCTTTTCTTGCTTTTTTCCAAGCTGTGAGCATACTGTGTATTTAAGTGTGTGTAAGAGTGAAGGTGGGGGGTAGGTTTAGCTGAATAAAAGATTGCTTGATATCTTGAAGTCCTTTGAAGAGTTTTATAGGCTTATAAAGCTCAGTGTGAATGAATGACATTTTTCCCCCCTTTACTTTTACATATGGGAGTTTGTTAACCTGTGTTTCAATTAGTGAATAATTATTAATTATACTAATTACAGGTTTAAATGAAAACCACATACTTTGCAAAAAAAAGTTAAGCTTAGGGCTGAAATTGTAGCTGCAGACAGGGATGCTGCAATAAAGGCTGAAGCAACACTTTCACTTGGGGGCTTTTACATATTTGTATAAATCTCTAAGAAAACAATAAAGCACTAGAACAACTTTTTACAAGAAAATCCATAGAGAACATATATCCAAGAATTTACTTCAGACAACCTTGATTTTTTTAACCGAGAGTAGTAACCGTTTACTTTGTTTTTAAAACTAGAACCCTAGTAGGTTAATTAGAATTCTTCTACAACACAAAAAGCTGTCTTGATTTTTGTATTTAACTATCTAGACAAAAGAAACGAGAACAAATTGCAAGTTCTCATCTGCTAGAAATTATAATACTTTATTTAGACAAAGAAGAGCATTGCTCACATTATTTTAAGCTAGCAATCACAGTGACACTAAAAACAAGCAAGGAAACTTTGGGATTGCTTAGGACAGAATGTCAACATTAGCTCTATCTTTAAATCCCAAGCAGGAAAAAAGCCTTGAATTAAAAGGTTTATTTTTATTTTAGTGTGCTCTCTTAATTATACTTTCAAATAAACTTTTCAGAAACCCCTAACATTGTATATTGCTTCTCCCTGGAAGAAGGCACCCACAGCATGTTTTAAGAAATGCATGTGAATTAGAAGCTGGTTGTTTACATCTTTTACACTATGCAAAGACTACCAGAACATAGGGTTTACTAAATATCAATTACATTTTCATTTAGTGGCAGCTTTAACTAAGGACAAAGTACCACAACTAAAGATCATTTTAAAAACGTAGCGTACATGGATGTAAAACTCCTCATTGTTTCACAGGAGAGTTTGAAATCTCTTGAACATTCAATATTAAATATTACGGATTTAGAGCTACTGTAGCTTTTACAAAAAAATTCTGTTTCAGTTTTTTTTCCTCATTTTCACGTTTTTTATTCTCTTCTCAATTTAGTTAAGCACGTGTTTTAAAGCACTGAAAAATATTTCCGTCACATCATTATTACACAGCAATTGAGACATATTTGCATAATGAAAAATAATTACATAGATAATATCAATAAGTATGATTAAAGCCATCTATTTTGGGGGGTTTGAAACTGGGAAGATGTAACTAATATTTATAAATTACCATTGCAAAATTAATAATGTTAAACATTTTTTAAAATAGCATGCAAAGCAACCAGCAATTGTTTTATTTTAAACCTCTTTTTATAATATTGTTGTTGCATTTTCCACAATTAACTGGAAACTTAATCCATCAAAAGTACATACAATTAAATCATCTATAAGGAGATGAAATTACTCTTCATATTTCTCTTCCCATGCAGAGAGAGAATTCAAAAATTAAAGTAAATTAACTAGGTTATTGAAATCCACTTGTGATCTTGATTTTAGACTTAAACAATATTTTAGCAAATACTTAAACAGGCAATTACTGTTTAAATAGTAAACAGAAAAGTGCCTGCAGCTTTAGATGAGCTAGATTCACTCATATTGACAAGTAAATAACTGTTTGGAGCTGGAATAGTGTTTAATTACTATAGTCAACAATATTCATTATTGAATGCAGCATACAGTTTATATTAAAGTATATCATCATATATTTATATATTAACATATTTGTTATTTGCCTGTTTTGCTTAATAAGATAAATTAGAAAAGAGGGAAAATATATAAAATATTTAATATGCTGGCTCTAGAATATGCATACAAAATCTTTGTAACATCCTCCCTGAATTCAGTAGGGCTCAGACCAGGACTTCTAACAGTCTCACAGAATTATTCTCCTCTTGATTTGAGCTATTATCAAATTAAAGTACTGAAGCTTGACTTTGTCAATTATGCTTGAATTTTTCTTGAATTTTCAGAGAACAGCTTTATTTTTTTTTCTATCATAATCTATTTTTCAGTGAATAATAATGTTAGCTATTGATATTACTGCCTGAACATCACCAAAATTAAGGAGTATGAGAAGATGTGTCTGGTCCTGGGTTTAAATGTTCTGCCTGTCATTGTATATGAAGGCTCTTTGGGAAGAGCCCTGTCCTTATAGAAACGCTGTTTAGAGCAGTTTTGGGAACACTGAGCCTTTTTTCTTTCCTGTCCCTCTCCAGAAAAGTCAGTGCCTACTTAGACCAGGGAGTTTTCCCAACATGAGCAATAAGAAACAACCTCCACAGAGCTCTCCCTACTACCTTTGTCCCACAGGGCAGCTTCCGTCAATGCAACAGCAGCAGAGAAATAGTTGCAGGCTGAAATTCAAAGTAGGATCTTTCTGGTCAAGGAGCTGCTGCAGGCACCACATTGGAGCTGGGGTATGGAACAGCTCACAGGTCAGTGAGGAAAACTACAATAAAAACAGCAAAAAACAGCCAGTGGCAACTTTTGACATGGTTCTGTCAAAGATCCACTTGCTGAGGCTCTTTGGTAGATGTCAGCAAATATTGTGGCTTCTGTGTTAGGGTCTACACCACCTCATGGCAAGCATTAGATAATGGAGAGGACCCACATGACCTCCAACACCACTGTGGAACAAAGCAATGGTGTTTTCTTACAAAATAATGGTTTATATTCAGGAGCGAAGAAGAAACGTTCCAGCTCTCTAAGAAACACTGCACATGTCCAGTTTCCATTTGAGATCCTTCAACATCTCTAGCCCCTTGTGCTAAGCCCTAGTTTATAGCCATTACCAGGAAATTCTGACTTCACCTGCAACGTGTAAAACACTGCAAGATCCTTTTGCAAAAGGGCTTGAAGGTCCCCGAATTCAACATGCTCAGGAAAGGATGTTCTTTCCACCTTTCTGAAGAGCACTGTGGAAGGAAGCAACCAAACGGACAATACTGAAAGCAAAGTTGTAGATTTTCTTTTCTGTTTTGTCTTATATGAATAATATGGATTCTACCACACAGGAGGAACTGACAGTTGGTAGTATTGCTTACTAAAGCCATTTTACAAGTTTTTCTGTTAGTAACAAAAAAATTCACAGCCACTGAGGGCTAGAGAAGAAACATCAGCATTAGGTCACACCAAGGCTTACTCAATTCCTGTTCTCCATCCCCAGGCATAACTCCTCTGAAATCAATGGGAATTTACCTCAGTAAGGAGTAGGATTCACTTTGTGATGACCCTGAAGTATCCATTGCTTCACTATAGACCATTTCAAGAACTGTCTCTGATTATTCCTCAGCAAAGGGGAAAGTTACGCTCACATTTCAGAATCAGGGGCAGGCTGATAGGGCTGCCAAGTCTCCTCCAGTATCATGGCACACTGAAAAACAGCAGCACCTTGTTAATACTCTTCAGAAGCCCCTTATTTCCATTTACAGGAGGTCATTAGGATTACACAGGTAGCTGATGTTATAAGCTAAGCATCTCCAAGATTCTACAAAGTGTCATATTAACAAAAAATAGAAATGCTTTGTCAAACACTACACAAAATCCTGCTGAAGTCTTCATGAGCAACTGTTTTAGCCTCCATATGCCCACACACACTGAGTCAATCTTTAATTACATGATCATAGATAAAAATTCAGCCTCAGTGGCAGGAGCTCTACAGCATTACAAGCAACAAACCCAAGAGAAAGGGCACATGGGGCTGTTGTGATTTCCCACTGCCTTCTCACCACTAACACTGCACCAAGATAAGCCTCATCTCAATTCTTTTTATTCTCAAGTTTCCAGCGGGTAGTATTTATTTTACGACTTAACAGTGCAAAAGCAGCCTGAAAACACAGAGACCTGTACAAAGCCCAACTACCTCTGAATTTTGGATCAGGCCCATCCCAAACATTCTGTGGTCAGATTACTGCAATCCTTTTTTCTCTTTCTACCCTTCTTCCAGGAAGATGAAGGATGACTCTATGAAGTTTGCAATTTCTCCTACAAATACCACAAATTTCTAAAACCCAGAAGCAACACACTCAAGGCATACTACCAGACATAAAAAGCCAATGAAAAAAGGGGGGGTTGGGGCGATTTTTCTTTCTCTCCCTTCCTCCATTTCCCAGCCGTGAAAAGCCACCTGTGCCTGAGCTTGCTGCAGGGCCCCAGAGGTGGGGGGTACAGGACCCACCTGCAGCCTCCCTGTCCCCAGCTCCTCCCTCCAGCAGCCTCTTTCCTTCTTGTCTGTGAATCCCTCAAAACCTCCATGGTAGGGCTAAAAACCCTTTCCTCTCCCCTAAAGTTTGCTGCCCTTTTCCAAAGACAGTGCTCATGGTGATACAGTTATTTTACCAGGAAAATCCACTGGAGAAGTTAAAGGCATCTCTATATTACACCCCATACACCTCATTTCTATTTAATAGCTCTGGAGCAAGACAAAGTACAAGTATCTTAACACGTCAGCCCAAATGTATCTTTACTCCTAGGAGTAATCTCAGCTACTTCACCGAAACTCCTCTGAGGGGAGGAAAAAGAAAAATCACACAGGTAAATCAGTTCATCCTAAGCTTTAAAACCCTGTCATTTCATCCTCTACATAATTTGCTGATGGATTCCTGATTTGGGCTAGGAGAATTCTGTACCATAGGCAATTCTGCAGGAGGCAAAGTGACAGTGAGTCTCGGGTGGATTTCTGGACAAGAGAATAATACCCTCGTGTCTGCTCAGTGCCCTCTCCATGCACAATAGCTCTGAGTGGCAGTGCCTGGTAAGAGGATGAAGCAGTAAGAAGTATATGATCTGATGAGCTTGGCTAAGCTGGGGGCGTCTCCTCTACTCGGCTAAATTAAAAACCTCCCTGCAATTTCAGTCCTAATCACCCCCTCTGATGCTGTAATTCACTCCCAAGGCCATTTATCAGAACCTAGAGAACTGTGCATTAGCCAGCTCTTCACGACTTCAATCAGCTGGATTTAATGGGGGTTGTGGGATGGCTGGGGGAATTTTAGGAATTTAAGTGATACAAAGTATATAGGGAGTCAGGGCGTAAATATTTCATGGCAGGTTTTTGGTTACTTGAGATCCACAATGCCCCACTCAAGTGGTACAAGCTGTCTTTAAGCCTGGTTTGTGGAAAAATCTCTCCTCTTCAGTGGCACTGAGACATACATTGGCTTCCCTGCCACCCTCCTCCCTGTGGCTGGCACAGGCAAGGAGCCAGCAGCATTATTACACCCTTGCACCTCCCAGCTGGCAAAATGGCCCTTTGCAGCCTTTACCAGTTGGTGCAAGCTGCTCTAACTTGTGTTGAGAAACCCAACCAGAAAAGAAAGTCCTATTTGCATTTTCAGCCTGATTCCAGACACAGCCCCTGTACACTCTACAGACGGGCTTACTGTTGGCTCTTGCACAAGATGCTCCAAACTTAATAACAAAGGTGTGACTAGAGCTGTTAAAACCATCCTGGAGCTAAATAATATCTTTCCATTCCACCTTCTATTTAGGAAAGTTTTTAGGGAATCCATCTGTACAGTGCATTGTTCTTCTCTTGCAGAATTTCAAGTCTGACTTGTACCAAGAAGGAAAAAAAAAAAAATCTATAAGATGTGATGTATGTTTATACTCAGCTGAATAAGAGGCTTTTCAGCATTAGGAAATCTATAGCATGAATTATTCTAACTGATTTATAATAGACAGCAATGCCTTAAGGACTCTAGTCTGAATATGTGTGCTTTCATGACAGGGTTGATGTACTAGTTGCTTCGTATTCAGTCACTAGAGCATCCAAAGAGTATGTCCATAGACATGTTTTAGAATTTACAACCTATTACTGCACTTCAGAAAAGGGCAAGAGGGGCTTGCACCTTTTTTATTTTTAAGGTTTGACTTTAATGTCATGTCTTAAACGATGCTGATGTCAACCCAGCTTTTATTTAATATAGTTCCAGTATCAACATCCATTCATCGCCCCTACTTTTTTACATCCCCCTATGCCATATTAGAATGCCAGCAACTGCTGGACTCTATTCATATTTTTATTTCTTTTGTGGTGCTCTGTGGCTCAGGAGTCATCTGGATATCAAGAGATGAGCAAGTTCAGAGGAGACCAAGGCAGAAACTTGTCTTTCAGCTTTTCTAGATGCATGAAAAGGACTGAATTCTAGCTGGTTCCAAACAGCTTTTGATCAAGTCCAAATATAAGGTAACTGACTAAAAAGTAATAAGTAAGGAAATAATTTTGTTAGAGTCCACCTCCCTTGTTGCTGTTATTTCTGAGAGAGATAATTTCCCAGGCCCACAAACCACAACATCCCCCTTCCAATACTGCTTGCAGTGTTTGACTAATGCAGCACACCCCCAAAGTTCATATTAAATGAGGATACAACACTTCAGTCCCTAACACAGCTCAAAACAACTGGCCCTGAAGTTCTCCCAGCACAATCAGGGTCCACATGGCACTGAAAGGTGGTGTGTCTGCCAGCCAGTAAATGAATTTAATTAAGCAGTGGAGTGGCTGGTCTCATATGGCTGGATCTGCTGAGTGTAGGTGTGTGTGCATGTGCACTCTCAACACATTAGGAGAACCAAACCAAACTGCAAAAGAATCCATCAATTTCTCCTGCAGTAATGAAGCTAAACAGACCCTTGCCCTACCAATGCCAGTCAGACACCTACTGGACTTGACTTTTTGGGAAATTAAGTTTTAATGGGGACACACAAAGGCTTGTGTATAAAGACATTTAGGTTTTGAATTCTACAAGCACTATGCAGTACTTCACAGTGCTTTACACCAGTGAGAAGCCATGAAGACAGAAGAAAATTAAGCCTGGTAATGAAGAAATAATTTTAAAAGCATCTAAAAAAACATCTGAAGATTCAGCTGTCCCCTTTACAGGTCAGATTATATAGCTTTACTCTGAGAAAAAGCATTGCCTACTGTTATGAAAGGCAATGTGCCCAAGACAGAGAAAGCCATTCTATTTACTGGGTCAGATACCACCATGCTGCTATGCTCATGTATCCAAATGACATGCAAACTGCTAGGACCCAATGAACTGTGAAAGATAATTAATTCATTTTTTGAGTACATGCTTTTCTCTGTGACTGACCAGCTCTTGGCATCTATTCAGCCATTAGTACCAATAGAGCCTACACTAGCAACATCTTTCCTTTTGCAACTCTTTTAGGGCAAGAAAGACAAGGGTCACAAACCAATTTAATTGGGCTGTGGGGATTTCTTTTAGAGGAGAAAGCACTCTTAGGGTACATAGGGCTGGCATCTTACCCCATTTCCCTTTTGTAGTCTGTGACAAGAATGAGCCTATTGGCAACAGGAGGGCCACACCAGCCATATGGCTACAACATTTCATGTAACAGCTACTGAGGGCCAAAGGATCTCCTTACAGGAGAACTGAAAGTCACAATAAACTGGTGCAGTCTATCATACACCTGAGGTTTTCACTGAAAAGTTCAAGAAGGTGGCAAGACAGCTCCATGTTGTCTTTGATTTAACCTTATTCCCAGACAGCACTTGCAGAGAACACCAAATGAGAGACTCCATTGAGTCTGCTGGCCTTTGCTGGCCTTCTATTCCCACTTTCTGATTTTTAACAGTTTCACTGTAAATGAGTAAAGCATTAGAACATTAGCTTATATTGTACTGCAAAGCCTATTCCAGTAAACCTGTCAAAATTGGCATCATTAATAATAATACTTAGCACTTATATGGTGCTTTACATTTTCAGAGCACCGTAGACATTAACTTAATTAACAAGTGACAGTTTCACAAGTAGCTCTCCCTGCAGCCCTAGCCTGTGTGCCTGGATTTCTCAGAATCTCAAACTCTGCATTAATCCACTTGTCTTTCATCCTTCTGGAAAGATTATCTTCCTTTTTATTCGCCTCTTTTGGACATCTAGACCCATGCTTCTAAAAACTATTAAAAATATTCAGGTGGAAGAACACTGACTTAACATAAGCTAATTGGAAAATCCACATTACCCTACTTTTCAGCCTAAATTACACAAAAATCAGAGCTCTGTAAAGCACACATCTGGACAGAATAGGTGAATAGGTGTCTAAATTGGTGTAAAGCATACTTACTATTGATTGCTCTGCAGCTTCCAAAACTGTTCAGAAATAGAGATGTAATTAGGTCTTACATCAATTTTTTCATCATGTTTAAGAAGAAAGATGGCAAAAAAAGCCCAAAAAAACAATACATTAGCCTTTCAACTGAAATAAAGTAAGTGAAATCTGTCTCCAGAAATTTGCATGACAAATTCACTGGCCTGAGCAGCCTTCAGTTCTCAGGGCCATTTTCAGAGGTCTGTGGAGCCCATACTAATTTCCAAAGCTTGAATTTAGACACAGCTGGCTTCCTTTCCACTTGTAGCCCACCAAATTTAGCACCCAAGGGACACAGTCATACCAGACAAAAGTCTCTGCTTGGTCCACTTACAGAATGAGATGAAGATCCTTACTCTGTCCTTTTATCAAGAAGGTTTATCAAGAAGGATCACCTTACAAAGACAAAGGAACAACTTGAGAAACTTCACCAACAAAGCTCTCTCCCAAGACAGTCCACAGCAAGTGTGGGGGGCAGATGCACTCACTCCTAGGGCAAGCCACACACCTCCAACACCACAAGACTACTGCAAACACCACCATGACCCCCAAAACCAGCCTCAAATTGTCCAACAGAAAACACAACCCCAACACTTGTTCAAGGGGGAAACAAAACAACAATGAAGCCATCTTGGAACCACAGAGGTGTTTTGCCTTGGCCACACTGGGGGCCTCCAGGACCATCTCCACCAACCCCATTCTCCACCAGCCCCATCCTCCACACAGCTGTGTGCCAACCATTGGGGTTTAAACCCTCCCCACCCACCCTGAGAACAATGTCCACAACTAAAAACAGATTTCCCTCAAGAAAGATGGCACCCAGAAGACCTGGCTTGGGGACATCCCTGAGGATCCCCAGTCTCCTGTCCCCAGGCACCTCAGCGACGGCCCCGGCACATCCCTCACACAATCAGAAGGAAACAAAAGCTTTGGGGTTACTCACAGGTCTGCTGGCCTCATCTCAGCACCTCTCCAAAGACAAAATGGCACCTTCTGAGGAAGCTTCCTGCTCAGAAATTGCTGGGATCTCCTCAGGTCGGGAGCTGAAAGGAGGGGGGCGCAGCCAAGGCCTCACAAGGCCCTCCCGATGCCTCATTGCTGCCTAAGCACCCAAGAGAGCACCACAAAAGCCCCTTCACTCCTAGAGCCCCCTGCCCTTTGTTTCCACTCTTTTATGGTAGGGCCATGACTAAAATTCATCACACCTATCCAAGTAGCAGCTGTGGGAGCAGGCAGGCAGGTGTTACCACTTGGTGTCTGGTGCCATTTGGAAGGACCTCCATCCACCTGTGGCACCTTGCTCTGGGCACTCCTCTCCTGATCAGTCTCTGGTCATTCCAGCCTCAGGAACACCACCTGCTGATGTGGCTTTCCTGAACATCCACACGTTGCTGGCAGTTTGCCTAAGAACCCCAGCTCCTAAAATCAGGGCATTTGTGAGCTCCTGGTCCAATTTGTGGCCGTGATGGTTCCTTAAACACATGGATGGCTAAAACATTCCAAATGTAGGCTGGTGCTACTAGAAAAAGCATCACACATGTCTCTCCACTATATAAATGTCTGGAGCCCAGCATGACCTGAGGGTTTTCCATTCCCTCTCCCCACAGACTGCACAGGCTATGAACCCACAGCTCTCAAAAGCAGCTTCTCCATCCGGCACAACTGCCACGAGGATTTAGCCATGACATGAATGTTAATTGTAGCATAACAGTTGTATTCGGAAGTGACATGGCTTTCCAGCTACTTCATGTGTAAAAGGAGACACCAGCCTGTACGTGCCCAAAGTATGATGGACAGGAGGAGCTCAGCAGCACCAGGGACATCACTGTAAACTGTTATGGTGGTACTTCCCATGGGACAGGCTCTCAGCTGATGAAAATCAGCTCTGTTCCACTGAAAGTGATGCAAAGACTGATTCTTCCCACAATTCTATTGCTTACAGAGGGTGTCATAACTTCTAAATATCTGCTAAACTAATTGTTCTAGGTCCAAAGACTATTTTTTATTGGCATCTAATTCTGGGAAGGCTGCAGTAGGTTTTTGCACAAACACGTACACAGGAAAACAGCCCAAGCAACTTCTTCAGCAAGGATGAGCAATTCCAAAACAACCTCAAAGCTACCACACCGGTGCACAGTGCTACAATTTACAATTTCCCTTCCTCTAGTAGACAGTTCAAACACTGGCAAAGCTCCTATCAGAGCATTTACTATCTGCTGTAAGCCTCTGTTTAGCAGGAAGATTACATCCCCCAGATTTCACAGTTCAAGAGTTCATACTGTACTGTTCTATTTATAGACTGTCTGACACTGCTTCTTCTTTAGTGTGGATATTCAGGGGAGAAAAAAAAGTATCATTTTGGACCTCTTTGAAACCAGGTTTTAAAGAGTTTGTTTTATACACTCAGTACCAGCACTCATTCCAACTTGTGTTGGCTGGCATGGGGTTTGCAATCAGGAATTCTGACATTCTGCCATTAAAACTTGAAACTTTGAAAAGAAACCTAAAATTCAGGACTGGATAATCAATACTAAAATCAATATATCCTTTTTCTTCTTGTTAATAATTTTCTCAGGAGGAACAGAAATGCCTTGTGGGGAAAAACAAAAAAAACCAACAAACAAACAAACAAACAAAAAAAACCCAAACAAAAACCTAAACAAACATTAAGGGGATCCAAACATTAAAATTTACTTTTGCTGGAACAGAATGATCATGAACAGAGAGACCCTTTCAGCCTGTACATCCTTGATTATTTTTATATCTTCTTTTTCCTTCCCCTTGTACACTTTTTCTCTAGGTCCTTCAGCAGGTAAATCCCTCAGACTCTATCTCAGTGCAGGACTGCATTAGAAACACAAAATAGATATTTTTAAGTCATCTCCAGGTATCCAGCTCCAGAGAGATAAGACACGGGCCTTGGTCAAATCTCATTTACACAGATCAAAATCAGAACTCATTCTACTGGAGCAAGCAGGGTGACACTGCTGTAGAGCCTGCTTACTTTTGGCAGCTGTGTCTGTGATGCTTCAAACTCATCTCAAAGGCAACTGATTTGAATGTATTCTTTGATTAAACCTCTGCTTTAAAAATGAGGCTGCCCTCACACTTGTGGAGAGCTCTGCCCTGCCACCACTTTCAGGTCAACGTCCTTCACATGCAGCTTCCATCCAGCTTGACCCTGCCTTGATCTGGGCTTAGCATTATCACTCATTTTCACCTTTTCAGTTCTCAGAGCAAATGAACAAATACTTATTTTAGACTTGTACTGACAAGAGAAGAGGTAGAGGGAGGGAAAACTTTCGGAAAAAACCAAAGAGAGGACTCAGATGTACATCATCTGGAGCTGCAGAACAATAATAAAGCTGCTCTGTTGTCTTTATCACCAGTATTGGGTCTAGAAAGTCCTTTCTCTGCATACATGTCCTTGGCTACCTACTCAGCAGAGCATTATATGAATGTAAAATGTGTTGACTGTCTTCAAGTAGCACATCAGCTAGCTAAAGTAAGTCTTTTGTTACTGATTTATCTGAATATTAAAAGCATCAGACAATGTTTCACTTTTTAGTAAGTGAAGCACAGTTCTGAGAGTTTTATAACTGGATGAAGCATAGTTTTGGTTTGTGCATTTTCTTCAGGTCACAAGCAGATGAAGTATCCTTTAACCACTTGCTGTGTGCAACATCATCTTTCAGGGAGCAGCTTCTCACCAATTTTTCTGTTCCATCTTTCCCTTGTGGCATCACGGGAGTGATCAGACAGATCATTGTGCATGACTCTTCTGCACTCTGGGTGAGGATCACAAACAGTAGGATAACTTCATTCTTTTCCACAGTACGCCAGTAGTATGTGCTTGAGGCACATGTGCGTGTAATCAGTTTGGACGTTAAATAAAACTGAGCTCAAGTTTAAGCACTCTCTGTCCAAAGGGAACTCTACCATGCAACCACAGCGCCCAGGTTCCAGCCAGATCTCTTGCATCTTTACAAAATAACACAATTTTCTGCCTAATGCTCTTCCTCCACATTCTCCCAGGGGGAATGCACCTTCCCAAGGCATAATCTATAAGCTCCTTAGCCAGCATCTCCTCTGACAAGCTTTGCCCTGTTAGTCCTCCCAAAGCAGCCCACGTACCCTTGATTCTCCCTCCTCTCAGCTGAAATGGCAGGAGCAGGGCAGCCCGAGTGCTGCTTCTTGTACTTGAATTGCAAGTAGTGAGCTGCTTACAGAAATCTGCCTCAGTGTTGGCCACTCCGAGAGCTTTCAGTGTGGTAGCACAGGGCTGTGCTGGGAGAGCCAGCAGTGGTGGGAGCATTTTGATCACAGACTGCAGTAAATATTTAATTAGAGTGTGATTTCTTCTGTGCAGACCTCAAAGAGTTTCTCAGTATCAATACTTGCTCTAGTTCTGTGTAGCCATCTTTCAACTTTAAGAAATATATTCAGGAGCGACGATAAATATTTCATAAAACTGTAACTAAAAGCTGTTTGCAGGCTTTGGGTGACCTGCTGCTTGTGCCGAGGTGAGGGGAAGTACTTCAAGAATGTATTAATTTCAAATAATTTTAAAGACGTCTTGTATTTATTGGATATCTGCTTTAGCCAGCTGAAAATCAAGGCCAAGATGACTCAGTCATTATACTGTAACGTGAATTCACTATCATCCCTTCATACTACAGACACAGCATGATTCAAGGTTAAGCATAGAATATCAAAAGATTCAGAGCATGGACAATTTTAATGGTAAAGGAACCTTGACTTTTGCTGATTACATTAGTTCAACTAAAATTGACCTTCAATATATGAAGATTTCATTTTCACAAATAAATGGTATGACTGATGCCTTTTATTAGGCTTACAAAAAAGTAATCAGAATTGAAGCTTTCAAGGCCACAATCTCTTTTCAGTTCAAATTGCAGGTAACGGAAGGAAAGACATAGCTTTGAGATCTTAAAAGCTAAACTAATCTTTTTGTTTGTTTGTTTGTTTGTTTCTTAATAAAAGGTTTCAGCATCACTATTTATCAGGTCCTGCAAGCTAGCACTGCTGCTAAATAACAACATGCCACTTTCCAGCATTATCACCAGCGTTGTTGCTTGTGCATATTTATCCAGTTAATGGGATGGTTTTATTACAAGTATTGAATAATTTGGACCCAGCCTACACTGATGTATTTTGTGGCATGTGGTCAACACAGCTATTACAGCATGGATCTGCAACTGCTCTATAAACTGGAGCATACAGTCATTAAAATGAATGAGCACAAGTGTTTGTTATGCTGTTTTTAATTATATGTTTATCTCTTTCTCTTTCAGACTTCCATTTTATTTATACCACATGTGGTCACATATGGGCCATAGATGTCATCTTAGGGGGTTTAAGCAAACACTAGGAAATCACCTTACTTTATTTAGGAGGGTATAGCTTACCTTTAGGAGCAATTATTGGGCTACGTATCTTATTTTACATACTTATTCCTGATTTTTAGTGAAGCTCAGTGTCCAGGGATGAGGGTATTCTAAAGAGAAAAGGAAAAAATATCCACCATATGGAACACTGATTATGAGTAGGATTGGTTCAATGTTTCTCATGGGTTAAACATAGGTTTGTTATTTAAATTGGACATTTAAATTATGACATGGGTATTTCCTGAAAAAGTTTCTTTTATAACCGAAGTTCATTGAACTTCTGGTTTTAAAACTAGTAGTTTAAAATTATAGTTTAAGCCACAAATTAGTCATGCTTTTGAGGCTCAGATCTCTTTTCTTAAAATTCTTTTGCGTGGATAAACATAATTCCCTTGTAGTCTGATCAAAATCAGACTGAAAAGATAGAGCAGGTATTGGAAGGGACCTCTGATAGCCCAGCTCCACCAAAAAGGACAATAGGGAGGCACTGGAAACCTGATTCCATATAATGGTGTAGGAAATCCAAGGGAAAGTACCCTCCCTCCCAGGGTCATTGGCATCCTCTTAGGTCTATGACTTATACCATGAGGACCATTTGATCCTTATCAACTTATTGTATCAGTGGAAATTAGCCAGGAAAACTGAAAGAAAATTGAAAGCCCAAACTGTACAGCCTTCAAAGTTCCTACTATGAATGTGAATGCTAGGAAGTACAACCATCTAAACTTTCATGAAAGTCAAATTCATCCTTTGAATCCAGGTATCTCCACTGGAAAACAAGGAGTCAAAGAGAATAGTAGCCAGACAGATGAATCTCTGAAAATCTGCACATCTACCTTACTTCCTCCTTTGAGTGCACTATCAGTTGTATTCCCAACATTGGCTCTAGGCCTATATCTTTCACATGACAGAATGTGAACAATTTATGCATTTAGCTAAATCTGCTTAACCTGGGTCAAACTACACCCATGTTGGAGCTCTGCCATCATAAGCACAGAAGAATTACAGATCTGATGGTACATGTTCTGATGAAGGAGAAACAGTGACACTGAGCTGATCAACAGTTTAACAATGGCACAAGTGGCTCCCTCTGAGGACAGGATCAGGTCTCTTGAAATGATCAATTTAAGTTTTAAATTATACTTTTAATTATTTAAAATAGAACATCATTAGAGCTAGGGAAAAAAAGAAAAAAAAATTGTGTCAAACTGTAATTACATTTGACTTTTCCACTCAAAACTCTAAGTGATGCAGTACTGCATTATAACTGCTTAAAAGTATAAGGATTTTTTTCTTTTGCATAGTTCAAATTGTGCACTGAAGTAGAAAGCTTTGTTAGTAGGGCAGGCAGCTCTTCATTCCTGGAACCCTCTTGAACTCTTTACTTAAATGAATACACTGGGTTTGCTCAGTCATTAGTAGGCAGTAACTCATATCGAAATGGATTGCATTTAATTCAGGACAGTTGGCAGTGTCTGTGCAAGAGAGACTCCAAAATGAGCCAGCATATAAAGGAGGAGAACATCTTCAACTTAGAGCTGGGTTACCTCTAGGGCAAGGAGGGGATTTTCTCACTCCAGCTGTCTGCACCAGAACTGGTATTCAACACTCTGAGACCTGTAATCTTGGTGAAGGAAGGGAAAAAAACCAAAACACTCAAATGCTCACTTGGAGAACAGAAAATTGTAAATAAGCCATGAAAAAAAATAAAAAATCAAAAATATATATGCTTGTGCATCAATCATCTCGATTTCAGGTGTGATACCAAACAGAGAGAATGAATGAGGGCTCTGCTCGGTTAGGAAGAGTGCAAAAATCAACAACACTAAAGCTACTTTTCAGGTTAGCATAATCTTCTGTCTGCAAACACTGTCTGGTTTATCTGATTTTTTTTTTCTTATTGGACAGCTGTGATCTTCTCCTTTCAAAACCTTGTCAGTGCCGTTCAGCAGAAATGTAAGTGATATGATTAAGGAACATGGCATCTTGTATAATCGGTCGTAATCATTATCTAGGGGTTTCAGTAACATGACACATGCACAGCAACAGCAGCATCTGCTATGGACTGACAGATATCTCAGGCTCAGGATGATGGAAACACACTCAGGGATTTGTAGACTTGTCTTGGCTAATGCCACTACCCTGATGTGAACCTGTTGTTGGCAATGCTGCTTAAAGGCCAAAGATTAAAAATGTTTTGTGAAGTTCATCTTATCCCACATGAACCAACATCTCTGGCCGGTGAGGGATGTATTACCCTGGCAGACCTTTCCCACTTTCACTGATAGTAGCTGTGAAGAGCAGAACTCTATTTTTATAGCATTTCCTCACCGTGCACCAGGTTGGGCTTTCACAAACCCTGAGTGCTGGATTAACTCTGTTTCCAGGGAAGTCAACAAAGTTGAACTCCATAGTGTACCATGTACATTGTAAACACTGGGGATGAACTGCCCACCACAGGGACACCTGACTGTAACTTGAGTGAGTGCTGCCATGACTTTGCTGCTTGCTGAGAAGCTCTATATTTTATGTAAAAACTGAAGACATGGCCTCAGCAACAATGTCCATATTCTGGACACTTCCTAAGGGAGATCTGAAGTCTGTTTCTTCCTCCTCAGCCTGTAGAGACTAAAATTCTGTCTCTCTCTTCCTGCACATGTTCCCTAACCACTGTGCTATTAAAGATCTGGGGAAAGTAAAGATGAGAGATGTTTTCCATGCCTCCTTGTTATAACAGAGTCACTGGAAGGCAAATGGCAGTAAGCCAGGAGGAGAACAAGAAAGGAGAATCATGCCAGAAATGGGATACACATGCTTTTTTTTTTTTTAATTTGTTGTTGTTGTTGTTGTTGTTATTGTTTTGGCAAAATTTGGAACAGCTGTAGGCTGCATTAATTGACTCTGGTGTCTGACTGATTGCCAAGGCTGTGGCTGGGGACAACGCTTTTGCACACCAACTGTGGAAATTCATCATTCCCCCATGTCAACATCAGAGGATTAAGACACAGGCACTGCTCCTTCATTGCAACTCCAGATCTTACTTTTGGCCACTTCTTGTCATGATCTTGCATTTGAGGCTGTTCCATTCAACTTTTTATGAATGCTATTGCAGCTGTAACTGGGACTGTTGCGAGCTATCACCTAGTGGGAAAAGTGAAGGTGGGTTTGTTCTGCAATGAAGCAAAATCTTTTTTTTATGCAAACATGACAGTTTTTAAAGGTAAAGTCCATCTAGACAGGCTGCTCTAACTGTACCATTTGTTTGCACCTCTCAGACATCCCTGTTAAAGGAGTGTCACTATGCAATACTCCCAGCTTACAGATCCCAAGTAAAATTGAGGGCTACTCCCAGGTAATAGAAAGGATTATGCTTGTTATTCAACAACTGTGAATAATGACCACATTGAAAAAGTGGCCCATCTTTATACAGGTTAAATGCCATACAGTAATTGCACAGACTTCTGCATATTCTATATATATTCATTATATATATATATATATTCATTTCTACTGCCAAGCAGAACTATAGATTGTGTTATATCAAACCACGTTATCTAAGAATAACACAGCTGTTTGTTCCAAGAGTACTTATTCCTACTTTTAAGGTTTTATAGGAAAAGATGCTTCACAAAATTTTATAACAAGATTCCCATTTCCTTACTGTCACCATGGAGGACCCTATTGCACAAATCATCTCCTTAGGTCAGGGTTTTTTTGATTGTAGGCACGGGCTGTGCTGATTTATATCATCTGAGAATCTGGACCACTGAGTTCAAGAGGATGACTGATGGAGCCAGGTCCTCATCAAGTTCAGTGATGGTATCAGAATCTGATTCTGCTTGTGTTTGGGGACAAAGCATTGAGAATTGATGAAAGGATAGGCAATTAGTTAACTGCATTTATGAGGGAGGCAAACACAGAATGGAAATGCACCTGTCTCTTTAAGGCTTGCTGTACTACTGCCTCATGGAACAAAAAAAAATATTCATTTTACCTTACTCTCAAATACAAATATATTGAATGATTATTTTGTAGGTGCCAGGATGTAGGTATCAAAATTCACTCTTCCTTCTTGTTTTCTTGCAGGTCAAATCTTGAAAGAAAAATACGTGTATAAATAAAACAGGCACAGATCAGATGTAAAAATCCAGCTGCTCCATTTATTAATGTGATTCTGCATCTGAAAATATAATGTCTGGGATTAGGTAGTATACGAAAGTACAGCTAGATAAATGCAAACAATTTTGAATAAAGATACATATGGGAATATAAAACAGGGTGAGATTAAACATAATGAAATCAAAGGTAGAGAAAAGCATATGACACAACAGGGCAACAATCAGAATTTCAGCTTCTAAAAACTGCATTTTCACTGAAGCCATTGCCACGGGTGAAGTTCCAGTTGCTGCTTCCACTTTTCTGCACAGGTGTCAGCAGGTGTTCCTGCCTTCCCTGTGCCTCTGAGACAAACACCTGCTAGCATTAGCTACCTACAGCCAGTCACCACCAGAAGGAGCTTAGCAGATGATATTTTCATTGGATTGTGCAATAATGTGAAGTCTTCTCTAATCTTATTTGGCACATTATCCATTGGATTTATGGAAATCCTCCATGAACTTTAACCTGGAGGTGCCACAGTCACATAAACTCTGCATGGGAGCATGTGTTGCTGTGGTCATGAGATGTGCTCTTGGCTTTACTTACTGCCTGAATCTTTGGCTAGGGCTACAAGTAACCCTTATAGATCCAAAGGGACCGAAGGATAAAAATCTATTTTCCAAACACATAGTGCTTTGGCTGATTAGCATGGAGAAAAAAAAGAATTAATAATGAGAAGGGAAAAAAAGATCGCCAGAAACTACAAACACCAGGGAGCCCATCTCAGTGTTACTTGAAAATAAGGCTACAATAGCAACACTAGTCATCTCATTAAATAATAATTTGTTATTTCCCTTTAATGCTGCACATGTTCTTTAATGGTTGAGACTTCTTAAGACAGTTTGACTATAATTTCCACGTATTTATCAATAGGAAACTTGTACAAGTTTTAATGAGTCCTTGAACTGACCACCTGTGAACAAGAGGTACCATAAACCTTGTCTCTTGAAATATGAAAAATAATTTGAACATTAGTTTTCCTTGATGTGGCTGATCTAAAGTGGGTTGTGAAACTACTGGCAGACAGCTCAAGCTGCCCCCCCTGCAAAATTAAAACATTCCTACCACTTCTGTCCAATGGCAAGGAGTAGAAAGTTCTCATTTCTCACATTTGGAAAATAGCATGTAATTAGAAGTGGGGGGAAAGTCTTTATTTATTAAACATTTATTATTTTGGAAGAAATGTGTATTGCTATGTTTCTTTGTGGTCAAAGTCTCACCATCAGGAGACATTTCCTATTGTCTGGTGGTCTTTCAGGTTTACATAACTGGTAAGTTGGACATCTTGTGACAAGAGATGAGTATGTGGTTTTAGCTGGATTCTGTACTCAAGGGAATTTCATTTTCATCTGAAATTTAAATTACTGTAAATTAAAAAAATAATAATAATGTGAAGAATGTAATTTCATTTCAGCTGAAAGAGCTTCTAAGTTTTATCAACTGACTACAGTGCTGATGACTGGTTATAAAATGGAGTCTAACTTCATTTTCTTATTTATGAATCATTTGTCAGATTTTTCCTGCTTCACTTTGACTTGACTGTTCTGATTAAGTGTGAATACTTTGGGTTTAAATTACATATCCTCTGGCATGTGCTACCACATGCAGAGATTTCTTTTCCTTGTTGATGCCTTCAAAGCTAAATATTTTCAAGGCATGAAAACAATATTTGAAATTCTGCATCTTCACCCCAAAGCAGGAAGAAACAAAATGTCAAAAACTGAATGAAATTTAAATTCCAGGTTTACACACAGTTCTTTAATATTTAGTCAATGGCTATGGGTTATCTTCCAGCAATGGTTATCCTCCAGCTCCCAGAATGCTGCAGGAACAATATGCACATCCTGGAACTCCAAAGACTTTTTTTTAAGACTATAGTTATGTTGAGTGCATTTCCCAATATCTGATCTCAAAGGGGGAATGGTGATGAAGGCAGAAAAAGAGAGAAGACAAAACCACCACAAATGCACTAAGAGTTTTTACAGAAATACTGGTGTGAGCAACTTAAATCCATCCCTTCCTTCAGCTGGCAATCACATCACTGGTTTTACTGCTTTTGGCAGCATCACAGAGATAACCTCTCTGAGAGGAACTGTGTGCAATTTTTCCTGTGTGCTGCCCTGAACCAGGTTTTTCTTTGATGTTAAACATAAAAATCCTAGCATTACTCCTGTTTCCTTCTTGCATAAATAAAGTGTCTATAGGGAGTGCAGAGAGGTACCTGTAATTCTGTTTCTGTTGTGACAATGTCAAAAGAAACCCCATGCAAGGTGTATTCCAGAGGCCCATCTTTGTCCTGACAAACATCCCTACCAAAAAACATAATTTCATCCTCTTAAATAAAAATCATCCTAGTGTCACAGAATATTGTGTGAATATATCAAGTGATTTACTGTGCCAATAATACTGTCTTTTAGTTTTCACACAGTTTCAGTGGCAGTACGTGAAAACTTGGTACTGCACAGCATTTCCCTGTGTAGCATTGGTCTCAAATGAGCTGGGTCCCTCATTTTTCCATTTGACATATTAGAATGAATATACAGCAGAAGGAGCTGCCTTACATTCCCCATTCTTCATGTTAAACATAATCTAGCAGCCTAAGTGCTGAATCACATCTCCCAACTATTTCCTGCTCCAATTGTGCTTTCACTTGTGTTGCTTTTATTTACCATGTCAGCTTGCACCTTTCTTAACAGTCTTGCTTTTCTTCCCCTTCAAACAAATATATCCTTTTCTCTATGGCAATTTTTGAAATGTGTGCTCGAGTCAGGGGTTAGACAAACCTTATCAGTATGCGTGTGTGTGTATGTGTATGCACTTGTGTCTGTAATTCAGGTATTTTCTCTTACTGAGAAGGATGCTTGCATTGGAAAGCTTGTAAAAGCCAGAGTGGAACAACAGCACAATGTATCGAAGGGGAACCAAGATTCTTTTTTTTTTTTTTTTTCCCATAATTTTAGCTGAATGCATCACAAAGTGGCAATTATATGGAACATTTTTCTTCTAAAAAATTGGCCTCGTTGTGCCTCTAGACAACAAAACAGCATGAAGAAACCATACAGGCACAGCTTGGTTCCAAATAACCATGTTTACCTAATATACACAAATATGCCAGGCCTAACTATATAAATATTGCTGTTCTGACTTATTTCTGGAAGTTTCTAAAACACATACCGTGGTGAGTAGAAAAGAACATTCACTATTTATTTTCACGGTAGGAAAAGGCAGGAAGTCTCAAGCATAAACATATTTGCAATCTGATAGGGAAAGATGACAAGAGTATCTATGGAGCATTTTATACCCACTCATAAAATACATGCAGCTGAAAAATTCATCTGAGGTGTGCAGCTCAAATTTATGTAACATGGATGTAAGCATTTTCATTTATCAAGAATATCTTTTTATGGTAGTTAATTAAATTTGATTCCTGCTGTGTTTGCTTGGGGTTTTTTTACAAGATATTCAAGCAATTTCTTAGGGTGACATGAAACACTTTTAAAAGAACTACCAGTTGTCTCCTCTTTTCTTATCTCTTGGGCAGCTTCTTCCAGCATTCAAAATTGGCACTTGACTTTTCAAACTCCCTTCAGAGATTGCTACCAGATGAGGTCTATGGAAAAGGAGGGTTGGCTCTGGGGACCTAATGTAGTATTTGAATGCAACAGAAATTGCAAATGATGCACATAACTGGAAAAAAAAAAAAAAAAAAAAAAAAAAAAAAAAAAAAAAAAAAAAAAAAAAAGGCATATTCAAAATGTAACAAAAGATAATTTCAGTCTGATTCCAGGGGAATCAATGGCAGAATACTCTCAGACTGTGGCACATGCCCCTGGCAATACTGTGTCAGTGTGCTGGTGTCAGGGGCGCAGGGCTGAGGTGGCACTTCCACCTCCTTTCCTGGCAAACCTGGCAGAAAATGGAGTGAAGGACAGTGAGAGGCACCCACTACCCCTTAATGAAGTTTTACTTGATGTGCCTTCTCAGTGGTATCCATGAGGATTCATGTGCAACAAGGTCACAGGAGTCATTCCTTCCTCAAAATCACCAATCCAAGAATTTTCTCCATTTTTGGTTTCTAGGAAAAATAGGGAATTCATAACACCTACCTCCCCTCTCACCTGCTGCAGACACCAGTGCTGAGATCTAGCAAATATGACTTCCGCACAGTGCTGAAGCTGACAAAAATTAATTGCTTTGGTTCCAGCTGTGCCAATTTTGTGGATGAGGGTGATTACTGGACCTGCTACCGGTAGCTCCATGTCCTTCCTCTCACCTCTCCTGATGCTCTCCCAGAAAGTGCTCTATGATAGGAGCCACTTCAGAGCATGAAATGCTGGAGTCCTCCATGGTGTCCCAGTATAAAGTGGTGAAACTCTGGTACATCTGATCTATGAAATTAAACATCACTATCATTAGAAGCAGCATAAAGAAAAAGAGGTGCAAGGAAAAAATACTGGAAGAGTAGAGGAAAGTATTTATGAAAAGTGCAAAACGGGGACACTGTTCATTGTTTAATTTTTTTTTTCCAAAATACTTTACACCATCATTCACTCTAAATCCTGCATTTTATTACTATAAAAATACCTCTGTAGTATATTCTTCCCAGAATCTGGATCATTATTCAAATTAAAAGCAAGCAAACAAACCAACCTATCTTTTTATTCCTTTTCCTCATCCGGATGCATTGCAAGACAAAGACAAATAACAGCTTTGATCCAGAGAGAGCATGGATTTTCTTTCTTCTTTTGAACAGGCAGAGGATGTTCGTGCAAGTGAGGGATCAGGGTCAGGACAGGCAGAGCTTGGAACCAAAGGTATCCATCTTCAGGCTGTGCAACTCTGCTGTGAGTTTCCCCTAATGCCTTGGCAGTGATCCACAGCCTGACCTGGAGACACTGAGCTGAGGCAGAGAAGCCAATTAGGTTATAACCTGAAGTTGGTTCAAACAGAGGTCCTGGAGGTGAACTCGGGCAGTGTTATCCACTAAGCTGCCCTGAATCACTCTGTGGTATAAAGGGGAAGGGGTTGGTTTTGCCAAAATTATCATTTGGAATGGGCATGGTATAAAATAATTAAAACTATTGCAAAAACTGTTTTCTGTGCAGCCTTTTTAATGTCTCTTCTTTGCTGTTCTTCTGTAAGAATATGCTTCTAATTGCATAACTTTTTTAACAAATCTCCTGGTTTATTTAGAAGTGTATATCTAAATATAAGCAGTATTCAGGAAAAAAATATTAGGTTTATTTGTATTTGTTGAAAGGAATAAATATGAGTGGAGCGTTTGGAATATTCCCCTATTTTTGTAATACATTTGGTAGGGAAAAAAAATAAACAAAAATTAAAACACAACCACAGAACCTCAGCCCCCACAGACTGACACAACTCCATCCAAGTACGCAGAGATGCTTTGATTTATATCAATCAAAGATTGGCCTAAAGGTTTATAGGAGTAATGGGATCAGGAGAATTTCAACAGTGCTTCACTGATGGAGGAGAGAAGAAATGCTGCAGGAAGCTGTACTCAGAGTGCATGGCCATGACTGCTTACACACTAATTAAACCAGTTTTATATTTTGGTACTGGAAAGACAGTTAAAACCATCTGTTTCTTTTTAGAATATTCCACTAGCTAAGAAGAAAATGTGGTCAAGATTTGATCTAGTTGATAAATAGTGGGTTTTAGGGGTTTTTTTATTCAGCAGCTGAACCTAAAGATGTGAATAGTATTTGTATAAGACAGTACTTAAGTGCAGATGTAAAGGTTCATTGTGATGCAACAAACAAAATGTTCTAAAGTTAATCTGCAAAATGCTTTTTTCAAAAAAAACAATTACTTAATTTCTTTAGCATTTTATTTAAGCTTCCCTCTTTCTGCATGTTTTTAACCCTTGCAATGTGGACACACATAATATATTTTGAACTAAACATTGAAAGCAATATTCCTGATTTTTTTACTAAAACTAATTGCTGACTGTGACCCAATCTGAGGCCTCTTACACATCAGGCAATCAACAGGCTGATACCTCAGTGGAGTGTTCCAGCAAATTACCTGGCACAGCCATTGCAGGGTAGCTGTGCTGGAGCACATCCCTGGAGCTGAATTAGAGGTTGTAAATTGCCTCCACAAATCCCTTTCCTCATAGTCACCTATTGTCCCACATAAGTAGCTATCATTTTAATTGACAGAGTGTTGTATGAGGGATGCAAAATCATGAAAAATATGAAGTGCATCATACAGAGACAAAACAAAGCTGCATTGAAATTATACCTTGTCAAGAGAGAAAATATTCTAGTTGGCTGAACATGAATCAAAGAATTTGGAGGACCAGAATGCTGGAATTACCTGGACTCAAAACAGTAAGTACAGAAAAGGACCTGGCTTTCTTATTTAGACTCATCTTTTTCTCTACTTATTTTTCTCTTGTATTGATCACAAACAAAGGGCAAAAGTTTAAAAAAGAAAGGCAGGTAAGAACTAAAACATAAATAAGAAGCTGCATTTGGGCCGTAGATAGTCCAGGAAATAAATAACAGTACAGAAGGAATTCTCTTGGGAAAATCCAGCTGGAATAAGAAGCGATGGCCATCCATAGGCTGCTCAAGGGCCCAGGTGTGGTGGGTTTGTGGTCCACATCCCTCCCTCATAACATTTTTTGTTTGTTTGTTTAAGTGGCTCACAGGCTCCACATTGGCCTCGTAAACAAAGATGAATTTCACTCTCTGAACACATCTGTCATGTTAGGGCTTTGGCACCATGCACGATGGGGCTTAGCAGTCTTGGTACTGTACCTGTTAAGGATTTTAATACCACTTTTTCTCTCCTAAGAGAGATCCCTAATGAGAGAATAAACACATGCACATACCTTTAATCATAGTTCTGTCATCTTACACTGCAGAGACACAAACGGAATATCCAGTTCCAGTGTCTTTCTGGCCCTTGGTTTCTATTCCAGGCTTTGCATTGCCCTATGAAATGCACAAAGTGATACAATGAAGATCAAAGGTTATTTCCTCCCTTTATAAAAAACATAAAAATGAAACATACATGACCAAAAGGCTGAAAAATGTGACAAATAAAAATGTGTTTTCACTCCTGAGTTCTGTCTGATTTTACATTCTGATATATCTGGTTGACAAGGGAGAAATATCTTACACCACACCTTCTAGTGGAAGTCAACAAAGCTATTCCTGTCTTAAAGAGTAAAGGTAGAATAATCTATACCCTAGTTTTTCTACTGAAAAGAGAGATTTTTTAAAAGTTTACATCCACTATTGATTGATTTATTTATTTAATCCATCCACTGACAGCACAAAAGCTTCTGCCTTAGCACTTTACTGTTGATGCTTGACTGAACTATAAAGCTCACTTTTTTTATGCAACCCTGAAATCAGCTTCAACATTGAAGCAAAGGCCATGACACTAGAGATTTTCAAGCAGATGGAGTAAAAAATATTGGTTTTGTGTGTATCGGTGCAGTAGGTGTTGAAAATATAAAAAAGAGAACCATTGATCAAAATAATAGATAGGAGCATTTTTTAATCTGCACAAGTCCATACATGTTTGTATCTCCAAATGTACACATACACACAAAGCCATGCAGAAGTGCATCTCTGTCTCCTGAAGTTTTTGGCATTGTATACATCTTTCAGCTTTTAGCTTGATTTTTTTTGACGGTTCACTCAGAATACCATTTTCCCTTCCCTTGTGGCAAGCTATACTTGTTAAGCATGGGGTTTTTTTTACCAGTGCTCTTGTGCTGTTTTCTTTGTTTTTCTTTTGTGTCATTCTTAGAGCAGAAAAGCACAGGTTCTCAAAGAGATTTTTCTTGCCAAAAATCAAGTGTGTTTAAAGAGTAGCCAACTCAACAGGAGTTTGCTGGAAGGGCAGAGGGGAGCTTCTCCTGCAACCCCAACAGCACTTGCAAGTGCATTGGCCAATGGAAAAGTCAATCCCAATGGAAAAGTCAATCCCAAGAAAGCTCTAACTCCCCTTTTTCTCTCCCTGGAGTGCAAACCTGAAGGCTGTTGACATCTCCTATGATTTAATCATTAGGACAAGGTGCTCTTCTGAGGAACAGCCTCAGCAGAAGGTCAGACTTCAAGGGTAACACTTGCACCAACAGAATGGTGTAGAAGAGATTTATTTTCTCAATACAGATATTTATTTAATAGATTGTGACAGCAATATATTTTATGCCCTTACATTCAAAACTCTTTTAAGGAAAACATGTATCACTATATAGAGCTCATAGATGAGGACTGAGTCACAGCAAAAACAAATGACCTGATGCTTCCAAATTAATAACTAAAATCAGAAACAGAAGGTGCAGAAGAACTCTTAGCAACTGGCTGCTGTGGCTTGTTATGCTAAATATTTTAAGGTACCTCAGGACTAATACGCGTTCCTGAGGGCCCTTTTTTCAATGAAAACCCTCCAAGCATACCCAACTTTGTACTGAGTGCACTGAGAAGTAAGAGTTAACTTAAATGAAAATCTGTTTGTGCTTTAAAATGTCATCTATATATACACATATATAGGTTCATAAATGGAAATAGATTAGGAAGAAATAGATTTTAATACAGAGAACATACTTACCAGTGCACTATCAGAGCACAAGTGACATGGGACGCAGTCTAAACAAAAGTCAGCAGCTACTAATGAGGCTTGTTAGTGATGCTAATCTATGTAAATGTTATTAATTGAGAACATCTATCTTTTATCTCCAACATTTGGTAATCAGGCAATTAAAAAACAATGACATTCCCGGCGGTTGTTCTCCCAGTAAAAAAAAAAAGTGATCAAAGAGTCCTGAATAAGGAAAGGGAAAGTCCCTTATCAAGAGCTGGGCCTTGCCTTGGGCTACCAGGCCTCATTAAAGGCAGAAAAGCTCTGTTGATCACCAATTAACCTGATTTGTAGGAACTCTGATAAAGACCTCAAACAACATGAGTTTTCTTAACTATAATAAATGACACAGTTTATTGACAAAAATAAAAACGTTTGGTTTGAAAAAGAACATAAAGGAGCTATTCAAATGGGATAGCCCTGCCACACACCAGGCCTGAAAGACGTGGGATAGGTTTAACTCCACCACATTGGTGGCACATTATCAATGCCAGATACAGTCAAACCTATTAACAGCCTTATACACAACAACCAAATATATACATATTTGGTAGCTGTCACATAAATTTCTGTCATCTCTAGTCATAACAGGCAGCAGATTGCATTAATTATGTATGTACTATGCTCATGAATGGAAATTCAGTGCTCTAGGGTGAACTCTGTATCTTGAAACACGAAAGTAAAGGGGAAAAAAAAAGGGATATTTTCTTGAGGCTTAATTGGTGGACATTTTGTGATTACACTTTTTTTTTTTTTTAATCTTAGCAGTTGCTTTAAATTATCCCCAGTATAAATTTCCATATGCCTTTTTAACCCATTCTTTCCTTTCTAGAGTATTTAATTCTCCCTCTCAGGTATTGCTCAGAGTGTCACAAGTAGTAGGTAGCACTCTGCAGTGTGACTGTCAGCTAGAACTGTAATTATTGCCAGCAGTTCATTAATTCACTTGGTGATGGCCTGTCCCTGTTTGTCTCTCTGGAGAAAGAGGGAATAATAACTAAATGTAAAACTTATCTTAGAGTTGAGTGAAAAAGTCATGCAAATATGGAAACAAACTCAACCTATCTCTGTATTTAAAGTTTAGAGGGCTTTGGATTACAGGTTTTCCACCAAACCTATGCAGTGTGGATGGATCTGCTAGAGGTGTAATTGTCTGCATATCAAGGATCTTGTCAGCATTAGCATGTCTTATTAAATTAAACTCTGAGATTTCATTGCTTTTTATGCAAAATTGTAAGTGTGCTTTAGGTCTTCAGTGAGAAAATGCATTTGAGACTGTAAGACTAAACCTGCCTTATTAGGTCTATCAAGTAGCTGATGTCCAAGATCTTTATGGGCCAGATCTGACTTTGATAAGAATCAGATTGGGTCATAAAGTGAAAAAATGCCACTGTCACTTTTTCTGACATGTCCATTTGACACATGCAAGACTGTATCTCAGATTCATACATCAAAAATTCAGCTCACTTTTCTTCCTTATGATGGAGGCCTTCATCATTTCTAGAAAAATATTTTCTGTTACAAAATATTTTTTCCTTCTCACATCTGCCTTTTTCATTCTCTGTTCATACTTTTTCCCTGCAGAACTGAACTAGTGAAATCATGTGAGGGGGTCTGATGCCTTTTAACAAACAATTTTTAAGAAACTTCAACTCTAATACACAAATTGATGATTTGCCACATTTATCAGAGAAAGTTTGGTATCAAAAGACATGTCTGAGTAGAAACAAAAAAGACGTAGCAGCAAGGGTAGTAGGAAGTGTCAATATCCCTTTGAAGCTCAGACCCATTTTTATTGAGATAATAAAATGAAAGATCAGGTGCATAATATTAAAGCATGCAAATATTTTGATCTGAGAGGATGTCCATGGTCATGGTTTTGCCTTTTTTTCATTTTAACTAATGCATTAGTGCCACCCCCTGAAGAAAACAAAACAAAAAAAAAAAAAGGTATTGGTTAGTGGGTTAGTGATGCCATAGGTGAGCTTTTACCTTACCATATAGATCTGAGCATGTTTTACAGCAAAGATAATTATCTCTAACCAGTGATTTGGTCTTTGATTTAGCTGTTCAAGCAGATGCCACCATAGAGATTCTATTGTGTGCAAACAATTGTGTTGCACTGGTAAGTGCCCTACATGCCTACCTCATTATTAGAACCCAATTAATTTTTCTTTGTAATAAAATGGAAAGACTTAGAGCTAACAGGAAGGCTAATCTAAAGAAATTTGGACCAACTGCAAAGAGTACCTGCAAGAAGCACAAGAAGCATAAAGAATGGTAATTACGTGACACATGCATATATTAAAAAAAAAAAAAAAAAAAAAAAAAAAAAAAAAAAAAGCATGAATTGAAGTCTCAGAAACAGGCCCAGGGAGCACAGATCACAATCTGGCTAGATTGTGAAAGTAGTACTAAGATGTCTTAATTATATGATTGATGTAAGCTTCAAAAGAAAGCTCAGTATTCACAATGGCTACAAGGTTATGAGTGTTATCTATGTATAAAGAAAACTACCACTGAAGGCAAATTCTACACATGAAACTTGAGACCTTTCTCTTTCAGACCCAATCAATAACATCTTATTTTTAATCTATATTATGTTTAAGAAAATGTGATGACATCCTTGATTGAAGATCACACAAATAATTATGCTAATAATGAGTCACTTTGTAGGATCTACAAGGACTGGATCTACAAGGACTGTCCTTTGAATTCCTGTAACACTGGATGTGAGGGGACCTGGTTCAATTACCTGCTAGAAGTACACAGACTGTTTGTTTGAGGCATACTGGAAAAAGAACTGCTTGGGGACACTGATTAAGACATTCTAACACAGTTCTGATTACTTTAATCCAGTCACTTAAGTCACCAGCAAATTGTCTGGTTTCAGGATAACAGGGGTAGCTGACACTGGGAATTCCAGTATTTCAAAAACATGTTTTTCCCCAAATCAGGCAAAAATCCCTTCAAATTTCGTTTCTTAAGGAACTTTTTTTTTTTACTTTTTCTTTCAACCTTGTCACTAGAACTTTATTTCATCTCAGTTTTAAAGCTACAACTGTAAATATCAATGGAAAATAAAGAAATATTAGATTTCATCAAAAGGAAACATTTTTTATAATCTGTGGTTAAAAATTCAATGAAGAAATCAATGCAAACCTTTTTTCAGTCCAGCAAATCATTTCATTCCAGAAGGAAAGTGCTTCATTTGAAAATTTTAAACCAAAGGTGGTTTCTGAGCTTCCTAAAAAAATTGCAGATGACCAAATACTCAGCATTTCTCTGGCAATCAGTATCCCTGTCAATAAACTGCTTTTCTGCATTTCTCTTGGTGCTGAGCTATTTGTTCCAAGGGTTATGAAGATGTTATCTTTGCACACAAGATGCACTCCTCTGCAAAATGGATTCTAAACACCTAATAAGTATTTCTTTGTGAGTATCCAGAAGTACAGATAAACTGGATGGACATGAAATAGATCTTTATGTACAATGGACAGAAAAATTAAATTAAAAGCTATAAATTCACCATGACACAGCGTATGTTTTTAATTAAAAAAACATCTAATTAAAAACATCTACATAAACATCTTCTGAGATGGGTTTGGATAGTCCAAACTACCTGTTCTTTGTCAGGGCTGTAGGTGAAGCAGTCTTTCCCTCTACTTATCAGGTCTTTTTATTATTGAAGGCTGACTCAGTTGCTTGGAGATACCCAAATATGATGTTAACATAGTTGGCCCAATTCTATTTAAAAGTCCTTTTATGATTCCTGATTGACCAGGTCTGATTGTAATAGAGTGAGAGTCAATGCTACAAGCATTACACAGAAGAGGCAAAAATAAAAGCTCTGCTGTGCAGACAGAAGGGGTGAAGGGTCCATTGAAAATCAGAGAGATTAGCAACTCATCACATTATATGTGGGTTATCAGGAGACAGAGGTAATGAAAGTGAGACCTATATCCTTGATCAATAAGAGTTTGACTGCATTTTGAGTTCATTTTCCCCTGCCGAGAGTGAGACAGCAAGCTTACTATTGATCACAGTGTTAATCCATAACTAGTCTGGGCCCTAGCCTAGTGGAACAAGGAGGAAAAATAAGATAATAAGCAGGAACTCTTGATCTTTTATTATGGTGTGCTAGATAAAGAAAGTGCAAGGTTCAAGGTGAAATACTTTATGGTTAACCCCTTCTTTGCTGCTTAACTCCAAGTGCATGAATGAAAGCAAATTAACCAAGCCTCATTTTTTATACATCCTGACCTTGAATCCTGTTGACAAACCTTTTGCTGGAACACCCACACGTGTACAGGTTACCACTTCACATCTTGTCAAAGCCCAGGGGACCAAGGCACTCACATGGTATCTGAGCAAGATGCTAGGGCCACATCCTCAGCTGAGGAAAGCCCACCTCTTTCCCCTGAAATCAGGAGGCAGGAGTTGCTGCAGCTGAGACAAGATGAGATGCACCCCCAAACCTCACCTTCAGTGCTGTCATTTGGAAACTGAACTTGCTGATCTTAAGATGAGCAACAGTTTGCATTGCTTGTCTATTTTATTTTTTTTTTTAGCCTTTGTTACAAACATCTCTAGATTTACTCTGGTTATAGCTTTTGGCTGGTTTTTTTTCCTCTGATGTATTTAACTGACAACATATGCAATTAAGACAACTTAATCTTTCCCATGGCAACAGCTGACTGATGGCAGAGGCAGCAGCCATTTTGAGGTGAGCAGCTGATGGGAAGCAGTGATGGCCAATTACTTTCTAATAAATCCTGGAAAAAGAAAAGGAAAATTAACATTGTTATTACAAGTGTTCTCTTAAATCATGAATATTCCATAAACTCTAGGTTCAGTAAAATTTTAGAATAGAAATTTCTTCAAGACTCAGATGATTTCTGTTCCTTATATAAAGTTTCCACAAAGTATTAGACATACACCTTTTTTATTCCTTCCGTTTGGAGGTGAGGAGTGCTGAAAACATCTCTGGCTCCTGTATTGCTACAACAGGAATATTTGCATCTCTATGTGCATTTAGCCTTTCTGCTTCCTTGTGTCATCCTGTCACTCACCAGTAAGAACTCCCCTCTATTTATTGATATTTTGGGGGCCAAAAGTCACACCTTTGGCCCACCTAGATAAAAGCTGTTTTTCTTCTGTAGACTGCAGCAGTGAACTCATCCTCTTTAGTGAGCTGAGAGCAAAAAGATGCCAGCCCACATGGCACTGAGAGAGGACTCAGACAGACCTCACCATGGGGTGATTTTTTGATCCTGTGACTTTGGCCAAACCATAATTATGCTCTGCCTGCTAATGCCACATTGCTGATTCAGTTGGGTACTGGACCTTTCAGCTCTCCCAGGCTACAAGTTATTCATTCAGATACCCTCTACAACTAATTTACAACCCCCGTAGAGCTACCTCATGGCTACCTCCTCTTAGTAGTTGTTAAATTATCCCTGTATATCATTTACATGTTGCATGAGTTGGTCAGGATAATTAATGCCTGTAAAGCACTCTGAGGCTTTTGGATGAAACGTCCAGTAGAATTATCATGAATTAATCTGGTGATGATGCTGATAAATAAATACTACAGCAGGAAAAACCTACAACAGCTTTCATATGTTATTAAAAACACAAACCTGTAACTGGAATGCTCTTTTCCAGCTCTGAGTGCCCTGTAGCCTCAGACATACAGAGAGAAGAATCTTCAAGTGGTAGATAGCCAGTTATTCTTTAGTGTTCAGCATGTTTTACACAAGGGTGTCTAAATGCAACTACTGTAACATAAATCAATTTATGGCCAAAAAAGAGGAGAAAAAAATCCCATTGTTCTTTAGCTTAATAGCACACACAAAAATAATACAGGGAAAAAGGGGATGAAAAGAGTCCCAAGAAATGGCAGGGTTGTTGGGAATTTTTTTTTTTTTTCAGAATACCAAATTGCAAAAATATTGCTGTAGGCAGCACCCACAGGTTAAGCTGAGAGGTTCTTCCTACACAATACAAAGAAGCAGAGACTCCTGCAGATCAAAAGCAAGCTTCTCTTTGCAGCTTTAGGGGCTGTATTTACTGGACTTCTCTCCTTTATTTTACGGTATTTCAGTAGTTCAATGTATGTTATTGGTTTTATATTCTGAAAACACAGCTTTGACTGCAAAGTCTCAAGTATTTGATGCCTTTAATTCAAGGTGTTGGTTTCCCCTGACAAGGAGGTTTCCCCAAACTCTCTCATCTCATTTTTGTTGTGCACTTGAAAACACTCATTAAGTTTGCAATGAAAGGAGGCAGTGAGAGCAGAGGAAATTGTAAAGAAGGCTCTTACATGGGAGCTGCTTTTATAAGGCATGATCTAGGCTTGTACACCGATGTCTCCATTTTCTTATGCAGGTATTTAGAGATGCACGTGAACAAGACATAGATTTATGCCCTTTAAGGGACATCCCCTAAATCTTTATGGGTTGTATTTTCTGACTACAACCTCCATTGATGCATATGCCAATATTTAGTGCAACCCCTACACAAATAAATGTTACTGTCTTCATTTGGCCAAGGCAGCAACCTTAAAGATGTCACTCAGGACAGATATGTGTACAGAGATTCAAACATACAGATCTGCATTCCTCTGTTATAATGTGTGCTAAACCAATAATGAAATGCAACATAACCTTTATAGACAGGTCAGAACCCTGTGGTTTTACTCTCTTGAAAGTCCTACAGTTCTCAGGGTGACGTTTCTGCCCAAGGTGCTCTGGGGGGGGGGGGGGTTTCCAAGAGCCCTGAGAAATATTTGCAAATAAACTTGCTTCTTGTGAAAGTCTAATATGGAAAATTTTACCTTCAAATAGTGGGTGAAGGCATCTCTCAGTTCATTTAAGGAAGAAGAGGGACCATAGTTTGGAATTAGGAGACTGTTTTTCTCTTTTTTTTTTTTTTTTTTTTGTTTTTGTTTTCAGGAAAGTTTCACCTTGTTTCTAGGAATGACAATTCAGTCACTGGGGAATTATTAAGTATGGGAGAATATATAGGGAAAGATAAATATAAAAAACCAGTGGAAAAATAACTCAAGGAAGATGGAGTGTGATCAAGTTATGGTCTACTTGTCACATATAGAAAGTTCCCAGAGTGTAGATTTAAACAGAGTCCCTCAAGTCTGCACCTGGTGCATTCTTAGTGATGGATTTATTTAGGAAGCTTTTTTTTAACATTTTTTGCATTTGCTGGTTTTAACAGGGTTCAATTTCAAAATACCTTTGTATTAAAGATGGAAAACAAGAATTTTTAATAACTTACAGCATGTTCAAGCTTTTTTAAGTGTCCTAAGAGGCAAGGAAATTTTCATTTTTCAAAAACCATTTTTCATGACAGCACCCAGCCAACCATTTCTGTCTGATGTTGTACTTTACATGGTTTTAATTCAGACACAAAGGATTGCTACATGTTCTCCGATGACCAGAGTGTCTAAAACACAGCTATCATGCTGCCTCACTTACCACTTGTGAGCTCTATAATCAGAGAGGCGTTGAGAGATGAGCCACGGCCCCGTCCTTCAGCTGGGTTTAGTTGGGATGTGACACATGGTGGAAGATGTCGATTAGATTTTAATGGTTTGGAGCTCTTTGGTGGCCTATGCAAAATGCATTGCTGGCTACTAGGTCCCCAGTCCATTTTGTAGAAGTCAATGCCTGGACATGCAAGAGATATCTGGCTTCAAAATTAATTTCCCTATCCACACTGTTAAATTAAAAGTGGGATATTTGACTGTAACATACACCCGAATACTCTGAGGAGTACTGGCATGAGATGCTACAGAGTTTCAGCTCCAGATTGTCAAAACTAACAACAATTTATGCCATTATTTTATATTAATTATAGGTCAACAACTAATATCTTTAATTCATTAATGCTGTAATAGGATTATATGATTTATAGTTACTGTTGAAAAAGGTTAATTTGTCAAGAAAGACACAAGGTAAACAGAAATGTTATTAAAACTCTCTATAAATATCCAATTAAAAACTTGAACTAAACACAAAGAAGTATAGAGAAATAAATGCCTAAACATCCATGTACACATACCCAAATACCTATTGCAAGCCCATAAAATAGATCGATTTCTTATAGGGTTTTTTTCTCTCCTTACAAATGAAACAACTGCAATTTTCATTTTTGTTTCAGTGGGAAAATTAATCTTAAAAAAATTCATTTTCTGGGCTCCTGAAGGAAATAATTTTTCTGCAACATTTTAGCCAAAGGAATTATTTTTAATTATGTATAAATTTTTATTGTGATTTTATTTACATGGAAAATTGTTCTTATCAAGGAAAAATGTAAATGGAAATATAACCAGCTCTGTAACCACATGAGTAACGATTTTATAAACACAATTTGAAATTAAAATCTTTTCAACGTGAGCAAGGTTTTCCTTAAATCCCGTATATTTTCAAAGATTTCACAATTCATTTTATTATCAGCCCTAAAGATTCTATTTCCTGCTTTTTCTGGCTGAATTTCCCAGTTCCAGAGGCTTAGGAAACAAGACTTACCCACCTTCAGTAGGAATCCCACAGATCTGGGATTCACAGAGGTCCTTTCCATGCTTGGGGTGGGCAAAGGGAGTTTTGAGCCCCTGAAAGTCTTCAGCTCCCCGTGCATCTCACAGCAGCTGTCACGTTTCTTACAACTCTACTTTCTGCTGGATCTATTTTATGCCCAAGTAACCTTGTTCAGAGGAATATTTTTTTCTGAATTCACTGAAATTGCTCTTATTTATTTAAGAGCTGACAGCTGCTGATGTTCTTGGGAGTTCTTTGAGGCACTTTGCCTCTTCCTTGTACAGAACCAAGGATATTTTCAGTTGGGACAGACACCTCAATCATGATTACAGAGGCAAACAACTCACAAAAATCATGCAATTGAGAACCACGATGTTAAGCAGGTGTAGTAGGATCAGAATCCATCCCTAGTGTTCATTACTGGCATATGCTATAGTACCCTCAAATTATTTCAGCAACCTGATGTGAGAATGGGGTGTGGGGCAGAAATTTGCAGATGGTAACAAGGGCAAAAAAAAAAAGCCAAATGAATTTCAAATCTGTGCAGCTTAACATTTTAGCATCAAAGTGAGCATTTAGTACCAAATACCATTAATTAACATTTCCATGGGCTTTTTATTAAATGCTTGCTCAGCAAGTCAAGTGTCTTTCAAGCTCGGAACAGCTGTGAATGTATAAAAATATATTGACACAGATATATTCATGCATGCAAATAAATGTATTTCTTTCATTTGTTCTAAATGATTGTTATTATATCACAGGTTTTTAACAAGTTAGAAACTCATTTGCATTGTCAACCTGAACAGCTGAAAGGGGGTCATACTTTAATACCTGTCTACCTGTTTGTAATCACTCTGTATCATCTGGTCCCAGCTAATCTTTTCTGTTTCCTGCTTGTTAGCAGCTTGCTCCAAGGAAAGGGGTACAGTCCCTACCTCAGATTTCGCTCCCTGCATCTCTTTTAAAGCTTCTCAGGTACTTGTTTAATAATGCCTTTCAACCCAGAATAGAAGGAGTCAATGCTAAACAAAAAAATAGAAAGGCATAAATTAAGTTTAAATAATGCATTGCAATGAGCAGTTCTGCAAATAAGTGCAGCTCTTACAGCTTAATCATATAGCTTGCTAATGCCAGATCCAGTCAGCAGTCACCTGATAGCTTTTGTTTTTACCCTGTGATAGTAACTAAATTAATTTGTTTCCTAATAAAATATTTCAGGATGTTGAGAAAATACAGATAAGTAGACAGAATCCTTATTAGGATCATCAGTATTAACATAAAATCCTTTTGTGCTCATTAAAGAAAATACAGTCAATTTAATTAATGCACATTAATCCCTAGTTGACATTAAAATCAGCTAAAAAACAACACTGATATGGATTATTAAAATGAGACCAAAAAAAGTGTACAAGGTGGCCTGTATAGGAAGAAAATCATTACTGAAGACCTAGGTTTCCTTTTTTTTTTTTTTATATGGAAAATGTTATCCAGCTGGAGCACTGCCTGTGCATTGCTCCAAGGAAAGTTTGCACCCACCAGTTATTTGGGAGCACCCTGGAGATGAAAGTCTGTCCCATGCAGTGGTGATGTGGAAAAGCCCAAGTCATTCTTACACTGATTTTTGATGGAAGTGAAGCAATGGGCTTTGCACAGGACAGTGGGCTCTGTTATTTTCAGGACTGTTTCTAAGCTTGAGGAACTGCTTTTCACCTTCTCTATCCCATGCAAGCTTTTTGTACTTTTGTTGCCTTGAGTGTGATTCAGCAGCATGTGAAACCATCACATCATCTCAGGGGGTGAGTGATCTCATCCCTGTTTGCCAAAGTCCTCTCTCTCACATTTTCCTTCAGACACAAGATATGTCAGTGCCATGAGATCCTCCATTTGACATCAGTTAAGCAGGTGCTAGAGAGCAGTAGCATAAAAATTACCCCAGGGACTCAGGTGCATCAGACTTATTTCCCCAAACGTTGTAGGTGCTAAGGGACCTAAATCTCATAAACTGTGTGTGTTCATAAGCTGGGGTGTGTTCAAGTGTGCCCTGTGCCTGCATGCACCTCAAATGCACTTGCTCTGGGAACAGTGCCTGTATTTGAGCCTCACCTGATTAGGAGCTGGCACAGGGCCATGTAGTGTGATGGTACCAACCATGGAATGCAAGTTCTTGTTTGCTCAGGGATCTCTAAACCCAGCACTGCACTGAGCTCTGCAGGAAAGCTATGCCAAGATCAGGCTCCTCCAGGTGAACTTCCAGTCCATCCTCAGGGATCTGCCCCGGTAGCAAACATAGAGTGGGAACCAAGGGGGCATCCAATATCCAGTCTCCTTCCCTTAAGAGCTGGAACATCAGGAAAAGAAGAGCTTCAGATCTGGGATTTGCAACAGCAATGCTTTAGGTGCCTGACTCCACAAGGGATGCCAGACTGACAAGGTTCAACCAAGAGCTACATTTCCTCCTCTTCCACAGTGCTTGCTCTGGTCACCAAGATATAGAGCCACACTCACACCTGCATGTTCCCTCTGGCCCAATTTTCCTACTTATATGGAACCATTTCAGGAGAAACTGATGAAAAACATGGTTTCTCTCCATCTCCCAGCAGAGCTGGGACAGGGGCTATGTCCTCTCAGATGGCCACAGACCTGACAATAGATCACCATCCCTCTGGGCTAGTCTAATCCCTTGCAGGCTGCAGAAGGGGAAGGAAAGCACACCTTCCAGGAGAGGGAAATTCACTTTCTTCACCTGGTTCATTTGCTCTTTTAAAGCCCTGAGAACTCACTCTCACTGGGACCCCTTGGGCAAGAACTGATGCCTCATTTGTGATGAGCTCAGAGAAAAAGCAGAAAACACCAAACTGTTCATCACTGCCAAGGGACAGAGAACCCTAGACCTGCCCAGAGGCAAATTCTAGGTGCTTGTCAGTCTTCAAGGAAAAAAAACTGCAGTGTCTACAAACTCAATTTATTTTGACCAGCAGCTGCTCAGGCATTTTGAGAAACCACATTTTGGACATAGGTGTGTAAGTGCCATTGTGCACCAAGCCTAAGTTGCCTTTGAAAATTGGTTTTAGATGGCTCTGCAAATATTATCTTACTATTACTTTGCTGAATGGGGACTGAAATCATTTGCTTGTGGAAGGTGTGTGTTGACAAGAGATTGATCTTCAGTGTGTAGCTTAGATTTCAACTGAAGATGGCAAAAAATATTTCCTGAAAGAAAAACGTAATAACTTCTGGTTTAGAATTCTTGTGTATATAGCATAAATCAATTCATTTTTATAGAATGTAGGATCAATAATATGTATCTGTGCTCCTGGACACCAGTATTTCTAAAACACCATTCAAGTCACGGCAGGCCTTATTTAAGTTAATGAGAGTTTTGACATTGATTGTTTGGTTACATTTCACTTGATATTTTTTTCATCGGTACCCGGTGGTTTTATTTTACACAGATTTTAACTCCAGGCTGACATTTTTTTTTTTTTTTTTTTTCTGTCCTCTATTAAAACCCCATGCACTCCCTTCACTATTGATTACACTCACTGACTCTTATCTTCAGCTTGTAACTTATTTTATTCACTACCTTAAAAGTGAAGATAAAACATGAAAAGGGAGAAAGGGAATTGTGCGGTTATCCCATGAACAATGCAGTTTTCTGAGAACATACCAAGTTGCTAACAAAGTAGAACCTTTTTTTTTTTTTTTTTTTTTTTTTTTTTAATGGCATGACATGTTCCAAACTATGATAAGGTTTTGGGCTAATTAAATAAGAAGTAAGGTTTGTTAACGTATGGATTTTATGATAGATGTTAACATGTCGAGTCTTTTTTTTTTCTTCGTATTTTAAACTTTCCTTTTATGTATGTGAAAAATGAGTGAAAGTGTCAAGCTTTATCACACCTGACCTTGCTTTTTGGCTAGCCTCTTTCCCTTATCTATCCAACACATTACTCTCCCCATCATAACGTGGTAGTGCAAACATCACAGCTGGCCAGCAAACATGACCAAAGCTACCTTTAAACTACCTCTAGACTCTTTAAACTCAACTAAAAGGCTGATTAGGTTCCACCTCTTTGGTCATTATCTCCTTTCGATAGCCACACAATGAAAAAGCAATCTAGTAAAAAGCTGTCTCATAGGAAAACTAGTTAAAGTGTGTGCTTGCTTAGGACGGTGTACTTAAGGAAAACAATTTATTCGTTCGTCAAAACCAACTGTGTAAACTAGTTCAGGTGTTTGCCGAGGCTCGGAATGAACAAACGTTGTTGTTTTCCCCTCAGAGCTCCTCGGGGAGGGGTAAGGATCTGGCGCTCGGCGGGTTCGGCCCTGAGCGGCCCCCGGCGCTCCCGCTGTGCAGGGGCGACAGGGCACCGGCAGCCTTGCCAAAGGCAAAATCCAAATCCAACCCCACAGCCCACTGGTGGGATGCCTTATCTTCTACCTGGGGCAAGAACCAGCAACCCCTGTCTGAGAAAAGCGATGGGAAAACCCCACCTCGTTCCATCTCTCTTGTTTATAGAACGCTTTCCCCCTGATCTCCTAGGAGGTGTATGAACCCCCCTTCGCTGTTTGATCCGTTCTCCCTACGTACCTGCCTAAGAATTTTTTTTATTATTTTTATTTCCCCTGAGCAAATTTGAAAGGAAGAGATTAGGAAGGGGAGGGAGAGGCTGGCGGCGAGCTGCAGGGTGGGGTACGAGGCTGCAGCCGGCATGTGTAGGAAAACCACAAACCTTTCTCGAGCGATGTTTGCTCGGGTTTCTTTTGCAAGCTCGGCACAATGGCAACTATTCAGGAATCAATCAATATGACCTGGCACTAACAAGCCCTAAAAACATATATGCTTCATTCTCACAGAGCCTAGGAATCATGTTATTAAAGTGGGATTTACTTTACTTTGTCAACAGTCAGTAATGTGAGAAGTCCCTGCTCTGGAGTACGAGCGCTCACCTTCCCCTTCACCAAAACGGACCATAAAGTCATCTTTCCTGGCCAGCTGAAGACAACTCAGCACAAGTGGTCCTAAGTAACAGGATTTCCCCCGAAAAAAAGTTAACCGGAAAAGAGAAATGCCCTGGGAAAAGCCCAAGCAATCCGTCAGGACACCCTCGGAAGGAGAAAGAGGGAAGGGGGGGGTCCTCACGCCGGGTGTCACCCGCCGGCAGCTTCCCAAGGGAAGAGCGGGGCGAGCTCACAGGGGTGCCGGGAGGGTTGGCAAGGAGAGGGGTTTGGCCACGAAGGGGTTACGAGCCCGGTGACTCGAGCTATTTGTCACCGGCACCCACTACCAAAAGAAGAATAAAAAAAAATTAATTTTAAAAAATTACTGATTAACGTGATCTGTCAATACACCTTTGCCCCGCGGGACTGGAGCCCATCTATTACCTGGCACCTCCTTTGCCATCTCCCTCACCTTGCTAAGCCTTTGCATCCATCGCCTGGCCCTGAGTCATGAGTAAACAGCTCCGGGTGCCAGGCTGCGCCCTGGGCGGGCACCTCCCGGGGCCCAGCCAGCACCTCCTGCCCCGCCGCATAACCACAAGCTCGGCCTCCCATCGAGGAAGGTTTAAGGCTGGGTTTGGGGTTTCCTAGAGACAGGAGCAAGCTCCCCATCTCTCTAAGGCGCACAGACAGGACAGGGGAAAAAAATTAAATAATAAAAAATATCACCTGCAAGCACGGAGAGACAACTGCGGAGAGGGGCAAGGACTTGCTCCGGAGCACACCCCTGGCTCCGGAGGAAGGGGGGGAATAAAAATAATAGGGGCTTGAGGTTTGTTTGTTTGTTTTTAAAATAATAGTTGGAAAAGCTTCTTTCCTGTAGCAAAGCATGGTTTAAAAAAAAAAAAAAAAAATGTACCTTAGTGATACCACCAACCGGGGCCACCCCTCTCCAGTACCACCGCTCGGGAGCTCCCCGGGAAGGGTCCAGCAACCCCGCACACCCCGCCGAGAACCAGAACTCCTTGCGCAAATTAATTGATCGCGGAGCTTGTTAAACAATTTGCAGGACGGGAATGGTGGAGGCTGGGGCTACTTTTTTTCTTTTTTTCTTTCTTTTCTTTTTTCCTTTCTTTTTTCTTTTCTTTTTTGAGGGGCATAGGGGGTGCAGGGGTTGTATTTTAACTCCTCTGAGGGCAAACAGCAACTGGCAGCCAAAAGACTTTTTGAACTGTTTTCTCTGGAGAAAGTGGGGAGAAAAATGACGTCTGACTCTCTCCTCATTTTAAATATGCTTGAATATAATTGACCCGCCGCCGCTATTAAGCATTTGGTGTGGCTGATGGTGCTGTACTCAGGTGCTTTGAAAGTTCCAGAAATTGCTCATTTGCAGGAAGAAGTTGTTAGACATAAAGGGCTTGGATTAAACCGAGAGGCTCGCATTTTTTGTGCGACCGTTCGCATCACGATTGTGTAAGGGCAACTCCACCTCTCTCCGTATATCAAATTTTTAGTTCAGAAAAGCCTAGTAGCTGTACGGTACTAGTTCATAGAAATCCCTCGCTGTATTTCCCGAAAACCTCGTCTGTGCTGCAGGACCTGCTGTGTTAAATTATGATCCAAAGGCTGTGGGGTGGGAACAATCAATCAGAATACCTGGGGTAGTGTGTAATGTGTGTGCTCTTGCCAGCGGGAGCAAGCGGCCCCTGAGCACAGTCCCCCAGCAGGTTAAATAAATATGATACTATAGACAAACCGAGAGGATCACATGGCCGCATCAATCAGCTGTTGATAAAATACAATCTTCCTTTAATACACGCTGGGAAAGTTATTTAACACTTACAAAACCTGAATCCAGTGCTGTTTCTTTTTAGTAAAAGGGGAGAAAAATATTCTTTGAAAGTGCAACTCTTCTTAAAAGGCAAGGAGAGGTTACAGTTGCGTTTTCCTGGGGGATATAATAGAAAGCTTTTAATGAAGCCATAGACACTGAACAAAGTACGTGAGTCGCGAGGCTGGAAAAAAATACAGAAGCTGTTAAAAGAACAAGTCAATGTAGAAGTGGCCGTAGTCGATTCCAGGCTGCGCATTAGGGTTTATTTCCTTTTCATTCATCATTTCACAACCCGGGTGGCTGAAAGGCTCCCAAGAACGGTTTCTTCTTGGCATGCAATTAGGGACGAGAACCTCCAAGGAGGAAGCGGCCGGGGGCTCTTCCCTCCCAGTTCAGCATAAGCCGCAGCTGCTGGGCAGCTGAAGAGCTGGACAGACCCCAGCGCGATTTTTTAATTATTTTTTTATAAAGTTTGCCGGATATCAGAATTTCCTATAAGATAGCCACTCTCCTGGGTACTTCATAGTGGATGATCGCGGGGGGCTATGGGGGGCAGGGTTGGTTTATGATTGGGTTTTTTGGGCGGCTGGTAGAAATGAGTGGAGCTATCAGGGTGCAATGAGTTTTCCCAGTCTCAGATAAGGACAGTGGAAGAAGTTTTGCCTAATGGCTGTCGCCGAAGTTCGGTTTGGGATTCTTGCCTATTCGTTGCCTTCCCGCTTTCTACTCACTTAAACGCGTTATTCCCATCCCTGGCTTGTGCCACTTTTACCTCGGGGCAGGCCTCGGTTCCGCAAAGCTCCGAGCATGTTTGCAGGTATGCCGGCAGCAGTACGAGGTTTAACACCTTCCCCAGGTCACAGACCCCTCTCCCCTCTACCTGAAGCTCCTCAAGGCACGGGAAATGCAGTACCAAGCCTCGGGGAGATAAGGCATGAATCACTGCGCAGCCAAAACCTCCAAGGGGAAAGGCGGGAGGAAATTCTGACAAGGCTTCCCCTAACAAATGAAGATTAATGCTCACCGTAAAAAAGGAAGCGGCTGGAAGTGATGTTTGAACAAGAGAAATCATGAGGGGAAAAAAAGAGATGGGGAAAAAAAAAAATTTTAAAGCCGGAGAGGGTGGCAGTCCCGGGCTGATGTCATCCCAAGTGATGAAATCCGGGGCTGATGAGCCAAAAGGGCGTTTTACACCCCGTCCTTTTCAAGACGCGGCTGGGACTAGGGAACACCCGCGTTCCTCGGGGCCGTGGGCCCCTCCCCCTTCAAAGCGCGAGTGGATGCTCTGAGCCCCGCGGGGATGCCCCGAGACGCGCGAGTGCTGCCGGGGCACCTCCGGGAGGGATGAAAGAGCCAGGAAAACACAGCTCGGGACAGGGGCAACCCACGCGTGGACGCGGAACACGGGAGACCTTGACCCGGTGCCCCCCGCAGCCAGGGGGGAGGTGGCTGGGTCCCCACAGCCAGTCCTGAAGGAGCTGTGGGCGCCTCCTCTCCTCTAATCTGTTTGGAAAGTTGCGCTAAAGAGCTCTTTACCTGCAACAGACACCCTTAAGCACTCTCCAGGGGCTTGTTGGGCAGATGTAATGGCAAGGCCAGGGGGTCTTGTTTGGCTAGACGTAGGGACATTTGTCATGGCTGACCTGTGAACTTCAGCTTCTGAGCCCAGAACTGTAAGGAGAAGCTCGGGCTAATGTAATAAAGCGAGAGAGACAAGAGGAAAGGCCTATCTTGCCCCAGGGCCACCACATGCTCACTCCGTTTTACTGTCAGTGCTACATGGAAGCTGTGGCTTCATTTCATATTCCATTAATATTTACAGCGGCGATTGAATTTCCCATTACAAAGTTCACCATACACACGCTGCTAATATGAAATATTAATAGTATTGTGCATATTATGAAAAGTCTTACTATTAAAAAAAATACACATCTACTGAGATATTTGCACAGGTAAATTCATTTACTGCGTCCACCTGGAGCAGGGGAGGTGCAGCCCTCGCAGCGCGGGGGTGCGCGGATGTTGCGCGGAAGTGGAGTGGGGAAGAGCTGGGAGCAGCTCCGGAGCCCGAGTGGCACCGCAGGAAGCCGTGTGCCCTTCCCAGTGCCACCTCCATCCGCGGAGCTGTGTCATTTGCTTAAGGGGTCACATTTTCCATCTGGTCTGGGGCATCCTGAGATACCCAGAGCGGTTTTTTCCCCCCAGAAGGGATGGAGCCGGCGGGAGGGAGGTGGGGTCAGGTGGATCCGATGGGGACAGAAGGGTTGTAGGGTTGGGTTTTTTTTTTTGACCGCTTCTCCCCAGCTGGACTTTTCGAGCGCGTTTGAAGCACAAGCAAAGCCTGTGCGCGTCTAGAAGATGAGTAATCGGGCATCAACTTACTTTGCAGACCGCAGCTGAGTCACTTCTCAGGGCGGACAGAGAAATCCTATCTCCTGTGAAAGGAAAATTGGCCGCCAGAGTCCCAAAAGTGCCCCGAGGATCAACTGAAATGAAAGTAAACCGGTAATTTCCAGATCGCGTGGAAAACGGAGCAGGATTAAATGTAACCGGTGCAAACTTAGCCCTTCCGACGCTCTCTTGGAGCACTTTCCTTTGCTTTCATTTTACAGAGGGGCTACCTAAGATTATTCTGCTCTTTTTTACATTTTCCCAGAACTTTCAACCCCTCTTTTCGATGAACCGTAATTCTCCACGTTCTCGTGAATTATATAAATTTACTACTTGCGTGTGAGCAATGTACAGGGAGAGAAACAAGGGGGTTTGAAAGAAGCCGGGCTGCAGCTCTGGCTGGGCTGGTTGTCGGCTCTCCATCCCTGCCCAAGAGCTTCAGGGAGCCCCGCATTTAGTACCTGCAGGTGGTAAAATTATTGAGAGGAAAATTGGCATAACCTGGGATTTTATAGCTTTTTTTTTTTTTTTTTTTCCCGAGATAACACTTTGCTACAGGAGTGTCGGTTGCAATTCAGATTCCTTTAAAAAAATCAAAGCAATAATAATAATTAAAAAAAATAAACCCACCCAAACTTTTTTTCCATCAGGAGCTGGGCTGTATTGATCTACCCGGGTATTTACTTTCTGCTGCATGCAGTAAGGAAAAGCCTCTGTGGAGTCACTTCACCTTGAATCTCTGGTGAAGGTTGCGTTTGAACTTGGCGGGGGGTGTTTCACCTCCCTGCTCTGCCAGATTCAATGGTTTCCCATAGGTCTGGGCCCTGGCTAAGCTGTGCCTAGGGCTGAATTTTCCTTGTCATATTTTGACCATGAGGAGTAATCAAAGACAGAAGGATGTCCCTGGCCAGCTGTAGGTGCTGCAGCTGGGGATATAGAAGATATAGGTTAGCGAACAAATCGTGGTGGCTCCTCTGTTTGCCCAAAGCTTCCACTCCGCACAAGGAATAGAGGCTATTTATGACTCTTAATAGATGTGGATTAAGGTAATTTAGAGCTCCATAGGTTCGTCTCTCAGCTCGGGAAGATGACAGGCTCTAGGAGGTATGGATGGGTGACATTTCCAACCATGAGATCCGTCCTTCTCCCCTCCCTGCTTCCCCCCCACCCCACCCCCCCGCGTTCCCCCTTCCAGCCCTAAATGTGTCATGCTTTGTCACATCCTCTGCGTGTGTGTTTTTAGAGAACATTTGAATAAAAGGCTCGATGCCAGGTATTGGTGACACAGTGGGTGGAATTTGCAGCCTTTCCACAAAGAGTTGGAAGCCTCCATTTGCATAAGGTCAGGGTACAGCTTCTCACAGAACTTTAGCAGCATCTCTGTCTCTTAGCAACACTCTTGCACTCTTGGTCCCTGCATTAAATTGACTGGTCCTTTCCTTTTCTTCCTTTCATAGGGAGGCTTACAATAAAATGTCACCCTTCCAACCTGTGCCTGTCACCCAGTAGGTCATCTGTTTCTCTTACACCTCCCCCCCCCCTACTTCATCTCCAATTAGAGGATGAGATTATTCATTTGGTGGATTCCCAAAACTGCTTCATTTTTTATTTTGTTAATTAATATTAATAACATTTCTCCTTTTGTATTAATAAAAAAGAGCCCTCATAAACAGTGAGGAGATAAGGAGCAAATTGCAGGCACCTGCAAAACAATGGGATTGGAGAGGGGTAATAAGGCGAGTGGAGATAGAGAGAGCAAGGTTTAGGTCATCCTCTCCACCCATTTAGTTGATGCAGGGTTGAACTCAGCATGGAAGCCTTCAATGTGCTCAGAATATTAGAGTCACCCCTCTTGGCTCCGGCATGGGAATTGGTGACAGAATACAGATGCTGATAGGTGGTGTTAATGGAGGGTCAGGCTTGGACAATAGTATCCATCACTTGCCTCATGGCTCTGCTGTCAGATGGAGTCATTTCTGACTGCTCTATCACCAAGATTTGGGAGAGATTCAATTATTGCATTCAGCTTGGCAGCGGTAGATACAAATCTATGCCCAAAGAACCGGAAAAATCACCCCTCTCTCTCTTTTCCAGAGTGGGTTTTTCCCCTTACTAAATTAAAATAGTAATAATAAAAACTAGAAAGAAGGAAAATAAAATATTTTTTTAAATAAATAAGTTAATTAAAAGACATGTCTGTGCCATTCAATATACCTCCGGAAAAAAAATCCGCCACATCATTGCTCGGCCTGAGAGCTAAACTTTGTCAAAGTTAAACTTTGCCAGAGAAGATGTCTGTGGGTCCTCGAAACTTCAAAGCCTGTACCAAGAGTTTGTGCCTCTCCCCTCAGGACTTCTGGGTCCTCAACCCTGGCAGGACCTCAGGGTGTGGAGGGCTGAGCAGGACCCAGTGCGCAGCCCTGCCTCACTCTGGGTACTTTATCAAGTATCCAGAAAGTGCCCTCATTAACTTTAAGGACAAGGCTAAAGGACAAACTAACCACTGAAAAGCTCTCCATTTCCCCCTTCTTACTTTTAAAGGTATTTAAGTGGTGATAGCCATTTTAAATTCAGTTCGGATTTTATTCCCCGGCTCCCTGTGGCGAACTGATCCACTTCTAAGGAGGAATGGCTTGTTTTCTCTAACACGTTATCCATCTCTTGAGTGGTGCAAATGCTAAGGTGAAACCTGGTGCTTTTCAGCGGTATTTCTTCAAAACTCATTCAAACCCTCCCCTCCCTCCTAGCTGCTCCTCCTGAAGCTTTCAGACACTGTAATTCCTGCAAGATAAATTCTCAGGTAATGGGTTCTGAGAAAAAGCAACAGAGGTTAGGAGTCAACTGCCTCCTCTTTAATAATTCACATGTCATATTTCTTCCACTTTGTCAAGTTGGCTAAAGAAGATGGGCAGGGCTGAGACAGGCAGACACTTGAGTTTATTATCTGAGGGCTTGGGGGACCCCGGAAAGGGCGATGCTCTCTCCCTCTCTAGAAGAACAAATCCTGCTGCCTGGCTCCCAGATTGCCATCTGCTTGCCCATCGACCTGGAGAAGAAACGCTTGTTTTCCATCAGATGCACTCCTGCACGGTTCTCCTTTTCCTAGGACCCTCCATTCTCCTCTCCGATTTACCTTTAAAGCTGTTAATCGCCCATTCGCTTCTTTAACTTCCACTTAAAAAAAAAAAAAAAAAAAAACAACAAAAAAAAAAAAACCAAAAAAACACGGCAATTTACAAATAAAGCTGAGAGAAAGCCCATACTGTATTTTTTTTTCAGCATATGCAGTCTAACAGCACTTTTTCCCTGAGTAATGATACTTTTTCGCATGGGATATTTCTCTGTTTATGCTTGTAAAAGTTTCGAGGCTTGATATATTAAATTCAATCAGTTTTGTATAGCCAACGGGGAGCTGGGGTTTAGCGGTAAGGTGAGGAAACTTGGGGCTGGGCTGCGTTCTCCAAACCAGCAAAATACGAGACGCTGCAGGTGGAGGCAAAAACTTGTCATTGAAATAAGAAGATCCAAACAGCTGATTCTCCCGAAATCTGTCACCCTTCTCTAGATGACACAGTACCCCGAAAAGAGCACAAACCCTATATATTATAATCCCAGGATTTCCTGCTAATTCGTCTTTTCCGTTCGCTTTTAGAAAGCACTTCCAGGATTTTATCAAATTTAAATTTTCTTTCCCTGTCCTCAGCGCATCCTTCCACTCAAATTCCCCCAAACCTGCCTTCTAGCGTGAGTGTGGAATAATGGCGTGTACCTGGAAACGTGCCTGTTGCTTTTTAAAATCAAATATAAGAAAAAGGAGAAGAGAAACTGCTCCCTGAGCCACACTGCCTGCTCTCGAATGCACTGCTACAGGTGAAAACCCGAGTCAGAGCATAGAGAATGTCTTTTTCTGTGAGCTGCTGCTTTTTTCCTCTTCCTATATTACGATTTTCCTCATGCTATGGTTTAAAGTAAAACACTTTCTTTTCCAGCAGTCTTTCACTGAAGCATTTTAACTGATCTTTTTGCAGTTTCTGATGTGTGTCTATAATTCTCATCCAAAACAAGTAAAGGCAAAAGCCTTTATCTGTCAGATTTCAGTAACTTTATACACGAAACGGAAGAACAAGCAACTTCGAGGGACTTATCAGTGTAAGTAAGGATAAAAGCAAACCCTGAGGCCCATGGGGAGTTTGCCTTTACTGGCCAGGTTTTGTTATATTTTTGGTTAGAGGCTCATGACTTTCACCCTTTCTGCAAGCATCATTTCCAGAAGGAGGCAGCCCGGGTTAGCGGTGCAGACTGCTCGGGGATTTCGTTGAGGCTTGTTTTTCCGTCGGAGGAAAACTCTCGTGTTATTGGGAGGGGGGGGGGGGGGTGTCAACATTTCAAAAATAAATATAAACCCGGAATAAGAGACATGAGCCAAATAGAAATAAGAAGCGTCAGGCGCTGACAGTTACCTGGAATGGAGGGACCATCATTTCGGACGGGAGGAGAAGGGACGGGGGGGGGGGGGCATAAAGGGGTGCAGAGATGCTGGGCGCTATGATCCGTGCCGACTTCAGTCTGTGCAAGCTCACGGCTTGCACAGAGCTGCCATGCTGGCACTGAGGTCACCCTTGGGCTCTAAAGTACACTTGTGTCCTCGTATTGTCACTGCTATTGTCGCATTTCTCCTCTCTCGGAGGAGGATGAGGGACGCACCGGGCGATGCTCACCAGCGGAAAGTTATCCCGGATGAAGCTCTTAAATTTACACTCTGACACTTCGAAACTTTTTCATTATTCCAGACACCAGCACTTTTCCCTCCCCTCCCCGGTTCCCGAGATGTGAGTTTATTTTCCCTGTGCCAAACCGCTCCCAGACCCACCCGGCAGGCGCCGAGCCGGGCTTCAAGGGAGAGACTGAGCCGTCCTCCCTTGGCAATGAGCAATGAAACGCACTTGAAAAGCTGCCAGGGAGAATTAGGATGGTAGCCCTATCCTGCAAAATCAGATGGTTTAAAGTGTACTCGAACAGCTGTTAAAGCTTGTTGAGGTTTTAATATTATTATGATTATTTTCCGGCTTTTTTTTTTTTTTTTTTAACATTTTTTTTTAACACCTGTGAAGTTTGTCTATGAGGATGCCACTAAAGACAGAAGTACTGAGTGCTTGACAGACTCCATAAAGTCCTTGGCATCCTTCTCGCTACGTGACAGGTCCAAGGACTAGGAGCTGGGAGTCGAGGTGTGAGAGCGGCCCCGCCGGGAGTCTCTCCCTTGCCCGCTCTACCTGGCAGGTGCTTGGGGGCATCACATCTCTGCAGACGGGCACCAGATGCCCTCCTGGCCCCCAACAGGAAAGAGATGGAGGACTGGGCTGAGGAACCTGGTTGCAGCTGGTTCCTCCTGCCCCTCGGTCACACAGAACATGTCCTACGCGGCGCAATGGGAGAGAGACCTCCAGGCACTCAGATCGGATTTAATAGCAAAAATCAAAACGGTCTGGTGCTCTCTGGTTCTGTTTTCCGTGGAAGAGATGACGATGATATCGAGGGATGCTGGGGCTCTGCCGGGGCAGGTGCTGTCCCGCTCCGCGCAGCCTCCGCCTCTGCGCAGGATGCTCCGCGCCGGCTGCCGCCGAATACGTCTGGGTTTCGGCTCACACCTATCATTCGAAGTCATCTTCACTCTGTCTTCCAAATATCTGGAGCATTTCTTCACCGCCAATACCTCTCCCCAACCTCCGCTACACCCCCACACACAACTCTCCCATTTCCCCCCCCCCCCCCCCCCCCCGATTCCACTTGCTGTTTCTTCTTATTGAGTTCTCCATGTCTCTCTGCAACTTGTCATAACCTGTAATAAAATGCCCTTTTCCTCGGGATTTAAAGCCCAGAGGGCATCAGATCCATTTCCAGCTGACAGCAGAGAAACGAGGCAGGACAGCGGCTAGAGGATCGCTTTTGTCTGCCTTCAGGGCTTTAACTATTTCACAGCAAGGCACCCCCAGGACAGCCGGATGGTGGGACCCGGGCCGGACCCACCCCCCCAAAGCCCCCTGGTTAGTGCATTGCAGTCTGTCGTGGTTCCCAGCACCATAATTGGATCAGGGCTGGGAGTCCTAGGCAGCCCCTGCCCTGACAGACCCTGCAAGTCCCTGCCAGGGAGGGCATTAGGCAGCAGAGCATCCTCATGTCCCTGTGGCCTAGCCCAGCCATGCAAATTATTCTTATTCTTATTCTTATTCTTATTCTTATTCTTATTCTTATTCTTCTTATTTTTATTCTTATTCCTTGTTCTTAACCTCAACCTAAATCTTCTTATTTCTTATTCCTTATTCCTTCCTTCTTATTTCTTTCTTATTCCTCATTTCTTTTATTTCTTACTCCAATTCTTTTTATTATTGTTCCCATTACTGGTATTGTTAGAGCAGACAGGAAGAAACACAGCTGCTGTATGCTATATATACCATCATCTATTACACAGAAGACACCAGACACATGTGGTCAGTATGTGCACTTTCTGTGTCCATATTCACATGTCCGACCAGGAATATCAACATCTCTATGTGTGTGCATGCTGACATACATTTGCACATTTATAAAAATATCCTGTATATATGTGTGAATGCTTGCACATAGGGTAGGTTATGTACATAGACACAGAGAGAGAGATTTTCTGTGTGTTGTACTAAATGAGAAATTGTGCATTTTGCCCAGTCTGGTTCCTCCTCTGTTTAAAGAGGTACGTGTAGGACCAGAAAAATACCTCAAGATACAGGATGTGAGAGGCAAATGAGCCCTTAGGAGATTACATATGACTTTGTTCTTTTTAAGACCAAGCAAACTACCAACAAAGAGGAGGTGGGTCAAAAATATGCCCAGAAAGGTGCACTGTGGCATCAGTGCTGCCCAGCAGGTCCTGGCAAGGGATCAGACTGTAGGGCTGGTGATGGGGATCAAGTATTTCTGGCCACAGCATCTTTGCATAACATTTACTTTGCTTTCTTCAATGGTTTCCTCCACTCCTTTCCCCTCTCCTCACTGCAAACAGCCTTGGTTCAGCCTCAGCCCCTGTGATGATATCAAGGAAGGTTTTTCTTTTTCTTTTTTTCATGGTCAAGCCAAAGCGAGGTCATTCTAATAATACCCAAGGTCACTGGTGGGAGCCACAGAGTCTCCCAGTCATTTTTCATTTGCTTGCAACAGTTAATGACAGTCACAGGGATGGAGCTGGGAGCTGATGGCCATGTGATGTCACCAGCACATGCTAGGGGATTATAAGGGCAGGTACAGGGCAGGGCTGTGGATTAAAAAATGATGGAGAAAAAAAAAAAAATCACTATTAACTGCTTCACTCCAGCAGCCTGGCTGGAAAAAAAAATGGCACAAAGTAGGAGGATTTTTTTCTTCCCTTTGTATCCAAATCAATCCTCCAAAATGCCAGCTCAACTGCTCCGTTTTTTTCCAGATTTAGTGACTCAGCTGGAAAAGAGCTGCAAAGCATGTGAGAGGAGCCGCTGCTTACTGTACCAGCTGCTGGGCAAGAGGTTGCAAAAGAAACCTTACAATTACCAGGGATGTTCCTCTCCCTCCCACTCCAATCAAAGGCCTCATCCCTTTCGTCCTGCCACCAAGGGCAAAGCCTGTGGTGACACCAGCAGGAGTCAGACCTAGACAAGTTTTTTGGACCTACGCAGGATTTTTTTGTTGTTTAATAGCATCCTTTCTATTCTAGCTGCCCAATTGGAAGAAAAAAAAAGAAAAAAAAAAAGAAAAAAACAGACCTCCCTGTTAGATCACTCCCTGGTCAAGCTCCTGTGCTCCTTGGCTGGAGGAGCCCTGGGGGACGTGGGTATTGATTTAACCATGTGCACCAACTGTGAGGTTCATGTTGCAAAGTGCCCCTCACCCAGCCACTCTCACTCTCAGACCTGTCCCTTGCCTCCAAGGTGTCACCCCAGAGATCTCAGTCCTCATGTGTGGCCCATCACTTTAACCCATGTACTGAGTCCTTGCACTCTGGAAAGCCATGAGTTGGCACCAGCCCGCAGCAAGCAGAGGAAGAAGCCACATAAATCAACTAAGTTCCAAGTTTTCCTAAAATTTAAAAAATATAATTATATTCTGCTCCAAAAGGTGCAGTGGCCAGAAGTTTTTAACCTGTGGGATAACAGAGTTTGGACTTACTCACTGGGAACCAAACCAAAAGAAAGACAAATTGCATATTCTTCTCTTAGCCTCTCATCATTGCACTATTTTGTCTTAGTTATCTCATCTTATTGAATTTATTTATGAAAAATGACCTTCCCATGGCCTCTGTTTCTGAATTTTTATCCTTTTCTGACATATTAACTGTATAGTAGCCACAAGTTTCATTGCATAGTGTTATTATCATGTATATTTTAAAAAAGGAATTCCATGAAGTTGAATATCATATTAATATTTTTGCCCAATAATGTGGTTTTTAATCATTCAGTCTTCAAAAGTGAAAAACACCAACTGAAATGTAACAGTCCAGAATAAGACAATTAGGACAGAAAACAAGTGACTCTGGTGTATACAAACACCTAAACTCCAGGCTTGTTTCACACCCTTCAACCACTGGTGGTAGTCTCACTATTGAAGTCAATGAACCTTGGATCTCTATGTATTTAAGGCAAAAGGGATCAATGGGATGAAGAGAGGAATCCAAACTGATACAAACATCCAAAAACACACAGAGATGCATAAAACTTTTATTTTCTGTTTTCTGTCTCTGTTGTCTTCACTTATTTCTCATTCCTGCAAATATCTCTCCCCTCAAATCCTGTGTTCCTTTTGAATGGAAAGAGAGAAACAGATGCAGCTGGAGGCTGAATTTTTTGAGCCAAGTCCTGCTGTTATAAACAGTCATGGCTGGAGTTAAGCCCTCTGAAGGATGCTGAGCTGTGGCAGGAGGATGGTTGCTTGTGAGGTGTTGTTAAGGAGCTTCAGGTGGTTTTACCTGGTATTTACTTCAGCCAGTCTGTCAGCAGCAAGGGTTGATTGATTGCTTTATTTTCCCTGAGGAGATACCAACCCCTGGGCTACTCCTGGAAGCAGAAGGACACGATACCTTCTTCCTATCTGCCCGTTTGCCACAAAACCAAATAATGTCCTATTCACAACGAGTCCTGACTTATCAGTGTTAATAGGATTAGAGCATCAGCCTCTCTCAAGAATATACAAATGTATGGGAAGAGTGGGACCAAGTTGCTGGTGTCTTTCTTCTCCTCCTGTGATGGGCATGGTGACACACCTCCAAGCAGAGGGGATTTGTCCAGTGGGAGCAGGCAGATTATCTGTATCTAGTGAAACAAGGCGTGCATGGCAACCTTTGCCAAGGCTCAAAGCCAGAACCTACTCACTATAAAATAATTGTGTCACTACCTAACCAAGGCACTCTTCATGTTTCATTTATCTTTTGACTGTAATTGAATGGTTGAAAAGCAAAAAATGTAGACAAATTCCAGCTGTATTGAGATCTGTTTCTTTCTCTGCTACCGTGGCCCATCATTAGATAGTTTCCTTCTCTGTACAGAAGGTCAGAGAGTATAAATATAAATTGCATTTTGCATTACTTCTAGATGAGTGAAGCTGTCAAAGCAATAATATAAGCTTTCAGTCCCACATTCTACCACTTCTTTCCCATTTTTTTGGCCAGGAGGTCATGTGCAAATTGAACGTGACAGCCCAGACGACATGTCCAACAGACTTATATTGTTAGACTGTTCTGCCATGGCACTCATCACAACATTAAAACCTACATCAGACTTAGAGCTCTTCAGTAGCTGCTAGCAGTAGCCTGGACATCTTGCAAAAGAAAGTTTGTGTCCACATAAGGCCTATATAAGATTAACAACTCTTTTGGAGGATGGCGTGGAAAATACAGAAACCGTGGAAAAAAAAATTTCACTGTCCATCCTGAAAAAGTAAATCAGAGCAATGCAAACTTTCTGTTGTTTGAAAGATGGATCCATTCATGCATGTCTAGGTGTGCACTCTTTGCCTCTGCAAAATCTTGCTCCTCCATGAAGTATAGATGAACATTCTATTGTGTTATCATAAGCAATAATTCAGTATTTAATAGATATTTTTTGTTATCGACATTCAAATGATTCTCTCTACTTGCCCACCTCTTTTTATGCAAACAAAGTTAGCTTCATATCTGTTGGATAAAACACTCTTGAATGGCAGTTAATAACATTGATGATTTGGAAATAAATGTATATTTACGCCATTAAGATGTGCACTGACCATCTCCATTAGCAGATATTTACATGATGTATTCAAAAATTATTTCTGAGAATAAATGCCACTGAATATTGTATTTCATATTTGCTCAAGGCAAAGTTGATCTACAAACACCAAACATTGGGCTTTTGCTTTTTTATTTTTTTTAATCTTTTTTTATTTTTTTTTCTCTTTTTCTCAGAAGGACTAAACTTAGAGCAAAGAGTTTGAGTCCCATCTGGTACAAATCAGTAGGGGCTTTGCAGGCTTCACTAGAGCCACACTGATTTACACCAGATGATACTATCAGAGGACTGAACTATCCAACAATTATTATAAAAAATGTCTTTGATTATGCATGTGCAACAACTATTTATGTTTACATTGTAGAGATTTTCATGTAGCACAGTGGGGAGTATTTTATCTCTTCAAAACATTGCACCAGCATAATCAATCCACCAACATTCAAATGAGCAAAGAAATACCCACTTTTTACCACAAGATGGACCATAAAGGTTTTTCTTCATGCATCTTTTTCAAACAGATTTGTAAACAATCCTCAAACACAAAGTTCATTCTAAAGAAAGAAGCATGGGAAAAAATAAAATAATTTTTTTTAATTTATGTTCTTTTCCAGGTGATGAAGTTCTAGCTTGTCTAAATAGAGTCTAGATGCAAGCAGAGCATCCTACACTTGAGAAAGAAGAGGATGGAGTAGCAAGACATCAAAAATGGCCCATAAAAGGCAGAATCATACCTTGTTTGACAGTGTTCAAAGAGAATTGTGAAGCAATATGAACCAGTTCAAATCCAGAGTGAATACTTGAAGCAATTTGATACAAACCTATCAAAGGCAGTGATGGAAATAACCATGTGAAGACTGGAAGGTGTTTGCTGAAGTACCAGCCTGGAAGGCACAACAGAAATTACCACTGGGGGAACAACATTGACATTTAGGCTTTCAAAATAGAAAAAAACCTTAAAATATGCAGTAATATGTTGTGCCTTTGACTCACAAGGGGAAAGTACAGGTAATATTTCTTTGATGTTGGAACTACATCTTTAGGTCTTCTGCTTTGAATTCTGTTTTTTTTCCTATTTGCTAATTGTGCTCTGGAGGTGCTTCAAAGGCACTAAATTTCTCAAATTAAGGGATGTTGCCCTATTCCAAATACAGCTTTCCTCTTGAGAACCAGGCAGAGTTGCTCGAGTTTTAAGTTTGATGCCCAGCAGAAAGCTGGAAGACTCAGACCTCATTTTCATGGCTTGACTCCCTCCATTTACCTTCACATCTTCCTTCAAGTGCCCCAGGTGCTGGTGACAGTCCCACAGGTCTTTTTTTCTCAAAGTCTGGAAGACAAAATGGAGATCCCAGTGTATTCCTCCCTTTATACCCAAGGGAAGTAGATTTGCCCCATGTGGGAGGCCTTGCAACATTGAACTCACCTGAGTGGTCTGGCAAGAGCTCCAATCTGTTCTATGGAAATCACATTGCCTCAGTTTCCTTATCAACTCAGAGAGGATGTGATAATGACAATCTCCCTCTCGGGAGCACTCTGAATATTAATTAGTGTTTTGATTAGCTCTTCCAGGATGAAATGTGTCATGTAAATGGTCAGAGTTATTAAACTGAATTTTATTGGTGAGGGCTTGAGAAAGATTTCTGTCATGAAAGGAAATCTTTGAACGAGTGAATGAGATGGTGGGCTTGATCCTGGTACAAGGATGCCCTTTTTGTGTGACAAACAAAAATGACCTGACTCTCCCCATCTTTTAATGAGAACCCAAGATGAAAAGTCATATGAGGTATACGCTCAGGATCAGCAAGAGACAGAAACCCCAGGTTAATTTCTGAATTAGGGTGAAAGTGAGCTCTCCAGAAATCCTGGCTGCTCAAAGTAACAGAGGAACAGAAAAAAACAGGCCTAGGTTCTAGCAGAGGAATTAAATAAGGGAAGCAGGGGCTTAGTTGGGAGCTTTCAATTACCAATCAGATGGGATGACTGTGATTTTGTATCTTTATAGATTTGGTTTTCTTTTAAAGCAGATATCTCTATTTCGATGGCTGGTTTTTGTGGGTTTTTTTTTTTTTTGAAAATAGGCTTCTGTCTTTTAAAACCAAGACTTTAATCCTAACAAACCTGCCAAACCTTGAGGCACACTTGCTCACTAGAATTTCATTACCAGAAATGGGTCCAAATTTTCAAAGCAGTCTCTGCGATGAGGCTCAGAAATCCAGTACTAAGCCCTCAGGGGATTTGCATTAACAGTCTGGGTTTCCAACAAGACAATAAGGAGTTGAACACCAAACACAACCACATTGCACAAGTGTGTGTGAAAAAAACAAAACAAAAAAACCCAAAAACAAAGTGAGAAAAGGCTCTTTTCATTTTTGGGGATATGCATGAGTAAACTTAAATGACAACTGTAATTTTGCTTTGTATGCAGGCTTTCTTTGGTTTTTCATAAGATCTTGGATACACAGAAGCTATGTTTATGGGGACAAATCGGAAAAAAGTGGAAAAAAAAAAACAAAAAACCCACCTTTTTTAAACTTCTCCTGTTTTGAAATCAATGTTGAGTAATGAAGCCACCCAACAGATGCTCTTTCAAAACTCCAGAAACTTATGATGACAATACTTGTAAAACTGCCTCTAGATCCTTAGAGGGGATATAGGTGATCAAGATAACAGGAAGCGTAGTGATAGGAGGAGGGGTGACAGTTTTAAGCTGAAAGAGAGTATATTTAGGTTAGATATTAGGAAGAAATTCTTTACTGGGAGGATGGTGAGGCTCTGGCACAGGTTGCCCAGAGAAGCTGTAGCTGCCCCATCCCTGGAAGTGCTCAAGGCAAGGTTGGAGGGGGCTTGGAGCAACCTGGGCTGATGGGAGGTGTCCCTGCCCATGACAGGGGAGTTAGAAATAGATGATCTTTGAGGTCCCTTCAACCCAAACCATTCTGTGAATCTATGATTCTGTGAACCTCTTCTGAGAGTCTAATCCCAGTCCACCACCAGCAAAGGTAGAGCTGGATCTCTGCTTGCTTGCTGAGCTAGTGGAGGTGGCTGAGAGACTGCAGATCTAGACAGGACTGAACAAAATTGAACAGTTTTGATATGGTTATAGACTTATCTTCCTTAGCAGCAACAGCTCTTGCAGGCTGCCAGATCTATTGAGTGTGCTTCTAAATCTGGTGTTTATTTTTCACTTGATTTTGCTCTCTATCATGATTTAACCAGCTGGGTAAGCAATGCTTCTCCTTCCAATGTCATTGCTAACAGGTTTTGCCGTGGCTCACTTTCTTCTACAGTTTATGCATTTTTAAGCTGGTAGCTGCTTTAATAATATTTGCAGCTATTATGTCCCTTCCCTGAACTACATTCAACATTTAGCTTCCTTTCAAGTACCTCTTTCAAGGCTACCATGTCAGGGGTTTTCATCTTCAAGGCTACCGTGTCAGGGGTCTTCATCTTTTCTTCCTCTTCAAAAGCAGAGTTTGGGATGATCCGTGACAGGTTTTTCCACCATACACTTCAAATAATTCATTTAAGTGTATTTCCTAAATTGCCATGATAGCACAGTCCCAAAGGTGTATAACCATGCATTGGATGCTGGATGAGATGCTCTTTTGAAGCAAAGTGACAAAGCTTTGTGGTACACTGTGGTTTAACCTGAATAGTAGAGTGCTTCCTACTGGTCCCATTAAGATACAGTTATTTGCGTGCTTATAGATATTTCAGTATTTACTTGCATGTACATTCATTATAGGTATTTTCCTACTGTGTGATAAAATACAGTGAAAACAACTGTAAATTTATTAATCCAGAATCTTCCTCCTCCCCTTTTTTCTTCTCCTGTCTTCTCTTTACTGAATGAGTAATAAATTAATATTAAAACAACTCATTTAAGATGCAGAGAAAACTTGTGTTCAAACCTTTCATCTGTCTTTCTGCTTCACCCTGTGAGTACCTTCACTGTGGATCAATTTGTTATTTCTTGTATGAGGATCTCTGCCTCAAAGGTTGTGACCGAGAAATCATACCTAGACTGGAGAAATCTGAATATTTAACTGAAATGGGTGTCATTTATTTTTTGACATATTTTCCAGTGGACAGAATACATGCAGACATCTCAAGCTAAGATGTCCCAAGGTCTCTGCAAGCATGGATTGTTAGAGCTGTGGATTGGATGAGTTAACTGAAACCTGTCCCCTAATACATAATTTTGCCCTTTCCTTATTAGAGCCTTGTTTTTTGTTTTGTTTTTTTTTTTTAATAGAAAAGGTGCGATTAATGGCATTATTTTTGGCAGCTCTAATAAAACCAGAACATCACTGTCTTACCCCAAAACATTTACTTTTCAGATCCCCATTATTGTATATGTTATAATAAACCAGTGGTTTTATTGGGATGGTCGAGCATCAAAAAAATATTTCTTGATAGGCGTGTGTGAGCAGGAATGACCAACATTTTCAGAGACTCCTCTTCATACCTGTCACTGGAGACACCCAAAACACTGGCCCAAATTTTATTTTATGCATCAAGTCTGCCCTGAGCAAAGGAAGTTCTCAGGAGATGGTGTTGAAGAAACCAGTTAAATGCAAATATCCATCCCTTTGCAGGCATCGTGCCAGCCTGGTTCTTGCTCTCCTTTTTTGTCACCCACCCCAGGCTGCTTCTTTGGTGGTGCCTGACACAACACAACCATGCAAAAACCAAATGTGGCCATCCAGAAGGTTTGCATGAGGAATCATATCCTCAAAGGTGTTTAGGTGTCTACTCATTGCAATGTGTCAGGGTGGCTGAGTGACACCCCTGTGCCCCATGTCAGCCTTACCTGGCTCTGCAGGACTCCTCCAAGCAGGGGGCACCAGGTGGTGCAAAGCCACTCTAGTGGATCCGGTGCCATCTGCCCTCCTGGCCATGAGCAGGGACGCTCTTGGATGAGCCAGCAAATCCTGGCTGCCAGAGCAATCCCTCAGTGCCACTGACAGCTTGTATGAGGGACAGGACTGTGTCCAGATGGCCCCAGATTTTGAGGAACTGCACTGAGAGATCAAAACTGAACTTACCCCTCCCATGTCAGCAGTGCGGGCCGAAAGCACTTTCTTCTCCCATATTCCCCATATCCTACTCCTGTCATCTGCCATCTCTGACAATATCATCACTGACACAGCCACCCCATCACCACGCAGGCTGGCAGCCATCCCTGGCTCCCGCCGACCTGCACCGCCTGTCACCTTCCCTACGTTGCCCTTCTGAGGTCCAGCTTGGTCTGCTGTGTCCCCCCACTCCTCCTTTCTCTACGTCCTTCCTCACCACAGCCTCCCATCTGTCACCCATCCCAAAAAACAAGTGACAAATCACTTTTCTCAGCATCTTCTGCCTCTCCTCCAGACATCCTTTACACTCCTTTTTTTCCTACAGCAAGGCCATACTTCTTAACCTCCCTTCCCAGGTGCCCATATTCTTTGTTTTATACATACATATATACAAAGATACATATATATATATATATCATTCTTCCTTACTATATCTCAGTTTCTTTTTCACCAGTGTTGCCAGCATGGATCAGCTGTTTAGCCACATCTTCTACAACAGCCTTTTTTTCCTCCGTTCCTCCTATCCTCCCTTCATGACACTCCTTTAGTGTAAGAGTGGCCAATAGTCTTCTACATCCTATCATTTAAGAGACATTCCTGCAGTGGGAACTTCAGGAAAAAAAAAAGTCATAGCAAGTGGGTCAGATGCATCAGCCAATGGGTCACAAGTTGCCAGTTAATTTAAAATGGATGCTGGATATAAAGTGGGTAACAACTATGTGAGGTGATGGTGATGCACCTTTTCCTTCACCATTCAACATTTATCCTGCAAACACTTGTGGCATCAAGGAGCACTTGCAGTGATGTGGATGGACATCATCTAATAAGGCACATGTTGTCACAAAAAAAAAAAAAAAAAAAAAAAAGAGAGAGAGAAAAAACAGCACAACAACAAACAGTAAAAGCTTTCCTGCTTACAAATGTATTCTTTTGTTTGGAACAAGTTTAAAGGTAGGACTGAGAAGACTGTATAGCTCTTCCCTCACCAGAAAGCCATGGATTCCCAAGAGAAGATATACAACTCTATCTCCAAAGTGGTACAATTCAGGCCCATTTATGAAGAAAATTTATTCTGCACTACAGACTCAGCCCTTCTCACTAATTAATCTCTTTGCTCTGGAAAACTCAAGTGTTTCTTCCTGACGCATCTTTTGTCTGCCTCAGGCACACCACGAGCTCCTACTTATCATCTTCCTCCTCTTCTTACCAGTCTCCTTCTTGTCACCAGTGACCACTGATAATCACATGTCAGGCAACATCTTGACCCTCATCCTGAAATTTCAAATAAGACGGTTCTCTTTAAATTTTTTTTAATTTTTTTTTTTTTTAACTCTTGTCATTATACGTTGGCGGTACCATGCACCGATGGATCATCAGCTCAGTTTTCCTCACCACCCAGCTTGCTTTGAGTAGTGCCTTGTTGATTGGATTACATCTGAACAGCACTTTAGCTGTCTTAATATCAGGAAGTTCACCAGAGCCCCTGTGATTGTTACCCTGTGTCTATCACGTTGAGAAGACTGAGGCTGTATTTCTTCTGTGCCATGAAATAGTGACTAACTGGAGCTCTGAACCCTCCTCAGCAAAAAACCTTCAAATATTTGCAAGTATTCTGCCATTTGCCTCTCTGCCTTCGATGTTCTTGGCTGAAAAATTCACTGATCTGGTGGGGGGAAGAAGAAGAAATCACCCAAATGTAGCAGCCGAGGCTGGTTCTGCAGCAAAATTCACTCTGTAAAACGCAGAGAGGTGTCGTGGAGTGTTTGTAAATGCTGTAGAGGAAAGAGCCACCCCCCTTTTCCCATTTTTGATTTCCAGATAGACACATAAGCCCTTCTTTCTGTTTCTCTCTCCACCCACACACATCTTCATGTGTGTGCATGCACATACACGTGTACCTGTGAGAAGATGTTCAAATTGAAGAAATTTAAGATTTCTTACCATGATTTAAGGGTCCAGAGCAACAAAAAAAATATCAGAATCAATCAAACTACTTGTGAAAAAAAATCTAAAAACGCTAGGGATAAGGGAGAACCAAGGAAATGTTAATTCTTTAATATCTGACCTCTTATTCTACATAGGCTGGTGGTCCCAATCCGAAGTCCTCTGATGTTTTCTGTGGCAAAGGAAAAACATTTTTAAAGTTGAGATTGAGACTGTCAGGCAGACCAAAATAAAATATTGCTTGTGGCACATTGCTTGGTGTGTGTGAGTGTTGTACCAGGCCAGTGACCCTGAGAGAGACCCATTCTGCTCATTCACATTCCTTCAAGCAGACGTTTTCGGCCTTTGGCCAAGAAAGACCTTGTGGTCCATGAGGCAACCTCCAAGTGACCGGGAGAGGTGTCACTTCTAGCAGGTCTGTGATCAGCAAGAAAAATGGCAGGGGCTGGAAAAGTGAAATGGATTGAAAAATCTTGCCTTATGGCAAGAAATAACTTTAACTCTTTCTATCTCCATCACTAAGCCAGGCCAGGATGAAGGTGTCAGACAGGCTGCTAAAAAATACACCTGGAGATATAATTCTTCTGATAATGTTAAAACACTCAGAATGCAACCTAAGTTGTATAGATTAAGAAATAAACTGACAAGTTTACTTTTTATCCCATTAGTTTTAAATGCAATCAAGATGCCACAGTTAGTAACTTGGATCCCATGTTTTGTGGGGCACACAGATAGAGACCAGACAGTGGGTCAGGAGAAACGCAGCTACTTACAAGAGACTTAGCTGAAAGCAAAAGTACAAGACAGAAAATTACCTTTATCCTGGCCCAAACCAGGACACTGCTTCAGTAACATCCTCATCAGGAACCTCAGGAAGCTGAAGCCACTTGTATGGATGTGGGTGGCCACACAAGGAGCAAAGAGAAACCAGTTCTGCAGAGGCATCAGAGGATTCCTCTCCGCTCACTCCTCCTGGGCAGTGATGGAGTTAATGAACAAGAACACAGCTGATTTCATTTGCCACAGGCTGGTTGATGTGATAGTCCCTGATGAAACCCATGACTGTGATGGACCTGACAGTGACATGCAGCTGAGCTTTGTGAGGGACATCATTTTAACAGAATAGATAAGAAAGGGGATAATCTCTTCCCTTTCCTCCAACTTCCCCTTCTTCTTTCACTTCATTAAAAGTGAAAGATGTTTTATGCATGTAAGAGAAGCTTGGCTGGCATAAACCACCACAGGATTTTTGAGAAACTTATGATAATCATTAGGACATGGCAGCCAAGCTCTGTAAAACAGTCAAGTCAGTACCTCATACAAATCTTCCTAATTTAATACAAACTCATTGAGACCATGCTAGATCAGTGAAAATCTGGCTGAAGAGCCATCATCAAAGGAAACAATAAGAGGAGCAAATTACCAAATTACTGAGCTTGGGGCAGGTGTCCCCAGGATTAAGACCAGGCTCTCCATCAACTTCCTTTTAAAGACTTAGTGCAGGGAAGGATCTCACCTCCCATAGCACCAGTTCTGTCACAGATTAATGGTCTCTTTTCATAGCAACCCTTTCCTCCCCTTGCTGTGATTATACATACATATAGATCTTTTCCCAGTTTAGGGTAAGGATGGACAGCTGACAAATTTCTGTGTCATCAGCACAATTTACTAAAAGGGAGATTTTAAAAACCAAAAAAATCATACAAAAGAAAACCAACCTGGAATACTACTTAAAAAAAAAAAATACAGGGAGTCACAGGATCTGCAACCGTGTCAACAGCTGTTATCAGTAGCTTCAGACTGTATCCTGCTTCCAGAAGAGACTGTACTATGACAAGTATTGAATAAACATGGGTGACAGCACTTTGGAAACAAGCCACTGCTGGGGCAGCTGCAAGGATCTTGCAGGGACTGTCCAGGAAAAGGCAGTCATCTACTCAGACACCATGGTCCTCTTACAGACAATATTCTAAAGTCATTCTGCAAGAGCCTGCCTAAAATCCCAGCTCTGCTTGCATCATCTCTGGTCACTCCTTTTCAAATAAAAAGCACACCTTTTGTATTAGAAGCAGAAACCTCTTTCACAGTACTGTTCAGCCCGTGTATGTGAGATGGGTTGGGTAGAGCTCAGCATCCTGACACTTCCTACAAGGAGGAAAGTAGAAATAAAAGCAGAGGAGAGTGGCACCTAGAAAAAAGTAGTACCTGAAACTAAGTAAATAGGGACTGGAGAGGAATTTCTTCCCAGCAAAGACTCCAGAATAATATTGTGTCTCTAGGAAAAATACGTTTGCACAAAGAACTGAAGTGTTGCATTTGCAAGAACTGAATCTGTGCATGAACTCAACCTATAACAAAATGAGAAAATGTCATCAGGTCCAGGAACATACAATAAAACCATTCAGAGTCCACACAAAGCTGCTGATAAAAATCCCATGAACCAAGGGATAAGAGTTCTTGGTAAAGAAACCAGTACATGGGAGTGCCACCCAGCACTGAGCCACAGACTATTGCAGCTGATGGGAGATACTGGCACATTTTCAGTAAAAAAGGGAAAGTCCTGCCTGGCCAGTTCAGCATGTTTTAAGTGTAAGAAGCACTTGGGGGAGGTGAATCCTACAGGACAAGCTCAGGGCTAAAGCAGATCCCCTGACCATGTTAACAGAGAAACAGAACAGACATATAATAGTGGTAGGGCTGCTGAATTAAAAAAATTAATTATAATAAAATAAATTTTAAAAAAAGCTTGCACAGGAGGACATTGTTGTATTTAAGAAATCCAACATGGAATGGATCCACAAGCTAGAGATAAGAGAACTTGCAGGTAAATTGAAGGCTGGCAATGACCCAAAACTACTAAAGAGTGTATTGAAAAGCATCGAGTGCTTGCTACTGATACTCCAGTGCTCTGATGTGAAGAAAAGGTATTACCCAGGGAAAAAAAAAAATCGTTCCTAGGGGCCAATAGATTAGGTAGCATGTTTGTTCCAGCTGTGAGGAGCAGGAGGCAGCCTATCAATGTACCAAAATATCTTCGGATCTCTCATTAGAGCTGATGAATTTTTTTTTCCTTTTCTCTCTGATGAAACAGATGTCCAATTCATTGCATCTGAAACATTTTGTTTCATCCCTGAAGATCTGCACTTCTCACCCTGGGGCAGTCCCCCTGCTGAGGCTGCCCCACAGCTCAGGGCCCTGTGAGGCTCGGGGGCCTTGGGGCCGGGAAGGATTCCTGGGTTCACGGCCCCCGGAGCAAAGCCGACAGGCGTGTTTCAGGGGGAGGCTGAAACAAAGGGGGTTGAAATTCCCAATTTGTTAACCTTATGGACCCTCTGAGGCTGCTCACAGTCCTAGGAGTTTAAAATGACTGGGAGATGGGAAAAAAAAAAAAAAAAAAAAGACAGTGCATTCCTTGCTTGATATTATTATCCCAGGGCCAGCGTGGGCTGGGGACCACTGGGGCAGAACAAAGAGTCAATGCAGACGTCAGTGTGCTCAGACGAAGGGTCTCGCTTGCTGAATGAACTACAAACTTTTGACTTTTTAATCCCAAACTCAGTCAGAAGGTTATTAGACCAACGACCGCTGGGCCTAAACCAACAGCAAGCCTCTGACTGACAATTTCTACAGATTATGCTAATAAAATACAGGACTTCTTTGAAGCCGAAGTGTGTTTCTGCTCTTGCCATACACAAACCATCCCGGAGAACCACATGTGATGCTTTCCTAGTGCCATTCCCCTGGTGTTCCTGTCCATCTACAATGAAATATGGGCTCACAGAAGTCACGGGCAAATTGTGTTCAGCTGTGTTTGAGTAATACAAATACTCTCACATACATGTATAGAAAGCTGCTTCCAAATTTAACAAAAACTAAAGAAACTCCCTGGCAAAGATAATGGCTTTAAATAAGCCTGAAATAAATTGTTAGCAATGAAGTTTGATGCAGTAAAACTCTCAGCAGAGGCCCAGATCCTTGCTCAGTGTTTACACCAAGCTCTCAACCTTGTGGCTGAGTTAAGGATTAGCTTCTCAGAAACATATCCAAACCTGATGCTAAAGACTGAAGTGATAATAAACTCACTGGGTCCTTCAAAATAACAGCTTGTGAGATATTGTTCACCTTTAGAATGTTGTTAATTGTGACACTTGTAAAACTAGATGCTAGAAACCCAGGAGATAAAATTATAGTCCTGATGTCTAGCTGCAATCTGGTGTTGCCTCACAGACACAGCTACTCAATCCGCACTGGCCAGGTATTTTTATATTCTTTTTTTGTAGCAAGATGTGTATCAGCAATTATAGGCACTATTCAGGAGAACAGGAGAGATTCACAGATAATTTCTCCAAGATTCTACCTTTTTTATATATTATATTATATTATATTATATTGTGCATATTTGTCCACTTGGGTGTCAGTAAACTTTGGAGAAAACAATGGGAAGGATATGTCCAGATTTACACTAGGGTAAATAAGAACAAAATTAGAGTTCTCATGAGGGTGAAAGAATTTTTTGGCTAATCAGTGGAATTGCCTTCAACCTGGTCAAATGAGTAAAGTTCTAATCAGAAAGTGACTTCAATTTTGTTTACAGTTTCCCACCACACCTTTATTAGGTAGAATCACCTCAGCTAAGAACCTAAGAAAGTTCTGGTTGGAAAAAGAGGGTCCTTAGTAACAGTCTCCGTGCTGTGATGCTGCACCCCAGATCAGTTACCAAAAAAAATAATTGGTACCCTGTCGATGCACCCATAAAGGATCAGGGTTTCCACCTGATGGATGCTGTGACATCAGGAGACTGGAGGCGATCCCGGAGCTAAAACCACGGCGGAATGTTCAGGGAAAAAGCATCGCTGCCCGCCTGCTCCTCCGCGCCACTCCGCGCAGCCCGAGCTCCGTCCTGGGAGTCAGCGCTTCCCGCGTTAAACCCCGGGGGCTCAGAGGAAGAGGGCGGTGGGGGTGCAAGGGGGAACCCCGGGGGGAGAGGTGGGTGGGAGGGCGGTGGGCGCGGAGCCAGGCGCGGATGCGGTGCGGATGCGGGACAGTCTGGCAGGGCGGCCGCCTGGGAGCTACGACACGGCCTAAAAGTGCAATTAGCATTGTCCTGATGAATTTATAGGCAGCGAGTCCTTGCTGTGTCTTTCAGAAGTCGCAGGGCACTCTGTTTCCATCTGTTCCTTTATGATTATTACTTTTTTTTTTTCTTTAATAGTAATCATTGACCTAATATATATGACTGGGGGAAAAGGGGAAGATGTGGCTCCTACGTCAATCAAAACTCTTCCTCAAACACTCCCCACATGAACATTTTCTGGCTCCCAGCGGTACAGGCAAGATGTTCTCAGCCAAATACATGATTCTATTAATGAGCACTTATATTTGCTAAGGAATGCAAATTTTTTTCTCTCCGTGTATTATTAGCTGCATCAGAATGTTTGTCCTTTCAGTCCTCTTTGAAGTTGAAGGAGGAAAGGCTGTTATGTGGCACTGAGAAGGTAAAAAAAAAAAAAAAAAAAAAAAAAAAAAGAGAGAGAGAGAGGGAGAGAGAAGGGGAAAAAACACTTCTAGGTCCTCCGGGTTTTCATTTGTTCTCTTGCCAAAAACGCCAAAGGTAGCAAAAGTTACAGAAATTATTTAAAATGTGTAGTTTTTTCCCTCCAAATTAGATAGATTTTCTTCCAACTGATCGTCCCCTTTTAATAATAATGGGATCTAATGAGCAGCCTGCTTTGAATTTACTTTATAAAATAATCTCTCTGATGCTCTGGAGAATCTATTACGAGTTGGAAGGAAATAAATCCAATTGCCTCCCCAAACACGAGAACGATTGTTGTCAGCGCTTTCGGCCATCAATGAACACCCTCTCCCCCTCCTCTCAGTAGGCTCCGCTGGAGCGGAATTTCTGTCTGATGCTGCGATGCGATCGAGCAGCGCTAGGGCACTGGGGCTCTGCCCGGTGCCCCTTTCCAGCCTGGAATTCCCGGTGGGATGCTCAGAGTTTGCTGAGGGCTCGTTGGGGCCGGATGCCTGCGGGTTTGCATAGGAGCGCGGTTGCGGAGCGGCTTCCGCACCGCTGCGCGGGGGCTGAGTCCTCACCCACTCCCCCCAGGGCACGAGAGGGGACTCTGAAGTTTTTATTCCAAATAAGAGAGAAGGGGGGGAGGGAAGGGGACCTCTGCGACAGCTCAACTTTTGTCATGTATCACTTTTCCTCTTGAAAGGTGTTATAACAGCAATTCAATTACAGTAAATAGTGTACATCATCTTCACAGCTGGAAAATTCTGTAACTAACTGTGACCAAACGTTGTAAAGGAATATAGCTTAACCAGTATTACTGGGGGTTTTTTTCCTTTTTTTTTTTTTCCTTGTTGCTGACCACAGGTTAATTAATTTCAAGGAGCTTAGTATATCTAAACAGAAACACACTGAGATGCTGGCAAGAAATCATAAAATATAAAACGTGGAATTAGGAAGATCATATGAAATCGCCACAGCGGTATTTGGTGCCTGGGAATAATTCTGGCCGTCCCTCTTCCCTCGGCCAGCAAACCTCCCTCATCCAGACCTTGGTCTCCCAAGCCCCGGGACACGCGTCCAGGGTGAACATATCCGTCGGTGCTTGCCGGGGAGCGCAAATCTCCGCGGCCGGGGATGGCAATGCCAAGCACTGAGCCTCGCATACGTCTCCTTTCAGCAAAGCACCTTTCGGTGGCAAATGCGCAAGAAGCGATGTATACATTACAGGCCGTACGTATAGATTTCTGCCAAGCACCCACTCTCAGCCCGGTATTAACTGGCTGCATCAAGATGAAAAGTGTTTCACCTCCGGGGTGCAAGGTGAGTGCAGAAAGTTGAAAGGATCTGAGAGAAGCCCTAAATCACCTGTGTAAAAAACCGAGTGAAACCCCCCATAAGTCAAGCGGAGTTTCCATTTCAATTAATGGAAATATTAGCCGCCGTCTCCAGTTGCAATTGTGAAGATTTAAGGAGTATTTAATTTACTCGGAGGTGTATGAAAAAGGCACTATGTACTGCAGGAGGTGTTTTAAGTCCGACACTTGTAACTGATGTGGTTTCCACCCTGCCCCCAGTCCGCAGCCGGCTGACCCCGCCGGGAAGGCAAACAAACACACCCGTGGGGACACACACCAGGATCGGGCCCTGGGAGTCACATCCAGCACCCAGCGCCAGCTGGGATTTGGTCCCGCTCTTGACACTGAGCTCGTCCTGCGTGGTGTTGGAGCAGCGAGAGGGGGAGTTTGGGTGATGGGGGGGAGGCAGGGAAGATGTGACGGAGCATTGCTATTTGGGGAATGAAGAGTTAACAAAGGTGTCCCTAACACCCCTAAAACTAATATAGAGAGCAGGGTGAGAGCCAGGTGGATTCCCCTCAGAAAGGGAGACAGGATCGGGCCCTTTCGCCTACTTCTGCCCCGGTGTAGGGAAACTCTCGTCAAGCGGGCTGCAGTCACCAGAAGTGTTCCTATGATTTTCCACACTTGTTAGAAAGCTGTTGGCCGTGTTAAATTAAAATAATAATTATTGTTATTAATAAATAAATAACAATTTTTAAAAGAAAGAAAGAAAGAAAGAAAGAAAGAAAGAAAGAAAGAAAGAAAGAAAGAAAGAAAGAAAGAAAGAAAGAAAGAAAGAAAGAAAGAAAGAAAGAAAGAAAGAAAGAAAGAAAGAAAGAGAAAGAAAGAAAGAAAAAAAGAAAGAAAGAAAAAAAGAAAGAAAGAAAGAAAAAGAAAGAAAGAAAGAAAGAAAGAAAGAAAGAAAGAAAGAAAGAAAGAAAGAAAGAAAGAAAGAAAGAAAGAAAGAAAGAAAGAAAGAAAGAAAGAAAGAAAGAAAGAAAGAAAGAAAGAAAGAAAGAAAGAAAGAAAGAAAGAAAGAAAGAAAGAAAGAAAGAAAGAAAGAAAGAAAGAAAGAAAGAAAGAAAGAAAAGAAGAGAATAGAAAAGAGGAGAAAAGAAGAGAAAAGAAGAGAAAAGAAAAGAGAGAAAAAACACACCCTCGATCTTTGAAAACTATTGAGGAAAAAAATTCCAGGCACGGACGCTTTTCTTTAAAAAGGAAGAAAACATAAGTCGCCACCTCCAAATTGCAATCTGCAGCCCCAGAACAAAGGTCCAAGCCCCCACAATTTGCAGTTGTCAGGACAATCTTGTCCTTTCCTAGAGCGAAAGGAATACAAACTCCCTTCCTCCTCTCCCTCCGCCTCAGCGCAAACCCGCAGGAGGGGGCATCACCACCTTCCCCACCGCCCTCCTCACAAGAGACGACTTTCATATTGCCTTTTTTTTTTTTAAACTCTTCTCAAATAAAAGTTTGAAAGTTCAACTCCTGCCCCGAGACCTTGCCCAGAATGGCAACGATTCCGTCTTGCCAAGTTCGTTTGCTGCTTCTCCTCCCCTCCCTCTCCTCTGACCAGGTACGGGCTCCCCGCAGCGGGACGGGACCTTTACAGAGATTAAAAAATATCAATGCGAGACAAGCACAAACGTGTGGTTTCCAGGGGTGAAACATAGTTCGGACCTATATGATTTTTTTCTACGTTTTTTTCCTTCCCGACTTTTTTTTTTAAGCTCAAAGAGGGAAATTCGGCAAAAGTTGAAACCGGTGTTGAACATGTGCAAAAACTATTTCCTTTTTTTTTTTTCTCCCAAGGAAGGAAATATAAATCGACTTATATCTGTTCCTTCCCACTGCCCATCGAATGCCTTTAAACTTGCGTCTGTCTGCTTCTCAGTTTTTCTGTCTATTTCCCAATTTCTAAAGTTTTACGGGAAAATCTGGGTTGCAAACACATGACTACTCAGATAAAGACGGAAGAGCACAAAACCCCGAATCCTTCTCATTCTGGTTTAACTTTGCTGGAGGGGAAAAAAAAAAATCCCCCAAAATATGTTTCCGATCATCCTTTCAATCAACCCATCACTGCATGTTCGAATTACTTTATTTTAAATTCTTTTGTCTTGTTTATTATATTCAGGAAATTGCTTCCACTACCGCGTAGTGACATAGCCCAGAAACATTCCCAGCAAAGGAAAATACACCACAAACACAGCTCTCAAAAGTTTTTTTCTTCACACCCGCAAGTTTGTCAATAATTTTGCTTGTTAAAATTCTCATGTTTTACATAGAAATGTGGGGTCCACACAAAATCAGGGGTTATTTGCTAATTAACTGATTGTCTCAGATGGCAAGGGGGGAAAAAAAAAATATTTTGTTCATTATTGAGATGTCATTTGCCAGAGTTACCACTGTCAGATTCGGAGGGGGCGGGGAGAGGGGAATGGGAAACTTTTTGACGCTTTTAAATACAAGCTTTCTTATCGTAACTTTTGCAATGTAGATCTCACTATTGTAGGCAATTTTGCAGAGTTTATTTTTCGCTTCCCAGAGTAGCAGGGCGATTATTTTTTTATTTCAAGGGATATTGCAAAACTCTGGTTACTCAGAGTCCGAATCTCTCTTCATCCCTTCCAAGGGTAAAAAAAGTTATCCATCTTGTTAATATTTTTATTAATATAGAATATATAAATATATACATAAGGTCAATTACCCAAAGCACGTTTTTGCTGTGCCCCTGTCCTCTCTTCAGCTGGAGAAGCGCACCCGGCGCCACAGAGAAGCTATCTCCAAATAAAAATAAAAATCAGTCAATGAATTAAAAAAAAAAAAAAAAAACAAAAAACAAAAAACAACAACAACAAAAAAAAAACCAAACCATGCAGGATGTGAAATATGGGGGGCAATTACTATTTCTTCGGACTTGACTTGCAGAATACTTAAGGGTAAAACGCAGAGGGGAAACTTTCCCGTGATCAGAGGTTCCCAAACGTTCGCCTCGGAGCTAATTAGGAAACAGCATCCAGGAAAGTTCCCATTCCCAGTCCCAGCTCTTTCATTTCGGAAAGTTACCCTCATAGTTTCTTTTAGGAACCACAACAATTAGATGTGAACTGAGTTAACTACTCTTCCTTCTGGCCAACAAATCAATAGCAGTTAATTTGAAATAGCGGAGAAGATAAACCACTTCCTATTGCACCTGACCTTTCCAAAAGTGTTATAAATAGAATATACTGAATATATATTTTAACACAGCCACCTTGGTTTAATCGCTCTTTTGCTGTTCCTCTGCTCTTAGGACAATTTTTCATTTTACATTTCCTTCCATTTTTCCTACTTATTTTTTTAGACTTTAAACAAAATTACTTATATAACGACAGAATGTTTTAAGTAAAACAGTAATGGTGTGAGATAATATAGCAAAAATAATTTTAAGTTCGACCGAAAAATGTAATCTATTTCATGTAAGCATATATGATGGATGATACAGTATTATACATTAAAATACATGTAGCCAATATTATATCACTTATGCACACAGGACATGAATTTATCTAAAATTGAAATTGTAGAGGAGAAGAAGGTGATGGGGTGGGAGGACTGTAAAGGGAAGAGATCAGAAACGTTTAGGTGTGGAATATTAATTATAAAACACAGAATTCTCTTTACTTTTCTTTGCTTGATAAGAAAGGCTCATCTTCCCCCGCTCCCCCTCTTGCTCCCTCTCCCTCTCTTTTATTGGAAAGAGGATCCTAAATTCCTTTTGACTGATAGGAAGTTACAAGACAAGATGCTATTTTCTCTTTCTTTCCTGACAACTCTGTCATCCCAGGGATCATAGTCATGTCAGAGTGTCTGTCTGGGAGAAGAAGAAGAAAAAAAAAATAAATCACTGAAGCCTGTGGCCATCTTTGCATCAAAATTTTCCAGACCTCTATTTTTGATTGTGATCCCGCTGATCTGAGTTTGAAATGCGAACGCAGCAAAGCCCCTAAGCCTTCAATCGTGTGAAATTTTCAAAAGATCTCTAGAAGCAATCTCAGGCTGTCTGACCCCTGACAGGCGGAGATCTCTTTATACCTCTCTCTGCCAGCACTTCATTTGTTGGAATATCTTTCAGATTTGCACCTCCAGATGACAACCTGAGTGTTTATTATGTGTATGAATCTGAAATCCTCACTGCAGTACAAAGGAGACGTCTTAAACATCATATTTAATTTCAGTTCATAATTATCTGCTCCTCTTTTGCTTCTAATTATCTATTCCTCCTTCCTCGCTGTGGCATGTTGATATTTTGTTGATTCTCCCTTTTAAACAGCCTATTTTTTTTTTTTTCGTATTAGTTTAGTCCACGGGGGGATTAAACATGTTACACTGGGCACACATCATGCCTTTGTGGAAAGAGAAAATTCTGGTGATGAGTATGTGCTCCCTATGGCTTTCTCTATACATGTATGTGCTCTGGAGAAATAACAACTATTCCTGTCGTTATAATCCAGGTTGTTAGTATGCTTCATCTCCCATTAATCTTTATACATCAATTTAAGTTGGCAGCAGTGTTTATGTTTTGTCCCATGACGTAGCAACAATGTCATTTGGTAGCAACCAAAGCATCCGAAGCCCTGTAGCGTCCCCCCTTTCAAGAAAACAGAATGGGGAGAAAGGGGAAAAAAAAACCCACATATCATGTTAAAAATAAATAAATAAACACCCAATATTTCTAAATTTTCCCCTTATGTTTAAAAGGACTACTTTGTCTCCTTCCTGCCCTCCTGTTCGCTTGCTAACAGAAACCCTCTTGCCTCAGACTCTTTGAAGAAAGAGCTGATTACGTCGATCCTGGCTAATTTACTTCGTTTTGCTGGCATTAATTTCTCAGGTGAAACAGCCGTCCCTTTCACAGCACGATAGGTGTCCCCCAAGTGCCCAGCTCATTCGCAGAGCCTTGCTAAGGTAGGAACCCGCCTTGCTCTGCAGCTTAAAAAGTGGGGAAATAAATTACTCTGTTGGGATGGGGAAAGCCCGCAGACGTGGGAGGCTGATGAAGGACCCACGGCAGCCTCCTCCTATTCTGCGGCGACCTCCCATCTTCGCTAAGGTGCTTAGGAGCTGAAGATATTATTATTTTTTTGCCTATAAAGAGTTTACACCACTTGTCCCTACCGCTATGCTATAGATCCGCAGTGCTGCTATGATGAACTTATTAAAAGAACTCGTCATTAGTTTAATTTGCCTCGAAAACGCTTTGCCTATGCGTTCAGATGCTTCTGTATTTATTCATTTTTTTTCTCCTAAAACTTGTATTAAAACAAAATGTTACTCTTCTTTCTCTCAGGACCTGTATATAGAGACCCTCCCTTTTTGAAATAGACCGCAGGGACTGTCATTAGATCAGATGGCAAGCCTTTATAGAAAGTGTTTTGCATAATTACATACCAAAGCCAGAATAGTCACCCTCACATTTTATGGGTCACAAACCATCAACAATTGGCACATTATTGTCCAAGAAACCCCAGTCCATTCACTGATAGAGAAAACTAGACTGCCTAATCTAGAACTGAAGAAGATTGAAATTTCTTCTAACAAGAACCCAGAGAAGATTATTTTCAAACTGACAACGTGTTTACATATAGTTATAAAGTTCAGAGGACCGGTGGGGAGAGAGAAAGGGTATAAACCACTAAACATGATTAAGAATCGCACAGTGGCCTGATATAGATGGTTCATCAAAAAGGAACAGACTGAAAGCTTCCCCCCCCCCTCCGCCAGCCCTTCTCCTTTTCAGATCTGTTCCCTTTTCTACCGTTGTGATTCAGTAATTAAGATATTCTTATTTGGACAGACAGCTCCTCTGGTAACTGAATAATATTAGTTCCCTTTGATGTCAAACTTTTGACAGTTATCACACTAGCATTGGGCAATTTAGCACAAATGCCCTCTTTTTTTTTTTTCTTTTTTTTTTCCTTCTTTTTTTTTTAAGGCGGGGGGGAAAGTCTTTGAAGAAAAGTAATAAGTGTGATCGCTATCAGCAAATGATGTAAATCTCAGTGGACAGGCATCCCTGGGTATAAATTACATTTTGTTGTATATAATGAAGCGAGTTTTGTTTTTACCTCATTCGCTTATCATTGTCCAAAATTGAGGCAATAATCCCACTTCCTTCACAGCGATTCACCACAGTCCCTCTCCCCCCTGATTATTTTCTTTTCTTTCACAGGAAAATTGGACGGTTTTCCATGCCCTCTCCCCCTCCACCCCCCCCTCCTTTGCTTCCCACCCACCCGGCGCAGCGCGGAGCCACCGGCGCTGCAGCGCGGGGGAGCGGGCGGCAGCTGCGGGCGGAGCGGGGCTGCGGCTGTGGGCTTCACCTCATCCCCTAAAGCCTCACCCTAAAACCCTTCCTTTTGATGTGGCCAGAAAAAAACCATCCCCAAACCTCAAAGCCCTTCCCCTGTGCCGCTTGACAGCAGCAGATCCTCGGCGGCATGGCGTAATAATAATAATAACAATAATAATAATAATAATAAATAGCAGCAAGAAACAAGGTGCATCCTTGTGCTGGATTTGCGAGGGTCGTGGTGCCCGGCTGGATGGGAATAGGAGAGCTGGTTCCTGCGGGAAGTGAGGAAGGGGGCGGAGGGGGGGCGTTTGAAATATTGCAATATCCAACTCGTGACTTAGGGAAAAGGGATCTCCTGGGGGCCGCTAGTGTCTCTCCAGCATCCCCCCTCCCTCAGATGCCACTGGCCAGTAGATTGTCATTGCAGCCTTAGGGACGACCCCCCTAGCTGGCCCCGCTCCCCCCGCTCCGTTCAGGGCAAGATGCCTCGGCGATACCTGCTGGCGATGGGACGGGAGAGACTTATTTATTCTGCTTTTTTCATCACAACTTTGGTGGCGGATAGGGACGAAAGGAGAGCCAGCCCTCTCCAGGTTTGCCTTATCGCGAGATTTGGGCAATTAAAATAAAGTAAAGTAAAATATGCCCACTTTTTAGCTCGTAGTGGAGTTGCACTTAGGGGTGATGCAACTTCCAGACTACGTTGTCCATGTCCCATGGTGCTAGGTACAGCTCGGTGAAAGTGGGGTGTCCCGTGTGCACCCCTACCACTCCTTCAGTCCCCAGCCCCCTGCCCCTCAGCCCCGCATCCCTCCGCTCCTGCACGCAGAGCCCACAAGAAACGGCAGCCTAACATGCCGCCCCCCCGGGGGCAAAGCACCGACCCCCGGCTCCTCCCCAGCCCTCACCCCCGTGGAAGGGAGGGGGCACAACCCCCGGACACCTCCTGGAGAGGCACAGCCAGAGCAAAACCCGCGACAACGCTGCTCGCCGGCCCTGGACAGCCCTGCCTTTCCTTCCTACCTAATTAACAGCCACGGGAGCGCCCTGATTAATTAAAATGCTTTTTGTAACACTGTAAGGGCGAGAGATATGTCTGCGGCCTCAGACGGGTTCTATTATTTTCGGGTTCACGTTACGGCGGCGGCTGAGCCGGGAAGGGGGGAAGCCGCGGCAGGACCGCGGAAGATGCACTTGTGCTTCCCGGGAGATAACGTCGTCCCCATCATCGCCTCTCTCCCCCAGAGAAGCGGACAGGTTTTTCTGGAAACTTTGCTCCAAAAGGGTATCCTCGTGTTGTGTAACATTTTCCGAGGATTTTCATTACACGTTCAGTCAAAGGTAACACAATCATAGAGGGGAAAGTTTCTTTCCGTGGCCTTTTCCCCCTTCCCAGACACCCTGGGGCAAGGGATTCGCTCGGGCCAGCTCCGGCCTCAGCCCGTGGCGAGGACATCCTTGTGCTGGTGGCCGAGGAGGGGATGGCCAGTGATGCAAGAGGACGGACCGAGGTCGCCCCCACAGATTCCTACCTTAAAAATAAATCTACTGCCGCTGCCTCCCCATCTTCCCTGAAAATAAACCCCGGGGAAATCTCTCCGGAGCGCCGGGAAAACACGCGGGGGAGTGGGGGGGGGGGGGGGTGAGGGAAGGGCTTCCTCCCCCCCATGACATTCCCCGGGAGTCCAGTGGCAGGGGCCGGGCAGGGCTGGACTGTGCTGTTGGTGCAGGCAGGACCCCACACCCCCGCCCGGGCCGGGGGTGGCTACGAACGACCCGTGCTCTGTACCCACTCACGCCCGGTCGCAAAAAGCCGAATTTCTCACTTTGGAGCCAGTCCTTAGTTCTCAGCCACCAGGTGATGTTTTGAACGGGGGAGGACAGGGAGTTAGTGGGGCAATCCGCACTGAGATATTTGCAACAGGTATGGAAGTATTTTACCTTTCTCCCCAGGCTTTTCTCTAAACTGGGAGGTCGTTATTTTGTGGAGAAAGTGTTTAATGCAGAGGTACCAATTGTTTGCGAGGTTTTTCAAGAAAAAGGAAAAAAAAAAAAAAAAAAAAAAAAGAGAGAAAAAAAGAAAAAAAAGAAAAAAGGCAAGAAAGATGTATTTTCGCCTCGATCCTTTTCAAGGATAAAGAGATTTGAGAAGAGTAATGTAAGAGGCGAGTTAGCTTTGGAGAGAGTGTAGTCAGACAAGTAACTTCAAATAAAGTCCTTGAGCGCTAAAAGAGAAAGTGCAGAAACTTTCCCAAAGGTCACCTTTAAAGCAGGAGAGAAACTTCTCTCTCAAATTCTCTGCTCTGACATTTCTCTTGGGTGGGAGTAGGGAGGTGGGATGGGTAGTGAGGGCGCCAAGACTTGCCTAAAATCGTAGTACTAGAGAAGCCCGAGTAAATTCTTCTTCTCCCCTCCCTCGCCCGCTGACCGCGTTTGTGGCCGAGGGGCCCGCGGCGGGGCCGTGACCGCCCCACGCACACGCTGCCACGGCCCGGGTTGGGGCTCGCCCCGCCGCCCCTCTCCGCTTTGGGGGAAAAAATAAAAGCCAGCATTAGGAAAAACAAGGCAAACTAACAGTCCTGGGAAACGAATACAGCCACTTTGATTCACACTCTCATCAGGGAAGAAAAAAGAAGGGGGAAAACGCGATAAAATCATACATTCTGGCCATTTTATACCCACGAGAAGAAAAATCCGTGGGGTATTTTAATTTTCCAAGAGTAAAGACAAACCCTTCCTACACAAGCCGGGGCGTAAGGGGGCCGCCCCGTCTCGGGTCCGGCTCTGAGCCCGGGCAGGAGCCCCCGGTGACGCCGCCAGACGGATGCAAAGTTTGGGGAGGGCGCGGGGGGAGCCTGCGAAAGCGAGACCGCCGCACATGTAATCACAGTCATTAATTCCTTCATCATAATTCATTAGAAAGGAGCGTTAATTACTTCCTTTGCAATATTTTGCGGGTTGCAGGCGAGCCCTGGAAGGGACGAGAGGGAACGGCGATGTCCTGCCCATTCCGTGCAAGGAGTTGAGGCTTCGACAGCGAAAATTGTATTATTTTTCCTCCGAAAAGTATCAACCCTTTCCTCCTCTGTTATTTCTCCTGATTATTTTTTCTTTTAGCTCTCCCCCCACCCCACCACCCCCCGCCCGTAAGCATGCGTGTAACAAAATAATCAGGTAAAAGAGTAAATGCCTCATATTTATTTTGAAAATGTTCCTGCGTACATTGCCTGGCGGAGGTGGTGGGTTCAGTACTCGGACAGGTTTGGCCTTAAAATAAAGTAAGACGGCGAGACTTGTGTTCAGAAGGCCTATAAAAATGAAAAACTAAAGAAAAATACTAAAAAAAAAAAAAAAAAAAAAAAAAAAAGGAAGAGATGCCTCCCTTTCCCCAACTGGATGGTAGGGATCGTTTAAATACCCCTTTTCCCCTTCGAGGGTCCATAATAAAAGCGGTGAAAATGACACTGGTTTCCAAACAAGGTGGAATATTTGCTGCTGGAAGGTTGTTATTTTTCGCGGCAGGGAGAGGGGTGGGGAAGGGCTGCAGCACCCAACGCCGGCTCAGCTCCCCGCAGTTCCTAATGCGACACTGTATTAACTCCTAGTTAAGCCAGCAAATAATATTGTTCATTCATCTTTTTCAGAGTTGATTTATAGCAATCGACAGGTTAAAGCGTCATCTGACTTCATTACTTTTAAAAGCTGTCTATTTCAGAACTGTCACTTTTCATCACTTAAACCGAATAAAACGGTTGAGGAAATGAATTGAGAGAGACTTGGAGATCGTGTTTGTAATTCTTTGTCTCGACGTTAACGTTCCTAACGACCTGACCCGCATGGGGAACCTGTGTGCCTAATGTGGAGATTAAAAACAATAATAAAAAGAAAATCAACACACCAGGCTCCAAAAGTTACGGAAAAGGTGAGAAAGTGGCAGGGGACAGAGGACCAGGACAGAGATGCAACACACGCACTGGCAAAGCATCATGTATGCGAAGCATCATGTATGATCACACATGTGCTGCCTACTCCCAGAAAGGTGATAGTACTATGCTAGTAGTAAATAATTCTCTTCTCTCTGTTTCTTCCCCGCACTCCTAGAAAGGTTGTTTAAAATATGGAGGGGAAAAAAAGGTATCTCGGATCCATTTAACTCATTGGGTATTTTTCATACACCATTAGAGCTTTTTTTTTTTTTTTTTTTTTTTTTTTGGATCTACAACTGATCATTTCGGAGAAGGTGGCAGATATTGTAGGGAAAGGAGAGAGCCATAAAATATGTGTTTTGTTTTGTTTTTCTCTGTTAAAACAGTAAGCAAAAATCTCAATCACAAAAATACAATCCGAACTGTCAGTACCCATCAAAGCGTTCAGGAACTTCCCTGACCACAGAAAAACTGGCTAGTTGACGTTTACTTGCCATGCTGGGAAGTCACCTTCGTAGGAGTTTCTATGCCTGCGCGTTCAGCTTTCCGTAGTGTATTTTGCTGTATAAAACTATCGCCAATAACAGGTATTTATTAATAAAGATGCAAGCGAAGTGCCACAGCAGCAGTTCGCTTTCAGGGGCAAAGCTGTGGGAGAGGAGGAATTATTTGAAACAAACTACCCAGGTTGTTCCCCTGTCTTTGCTTTCACTTAATGCCGTGGGCGTGCTCGCTTGCCTGCTAAAATAATAGTGGCCCCCGCAAAAACGGAGCAGAGGTGCCCGGCTTCGCCCCGGGAGGGAGACAGCCCCCGCGCTCCCGGGGCCTTGCAACAGAGCAAGGAGGAGGGGGCGAAGTTCAGGGAGCAGGGGGAAATTGGAGGGGCGGAATATCCGCGGGTGAGGAAGGTGTGTACTTGCAGGTTAATGAGCAGCTGGTTTTGCGGAGGGGGTGGGGGGGCAGTCCGGAGCGCAGCTGGCTGCCGCCGGGCAAGGCTTTGTTTTTTTCCTAAATATATAGATTTATGATGTTATATATTATTTATATATTATTTATGATGTTGATAAGGTTTTATTTTTGGGAGGGGTTGCTTCCCGCTGCGCACCCGCGGGGTGCCGCGCAGCACCCCTCCTCCCCGCGCCGCCGGTGCGCAGGGCGCAGGGCCGCGGGCTCCGCGCTCCCGATCGCCACCTTGCTGCGCCCGGCGCAACTGCAGGGCGCGGGGACTGCGCACCGGCCCTGCCACCCGCACACCGGCGGGACCCCGCCGAGGGGCCGCGCGTGGGGAGGTAGGGAGGAAGGCAGAACCCTAGGGTAGAGTTTCACGGGGTCACACAAGCCGCAAGGTTTCAAGGAAGCTGTAAAAAAAACAACAGATAGAGTTTTTCTCTCCTTCCTCATAAGATTTTTGCTTTTCTATTATTTATTTCCCCCTTCTTTGGTTGGTTGGTTGGTTGGTTGGTTGGTTTTTTAGCGGGTGCTGTCGAACATTTCAGGGAGATTGAGCTCAGAAGTGTCCTGTAACACAATAACTACGACAGACTTGTACATTCAGTTTAAATAAGCAAAATCGAAGGATCACTTTCCTCTTTCCTCCGGCTCTGACACAGGCGCACAAGCAGAGCCAGCCATAGTTTCTGCACCCAAAAAAAAAAAAAAAAAAAAAAAAAAAAAAAAGCCTTTAGCTACTTTGTTTTAGACGATCAAAAGGGTGCCTAGAAGGCAGAGTCATTTATTTAATTACATGGAACACGTATAACTCTGGCATATCCTGGGTTCTCTAAATTTTTTTTTTATATGAGGGTGTATTTAAAAAAAAAACAAAACAAAACAAAAAATAACCAAACACCAAACAAACAAAAAAAACCCCAAACAAACTAAAGTATAAATAAATATTGAATACCAGCCTTAGCTGATCCAGTCCGAAATTCCCTCAACGCTTCATGGAACAATAAGCAGTGGATTGGAAAAAAATAAAGAAGATGTAAACGTGAAGTCTGGGAATAGTTGTGTTACAGTCATGAACTAAGATTTTGTCACACTTGATCTGGTCCACTTTGGTCCACTTGATCTTCTACTTTCAGGACTCTTTGGGGAAACTATTAAAAAAAAAAAAAAAAAAAAAAAAAAAAAAAAAAACCGAAGGGAAGAAAGACCCCCCTGCAGGTTCACAATAGGGCCACTGTCACATGCTCGTTTCAAAGCGCTCCTCGGATCTCTGCTCGGGCCGGCTCGCAGGCAGGTGGTACCGGGGGACGTCGGTATTAGGGGGTCCTTTTCAGTCCTGCTGAGGAGGGACAGAGCAAAACAGTCCTCAGCGCTGTCTTTGGGTGACAACGGAGGGCAAATATCCCCTGTTTCGTCTTCGCCCTTCTGTTTACAGACAATTCTTGTCCACCAGCACACATGGCAGTAGTTTAGCATGCGATGTGCTATTAAGTATTGATTAAGAGCATCCACATGTTATTCCGAGAATATAAAGAGCTATTAAGAGCCATTTGACTTTACCAGAAAGTAGAAAATATTAGTTAATGAGTAATGGAGAAAACTGAGAGGTGCGGAGCGGCTGGGCCCCCAGTAGCACACTTGCATTCTTTCAAAGAAAGCAGAAAATAAGAGAAAAAATTGCTCTATTTTTTAATTCCAGCGAGAATTTCTATCGGGAACAATATAACCCAACAGCTGCGACAGGTGGAAGAGAGATAATTGAGCTTTTGACAATTAATATTACGGGGAGATAATGTCCCCGGTCCGGGTTTGTTAAGAGCCGGGGTTGAGAAGGGGCAGTGCGAAGGGAGGCAGCAACAGCCAAAAATTATGAAAAACAGTTAGAATTATGAAAAAATAAAATTATATGTATATATAAATATAATTTTAAAAAATGAAAAAGGAGGGGGTCTGGCGGAACAGGGAGAAAAGGCTGGGAAGAAATTCCCCCTGCCCGATGGGGACAGCAGATCCCATGGCTGACAAGTTGCCTCGTTCCCCCTTGCCCGGACCTACCCCTTGGTTGTTTTGGGGTTTTTTTTTGTTTGTTTGTTTTTTGGGGTTTTTATTTTTTATTTTCTTTTTCTTTTTGTCCATTGTAGGTTTTTGTTTGTTTTGGTTTGAGGGTTTTTTGTGGTGGTGGTGTCGGGGGTAAGAAAAAGTATTTCAGGTAGATACTTTATGCCCGGAGTCCTCTTTTTTTTTTTTTTTTTCTTTTTTTTTTTTTTTCTTTTCTTTTCTTTTTCTTTTCTTTCTTTAATTTTTTTTAATGTTCTTATTGCTATTGCACTTCCTACCACAAGATGCAGAGCAAGTCAGCGGAGTTTGTATTACAACTATGTCATAATGTTTCACTGATGCAAAACATGTAGCCAGAGGGGGTTGCTAATGATTCCTGGATTAGAGAGAAGGAGAGCTAGAAGTGAGAAAAAGAAAACCTGGTTTCTTTTTTTTTTCTTTTTTTTTTTTTTTTTTTTTTTTTTTTTAGCTACGTAAAACCTGCCCATTAATATCCAGCACTTGCAACATCTCAGTATCTCGCCCAGACACGCGGATCTTCCATGGGCCTTTTAAACACCGCAAACGTTTTGCATATTCTACCTATTAATTATGTTCGCAGCCTATTAATTTCAGGAGGCTCTTTTCTAGGGAAGACAACTTCCAACTTCGTATGGGGGGGGGAGGGGCGAGATCTCCCAGGCGTCGAGGGCTCCCACTCGGGATGGAAACTGATGCAAAGTTATCGTGCCCCAACTCCACACCTCTCCCCCCCACCCCTCCAAGTTCTCTCCTCTATCGACAGGACACACCAAGCCTGTGCCCGGGGTGAGCCAGGCATCGGGCTGGCTCCTCTCGGGGTGTGCAGCTCCCCTGGAGAGACGAGGAGGGGAGAGGGAGACGTCGCCGGGATCAAGGAGCATCCCGCAGGGATGCCACAGGGCACTGCGGGGCTTTCCTCGCGCTGCTCCCTCGCTGCCTTCTAGGCCCGGTGGCAAAGGTTCCCCCGAGCAGGGTGGGAGGTTTGGCAGGAGGAATTTGCCAAAGTGGGGGGCTAGAGCCCTCCTGCACAGTGAGAGACGAGATATATGGGTGCGGTTCAGCCCTGGCCCCAGGGATGCCGGTCCCGGAGCGATGCGGAGCGGGGGCTGGGGGGCAGCGGGACTCGGGATGCCCGTTCCCGGCCGGCTCCCCGCCGCACGGCCCACTTCTCTGCTATCTCTCCAGCAAGGCTGGTGGCGACTACAGCTGGAAAACATTTCCACCTTCAAAAAGACATCTCTTTTATTTTTTTTTTATTTTTTTTTTTTTTTCCCTCTCCTAAGCACGTATCTCTGAAACCCCTACGTAGAACTAGGAGGGCCGCGGGGGGCCGGGTGCTGCCCAGGAGACCTGGGCATGCGGACAGGGAGACCGGGCATTGCCACTTCATCTGCCTCGGCAGACTCGGAGCAGGCGACAGCCCTCTTGCAGGCTCTGGTTGAGGTTCCCGTACTGGTCCTCATCCTCCTCCCTGTCCGAGACAGTCCCTCCGGGCTAAATCCCTCCTTTCCTCGTTCCACCTCTGTCCCCTGTCTTTGCGATAGCCGTGCGAGTCCCGGTCAGACTCGGAGATGCTGGAGGAGGCGGGGAACCTGGGGGGCAGAAGCAGGTGTGTGCGGGCAAAGGTGCTGCAGAGTCCAGGTGGGATCAAAGGGCCCTGGAGCACCCCCGGTAAAAGGCAGGGACGAGGCACGGAGAGAGGTAAGGGCTCGGGTCATGGTTACAGCCCCGGCGACCTGCCGGCCAGGGCTGAGCTTTGCACTTAAATCCCGCCTAAACAGGACCCCCGGGCAGTCCCCAGCCCTAGAGTCCGACCCCAGGGCTTCCACCAGCCCCGGTCACCCCGCAGGGATAGGCGGGTGGTGGTAGGAGGTGTCTGGCCCTTTTATCTCCAGATTACACTCAGAAGAGATGAAAAATAAAAAGTTTCAAATGTGACCTAGTTCCATCTCCCCCTCCCCCTTCTCTTTAGATATTCACGTCATCTATTAAGGGAGGGGAGGAGGGAGGAGGGAGAAGCTAAATTTACGAGGTCTGGTGGGTTCTGGAGTCTGGGTGCTGGGAAACAGGTGTTGGCAGTTCGCTAGAGTGTCAGTCAACTTTTGGAGATGAAGTCATTAGGGAGGTAGTCTCCTCGGAACAATCTGGTGGTTTCAGTCGGAGTTAATTTATACCGTAAAAAAAAAAAAAAAAAAAAAAAAAAAAAAAAAAAAAAAAAAAAAAAAAAAAGGGGGAGGGGGGATCAGGGAGGGGGGGAGAAATAAAGATTAAGGGAAAAAAAAAAAGCCTGTAGAAATACCGAAGGGGACAAACATAACAAGAACATATTCACACTCCTACAGATTCTGCCACTTGGAAGTCACATCCTGAGAAAAATAGCCGGCTATTGCAGAGCACAGGGGCGGGGGGAGAGCTGCGGGCGGGGGTCTGGCCAAGGCGGCGGGGCCGGAGCCCCTCACCCGGGAATAGCTGGGAGGGAGGGTGTCTGCCCTGCGGGCACAGGGGTCAGAGGAGGGGGCTGCGGAGGGCGAACCCGGGGCGGGAGAGGGGGTTCCTGTACAGTCTGACACCTTCACCTTCTCCACTCCGGCTCCCAGGGTGACAACACTCCGGGAGTCTGCTGGCCAGGGTCACCTCTGACTGTGTCCCCGTCCTGTCCACTCACCCCTCCCCACCTTTTGCCACCAGGGCTGGAAATTGCCAGTGACCCTGAACTGTTTCTCGGCTGTGTTTGAAAAGGCCGGCGATCCGCAGGCCGAGACAAAAGGTTTCATGTGCACAAATACAATCTACTTCAGGGCCTAGGCACGGCGCTGCTCCCAGCTGATGCCGCATGTCCGCGGCCGCGCTCGCCGCCGCTCCGTGCCCATCAGCCGCCGAGGGGGCGGGGGGTGGACGGGGATGGGGGCGGTGGGAGCCGTTCCGGCAGCTCTGGTGTGGAAGAGCCCGGCAAAGGCGTGGTCTGAGGCTCTGTCTGTTAGGCAGGCATCATAGCATATCATTTGCTTCAAAGAGATGGGTGGGTGAGGAGGGAGGGTGCGGGGGGGGGGGGGGGAAAAGGACTGATGCTCAGATCCGATCGCCCACCCCCCTTTGGAGTTGGGTGACAAATCACCTCCGTTGTATCAACCACTTGTTTCTTTTAGTATAGCGGGGAAAGATTTCATTAATGTTCCTCCGACCCCCTCCGACCCCCCCTCCCTCCAAATCTATTCTCTTGCTCAGAGTGTGTCTTCTAATCATAATTAAAATCGTCTCATATACATCGGCGTCTCCTGTGTGCATATTGAATTGCAGGTGACTGGGCGGAATGTTATTTCACTCTAGTCTCATTTTTACATTTCCACAAAAAAAAACCCCACAAACAAACAAAAAAATATCTACAAAAGTAAACAAAAAATTAACAAAACAAACCAAATAAACAAAAACAAAAGAAAAAAAAAAGAAAAAAAAAAAGAAAAAAAAGCCAAAACTCAAACCAAACCCCACACCCAGCTTCTACCCAGCTCCCCAGCTGCAGATGAAGTGTACCGTGAATATCGATAGAGAGGAGAAAGGCGATATTCACAATCGATCGTTTAACAGGCAGCCGTCATGCATCATGTTCAATTCCATGGCGAACCCGCTACTTCACTTAATATAATTAAGATTAAAACTCAAGTGGTGGCGGATGGAGCGGCTACCGATGGTTTGCAAGGACAGCAGCCGGGAGCTGCTGCCGGGGTTACTTTTATGTACGGTGATTCCCACCTTATATCGTATAGATAGACAGGTCGGTCGGTGTGGGCTGAGCATAGGTGCAGCAGTGCGCTTAGGTTCGGCTCTGGCACTGGACAGAAAGCTCACCCAGATGACCTTTACTTTTTTTTTTTTTCTCCTTAAAAGCAGAGGCAGATGATCGCTGCGCCGATATATACAACCACATAATTAAGCCAATATGATGGTTTTGAACCAGAAACCCAGTTGGAGCGAGAAGATCTGAATCCAAGTTTATTGTCTATCCTTTCAAGGGGGGTGTGCGTGTGTGCGCTTTAAGCACAAGTATTATTTCTGTGTGTCTGGGGCCACAAGCAAAGCTTAAATCGAGGTGCTGGGTCTTTATTCCAGGTGATGTGAGGGTCTGGTTGCAAAGCAAGGAGGGTCTGTGGGACAGTTCAGGCAGGGGCTGAACCAGCTTCACAAGGAGGGATGATACCCGTATTTTCTTCCAGGCTTAGGTGGGGTATTAGCACTAGTTTCTTTTTTTTTTTTTTTTTTTTTTTTTTTTTTCCTTTTCTTCCCTGATTTTCTATTTTTCCTGATTTTTAAATTCTATTTTTAACAACCAGACACGCTCGGCTCATTTAATTTCCCAACAGCGTCTTCAGCCTCTGTCCCCTAAAGTCCATTAAGCGATAGGTCCGCTTTTACCTCCTCTGAAGCAAATACAAAATACGCTTCAGCTGAAGAGCTGGGGAGAAATCTTCTCCGTAAAGAAGCGGCTCTGCTGAGCAGCCTGGTGCTGCTGATTATATAGTGCAACTTGAAATGATCTCAGCCGGTGGAATATTAATCAACTCAATCAGGGTTGACAAATGAGAAATATTTGAGGGAAGGTGGTAATTTACAACTTTGTTATTAGTTAAGAATCTCCCGCCTTGTAAGAGTAATTAATAACTCTTGGATGGGAACAATTTGGAGACGGCAAGAAGACAGCGTCTTGAAATAAAACAGGATAAGGACAGGGACTGAGAAGTGATCTGAGCCTCCGTGAAAGCGAAACTGCAAACGATTTTTAAAAGGCGTCTACAGGGGCATTATATATATAATGTATATAACGTATACACACGTATATAAATACGGCATAATCAATGAGAGGGCGAGCGAGCGAGGGAGACTAGACAGGAAATAAGTACTGAAAAATAAATCAAAACATTGATTCTTGTGGTCACATCTCCCATCCAAAGATTAGACGCAACATTGGTTTTCAAAGCACTTCAAAGAAATGATACCAAATATGCAGAAGTGTAAGTCCGAAACCAAAGGATGATTGAGTTCAAACTGACTTGAGAAATGTTTTTTTTTCCCCCTCTCACATTCACCCACCCACATTCTCTCCTATGCCTGATAAATGTGAAGACCCCTCTTCTCCCCAACTCCCGCTCAGATGGGAAAACTCAATTGTCTTTAATGTTTATAGTGTTAACCCTACTTATCTGCAGAGCCCTCCCCTCCCCACCCCTCCCTTTTCACTTTCCAGAGACACACAGTGATTATTAGACTGTATGGACCCCCCTCCCTGTCCACAACCCCACCCTCAACAACTGACCAAAATAATGACTTGTTGGAAAACTATAAATTATTTTTGTGTTTGAATCCCTGAAGACTCTATTTAAGTAAATAGGCTTACTGTGAAACAATGCATAGATCCAAGTCCTTCTCCGGATTGCTTCCAAGTGCTGCCATCTCCAAAACTTTTATTTACAAGAAAAGAAGAGGAAGAAGGGAGAAAAAAAAAAAAAAAGAAAAAAAGAAAAAAAAAGAAACCCACAACAAAACTAACAAAACCCAAAACAACAAACTTTGGCAAACTTTATCTCTTCTTTATTATAAGCTTCAGCCTTGCCTTGGTAAGCCCCAGCCTGTTCTACAAAAGGTGGCTAGAGATTGAGATTTATTGGTTTCCAAATGAAAAGATTCATTCGATATAAGAGGTTAACTCAAAGTTCCTTAAACCGTGACTAGCATTGGCAAGGAGCTTTGCCTAGTCAGCACAAAGGCAGTTCAAAGAAACCTTTAAAAATACACACAGATATACATACACACAAACACACTCTCACACTTTAGCCTCAACTGCAATTTTCTTTTCATTTTTGTTTCTTTCTGCCATTACAAAGCCCTGAGCCTCTTTGTAGGTAGCTGGAGGTTTTTTTGTTTTTTTTTTTTTCCCCAAGCTGAACTTTGCCATTTTGGTGTTGACCAACCCCCTTTTCTTTTGCAACCAGTGAATGAAAAGACCCAAGAAAAAAAAAAAAAAAAAAAAAAAAAAAAAAAAAAAAAAAAAGATTAAAAAGTAAACGGGGTGAGCCAAAAGAAAAAAAAATCCTTCTTCTAATTTATAGAGAGCAGAACAACGTTTATAAAATAATATAACCCCAAAGAAAACCCCAAAACGGTAACAAATGGGGGGGTCAGGCAAGGTGACACAGTGGGAGAGAAAGGCAGCAAACGCCTCATGTTGCTGGGGATGCTGGAAGCGGGGTCTGAGGATTTGGGGTGCTGAAATATAAGGTTTTGGGGTTCTGAGATGCCACATGTGTTGGTGTGTGTGCTCGGCCGGGAGCCGCACACAGCGGCAGCCGGGGCTGTGGGCTGGAGGGCTCCGTCCTGTGTGTGGAGCCTGAGCTATGGAAATGGTAATGAGGGAAAATTAACCCGGCCGTTTGTTACATTGCAGAGAGATCAATGCCTGACCCAGGGCTGAGGGATAGCTTACTTCTGTAGGAAAGATATGAGATAATCGCTCTGAAACACACTGGTGGCGAAGACAAACAGGGACCCATTTGAATATCGCCTCTAATAATAATAATAACAATAACAATAATAATAACAATAATCCCCTCGCCAGTGCTCGCTAGGAGATAAAGAGCAAGAAGGTGTTTCAAGGCTCTGCGGAGCTGGCGGGGTGCGGGGGCTCCGGTTGGGGATGCCCCGGGGCCGGGTGCAGGGCCGGGCGCGGAGCGGCCTCCCTGCGGGAGATGCGCGGGGTGCGGGGGGCAGCAGCCCCGCCACTTCCCGGGGGCTGCCAACTTCCAGCAGCTCCGCTCAGCAAGGGAGAAGGGGCGGCACCTCGGGGCTGCGAGTGGATTGAGGGGATATTAGAGCCGGGAGAAGCTGACCTTTCTGGGATTTAATGTTTTTTCAGTGAAACCTCGAAATAAAACATGAGAAGATGAAGGGGTTGGACAAATTCAGCTTGAGGAGAGAGAGCGAGCTGCTGTCTTAAAAGCAGCCGGCGGAGGCTAATGAGACCTTTGGGGTAGGAATAGTGTCCTGTCTTTTTTTTTTTTTTTTTTTTTTTTTTTTTTTTTTTTTTGAGTGAGACATCAGTAAACCCACAGAACTGGAAATAGTGACAGTGCAAAATGAATTATCCCTCTATGAAGGAAATAGGAAGTACAAAACACGAGCGGAAAGGGGGGTGTCTATCAGGCGTGGATCATAATAAAAATATTTCTTTTAAAAAGGCAGCTGAAGAAGGCAGCAGGGTTCTCCCCATGTTTCGGGAGACAATATGGGCAGTGGGATGTGCTCTGACCTGCCTCCTATTGTACGAATTCGCCGGTAGCTTCAGCGAGGGAAAGATCGAGTTTTAGCTGAATAAAGTCAAGCAAACTTTGCTGGATGGCAGCCTTTCCTCTCCCTTCTCTTTCGTGCTTCACCCAGAGCCGATGTAAAACGATGTCAAGTATCTCTTTTAAGACTTTTCCCGCAATATATTTCACATGCGATTCTCCCAGAGTTGTTTATTACTATTGTTATTATTAATTATAATTTAAAAACTTGTGACTTTTTTTTTTTTTTTTTTTTTTTTTTTTTTTTTTTTAAGTTAAGAGTAACTGTCAGCCGAAAGGGTGAAATTTTAGGTCACTGTACTTTTAATTTCCGGGGGTCGTTAATAAGTAATGTTGCAGGAGTTAGGGCAGAAACTTCTTGGCTGAGATTACATTATCTAGGAAGGAAAACCTGCGAGTGGACCCCGCTACATGTACAAGCGGGGGCGACTTTCTTGTCCAGAAAAATAAATCTTGCAAGGGATAGGGACAGACAATTACCTCCAAGGAAGAAATGGAGGAGGGTGGGATGATTTGGGATGCCCGAGGCTGAGCCCTGCAGCCCCACTCCCACGGAACGGCAGCTCCGAGAAATGTGGTGGGGAAAAGGCTCTGGAGCAAGGAGAGGGGGGGAATGAGAAAGGGGTGAAGATCGCACTTAAGATGACTAAACAGTTTGTGATCAAGGGAAGAGAGCGGCTGGTGAAGCCGCTTTCAAAATTAGGATTACCTTTAAACCTGGGTATTAAGAGCGGCTGAATCTGGCTTCGCCTGCAGGGCAGTAGTTTGAGGGTAGCGAAGGATAAAGTTTTAACTCTAGTATCTGACAAATGGAAATAGTCGGCGGAGTGGTTAAAAGACACTGTGAAGAATCAAACGAGGCGGAAAAAAAAAAAATCAAAACGTGAAGCTGCCGGAAAAGAGCGAGAGGGAACGAACCGAGTGAGGACGGAAAAAGAGGAGAGAGAAAAATGATTTTGTGCTGTCTGGATGTTCCAACAGGAATAAATGCAAAACGAGAACTCGGAGAAGAGAGTCTGTGCAGCCTGTCTGGTCTATGTAACAGGGGCTTAAAAAATACATCTGGAGAAGAGCTGTCCTCGACTGGCCGTGTGTGCACTTTGATACTTCATTATTATTATTATTATTTTATTATTATTATTTTTATCAACAAGTATCCAAGGATATATACTAATTGATTCTAGAGTTTCTTGGACTTTATCCAAAGAGCAATGTAGTTTTAATTGTACATTGCTTAAAACTCCATTTCTCGAACAGTGTGAAACATGTCATAAAAGTCATAAAGCGTATCCCTGTTTTTTCCCCCACCCATAAATACTCAGCCGATACTGGCAATTCTTTCGCAGTTCTTCTAAGGAGTGCAAAAATAATTTCCAAGCCATGTAACTACACCATAAACTGATTTAAAAGACACTTCTGGTTTTATTTTTTAGAGGACAAAGAAAAAAAAATATAGAAAATGAAGACACCCTCCCAACTATTTTTACTTAACCACGAATAAGAGAGATTTCAAAATATGATTTTCAATTTGAACACTAAATGTTCCAGTCCGTCTAAAGGGACAGAAGTGTTTTACTGCGCAAAGTACTTGGGTGCAGATAAAAAGGCCTGTAAAGTTTATATATATCTCTGTTTTCCTCATCCTTCACTTGGAAACCCGGCCAGCAGCATCCCTCGCTAATCAGCCAGAACCAACCTCGAAAAGCGAACTTTTTTTTTCAATTAACAACAATATATTTTCATCATTAGAGGCCATGGCTATAAATATCTGACTATTTCTCTTAAGAAAAAAAAAAAAAAAAAAAAAAAAAAAGACATAAGAGTCACTGCCCTCCCTCCCCCCCTCTTTCCCTGCACACCCACACTTTTCGTGTCTAAAATTAGCAGGAAAACTATGCACTGGAGAGAAAGTGCAACGTAGCTGAGGCAGGGAGGCTTCATTAGTTCCTGCAAAGGCTTGGGTTGGAGCTGGGGCCGGAGAGCCAGCCATCAAAGGGAGCCAACTGCACCTTTGCAGATCATTTTGGCGCTTCAGAGAGCGATTCAGGCTGGAAATCTGTAAAATCCACGTAAACCTTTCTCCTCTCGCTACTAGGCACCCTTTGACACAGTTGTATTGAAGTTGGGGCTGGAAGGTCCTTGGAGGTCTCTGAGTGTGACAGTACTTAGAATAGCGGGTAGATGGCACAATTTTCTAACATTTAGAGAGAAGAACCCACGCTGGGAGCAATAAGTCCATTTAAAAGCCCTTTATTTAAAAGGAACAAAGATAACTGACAAACAAAGTACAGAGACATCTCAATGAAATTTCTAGAGAAGAATAAAAAACACTCTGCAAAGGAAAAGACAAGTTCTCGGGTTTATTTATTGTTAGTTTAACTACAATAACGAAATCAAATCAAATTAAATTAAATTAAAATATAGATATATCTAACAAGCTCCTGGAACTGCGGATGTTTAAATCGGGGATCCAGGATAGTAAAATACGACCAGCTACTTTGAAAGGAAGGAAATTCAGAAAATAGGGTTAATGCTTCAGCATGAATACAGCTCTCCCATGCCCGTTGTTTAAAAGACTCCATCAAATCAGCACATGCATTATTTTTTTTTCCGAGGGAAATCGGAGAAAGATGTGGTTGAGAGGGGAAATAACAGGGAAGGAGGTGGGGGGGTGGGAATTTGAGGTTAGGAGTTACTTTCTAGGAAAGTGAAATAACCTTAAGGGCGCTATGTGGGTGCATTTCAGTAATTTTTAAAATTTTATTTTATTTTTTTAATTCAACAATGAATGGTGGTTCTTTCTGAGATCATTCTTTTTATTCGCACACAGGCTAATGGGTAGCGTTGAAAGGAAGAGCTAAGAAAAAGGAGAAATTTCAGCAGAGGTAGGCAGCATCTCGCCGGGGCAATGTGGCTGCTAAGAGCCGCTCACAAGCATTTAGGAAGCGACACAGATAATTCGGGGACAATTTCCCCCCTTTTATCATCCGGCTCCGAAACTCGACAACTTTTGATACCGAATACACATATCGTCAACATTTTAGGGCTGAAGGAAAAGAAACAAGTGAAGTGGGGGGCGGGAGGGAAGAGAAGAGAGGGGATGATGCTGAGAAATTAAGCATTCATCCGGGTTTGATGGAGTGTGGGAGATTCCACTAGCAATAGGCAGGCTAACACTCCCAAAACAGAGACAGACACACGCTCCCAGCTCCACTGAATATGTTATAAAGGGGAAAGAAAGAAAAAAAAAAAAAAAAAAAAAAAAAAAAAGGAAAAAGAAAAAGAAAAGGGAGGAAGGGGGAAAAAGAAGGCAGTATGTGCTATGTTCCCTCGTTCCCTCGAATCTGTGGTGCTGTAAAGAAATCCGTATTTCCGTATAAATGATTGTATTTGGGTGGGTGCTTTTCCCACTTATTTGTTGAGTAAATCTCTCTCACTGCGCTGAAGGCGAATCCCTGTTGATAAATCCATCATTACCGTTTGGATACAGGGAGACAGCAGCGCCACTAAATTTATCTTACATTTGTAGCGCTTTAATAGACATTTATTAAATGCTTTTAGAGAGAGACATGGGGCGCCTGATTACATCCTAGTTATAGACAGAACATAAAGACACACGTTAACAGCAATTTACAAGAAGGGGGGGAGGGGGGGGGGGAGGAAAAAGAATAAAGAAAACAAAAGAAAAGGCAAAGTTTTGGAGTAAAGCTGCTGGGAAACAGTCAGTGTGAGCTTTTCCCTCTGGCCGCTAAATACGAGCTTTTTCTCCTGCGTTTCTCGGAATATTAATCGTGGCCTATATAGGTGTGTGCCTGTATACATAGAGGCAGTATATGACATGCATCCGCACACACGCAGGTCCGTGCCTATGGATCAAACAAGGCGACGCATATTTCAGTTCCGTTCACCAACACATCAGAATACAGGAGAGCATTTACAATAGATTCATCACCCTCTTTCACACTCGCCCTCCACCCCATTACTCCCCCCTACTCCCCCCCGTCAGCTTTTAACTCTAATTTCAATCTTCTTCAACTGGAGAATCTCTAGGGACCTGGGCAAACTTGTGTAAAATAGTTAAACCAAGCGTGTTTCAAAGAGGATTGCTGAGTTCCTCTTCCTGCCTTAATAAACCGAAAGGCCCAGTTCAAAGAAAACACACTGGAATCAAAATTCAAGATATCTCACTACTCCCAGGGATAGGGCAGGCTCCGAGCAATGCCTGCAGTTTCATGCGTTGAGGGGTACGTAGTGACAAACATTTCGCCCTGCTTTTTGTGTGTGGAAACCCTTCCTTTAGGCTTTTTCTCTCCCTCTTTTATATGTATTATCTTTTAATTTGTCTTAAAAAAGAAAAGCCCTCCTTCCAACCTCTCAGGTATATGTTTAAAGCCACCTTTTGCTTTTGTAAAGGCAATTCGCTCCTGCAGACATCTGATCAAATTCGGGTTAGCGCTCCTCATCGCCCCTCACTCCGCACCGCGGAGCCTCCGCTATAGGAGCAGTGATTTATTTTATATTTATTTTGGGCTGTGGGGTTTTTTTTCCGGGTGTCTAGCGAGGTTCACCTCTGCGTTATCTTCCCACCACCCGAGTCACGCTAAGGACAGCATCGCTCGGATTTCACATCCAGCTCGGAGCTTATCCTTCTCTAATACCTCGTGGGTCCCCTTTCGCGGGGGACAGGGACACACAGACCTAAGACCCACACTTCCAGGAAAATAAATAAGTAAATAAATAAATAAACAAAACCAAACAACACAACCTCGCGAAATCTCCTCCCCCCACCTCTGCCCTTTTCCAAGAACACTTCTTCTATCTAAAAGTTTCCAAAAGAAAATAAATACAAGTGACACTGTGCTGGGGAAAAGCTCATTAGTTCGTTGTCCAACTCTAATAAAAGAACAGAAGTGCAAATTATAGAGTTCAGCTTCAACACACGCTCTGTCAACTAAAATCAACCGAGTGCAGCCTTGATTCAAATAGCTGCGAAGTTGGTCCGCAATTCAAAACCACCTTCTCCCTCCTCCCTTCCCCTTCCCACCCCACCTCCACCCTCCGCCCTGCCGCAGGGACATTTGGTTGGAAAAATATTGTTCCAAGGAAGGTAATGATAAAGCTTAACATTAGGAAGAGAAGTGCGCAAACTCATTTCCCCATCCGTAATCCCAATAAACCGAGCGTGGTGCTTCGCTGGGAAGGGCTTGGATGGGGGCTGTGTGTGGATGAGGGGGGGGAGGAGGGACAGGACTCCTGAAATAACATCTTCTTTCCAGCAAGGTAGAAGAAGAAACGACCTCTTTGTTTTGATAATTAGCTAAGCCCAAACTAGGAAAGCAGATGTGTTTGCTTAGCTAATCATAAGACAAGTTTCTTTCAAAGAACTTCATTGAGCGATTGCAATTGTGAAGGAAAGAGAAGGATTTAATTTTCCTCTCCCTTCTCTCACAACCCCCCTCTTTTTTTTTAATGATTATTAAATCCCCCCCCCCCCGAACTTCTTCTAATATGATACAAACGCTTCCGATTACCTAGATGGGAAGCAGCAAACCCTCTTCAGCAGAGCAGCGGGCTCGCCCCCCGAGCCGCTCAGCCACCCCGAGCTCTCCCCGCTCCACGTTACCACGCCAGATCTGTTGACATTTTACTTAGGGGGGGGGGGTGAGGTGGGGGGTGAGGGATGGGGAAAGAGAGAGGGGAAAAAAAAAAAAAAAAAGAGAAGGTGGAAAAATAAAGTTTTAATGACATGTATGACATATTAAATTAGGCAGTTTTACAATTGGGTTTGAATGCGATGCTAACTGATTACAACTGTGTTATCAAAAGGGTGATAAGATTTATAACTTCGTGAGCACAAGCCTCTCCTCTTAATGACAATAGATGTTCAATAGCAGAAATCTGGTTTCTATTTCCCAAGAAGAGACGCTGTGTGTCTCCGTTGCCCCTTTATTACCGCAGGATTCAAGATCCTCTCTAAAACAGCTTGGCACTTGGAAATCCACAGGCCAGGAATACCTTTATGGTCCCTATTAACTACTATGTTATTTACACTTTCGCTGGTGCTTCTCACTCAATATCCGTATCACATACGATGGATAACACAGCCTCTCTCCTTGCCTTTCGCTGGGTGTTTTGGGTTTATATTTACAAAAGGAAAAAAAAAAAGGGGGGGGGAGAGGAAAATATCCTAACCCCACAGCTCTGTCTCTTACAGCCCTCTCCTCCCCAGCTCCCTAAACCAACACATTAAGCAAACTTTAAAAACTGGGTTCCTATTACAAAGCAGCGCCCAGGACTAACTGCTTTAAAATTACTGCATAATTAGATTTAGTTGAATTTCACCATTAATTAGGCAGCCGCACTGCGGGGAGCCTTTGAAATCTGAGAAAATGGGAAAAATCATCTGAAGCACGTTTTTTAAACCCAACTTCAATAAATCCTGACAAGGCCTGCATTTCTCCGTGTATCTCTTTCCATTCTACAAAGCAAAGCGAAGCGAGCGCGATCCCCAGGACCCACTAAAGTTTTAATTAAAAAAAAAAAAAAAAAAAAAAAAAGGAAATAAAACTAAAACCCATCTCCATTTCCACATCCCGCTCGTTATCAGCGGCGGCGGGTACAGAGTGCCTCGAAACATTACCCACCCACCCCCCTTTTTTGTTTGTTTTTTTTCCTCACTCTCTTTTTTTCCCCTTGGCTTTTTCTTTCTTTCCTTTTTTCTTTTCTCTCTCTCGCTGTTTTCTTTTTTTCTTAAGGCACCTTCCCCAGGATCCCGCTGTCTCTGCAGGCGCAAACCCTAAATCTAACACCCCGGGGGTAGGTCTGACTCCGCTTCAATGGCCATTGAGCCGCGATCGCACGGGGGAGATGCTTCCACAGGTCATTTACATGCAGATGGGATCCCGGCTCCGGGGGAAGATACACCCGGCCCAGCAACTCTCTCCGGCCCGGCAACCCCCAGACCGCTTCCCACCGCGGGGACGCTGCGCGGAGGCTGGAGGGGAGAGGGAAGAGGAGGAGGAGAAAGGGGGCGAAATAAAGGTTGGACCCTTCTCCCCTCCACTCAGACTCCGCAGGGCGCGGAGCGAGCAGGGCCGGGGCCGCCATGTTGGCTGAGCTCATCGGACCCCGCCGCGGACTTTCCCACGCGTCGCCCCCGCGGTCGCGCAACGTTCCGCGCCCCCTTCACCCCCCCAACGTCCCCTCCTCACCGACCACCACCATCTCACCACTACTAACCACCATCATCCCCCTTCCCTCTTTCCTCCTTCCTCCTCCACCCCCCCTCCTCCCTTCCCTTTTCCCGGCCGCCGGCGGCGCGGCCCCACGGGCGAGCCCCGCGGGCTGCGGGCGCTGCCCGGCCCGGCCCCGCCAGCCCCACACGCGGGCTGGCACCGCCCGCCAAGCACCTCCTCTCGCCCCAACCCTCCGCTTTTGTCTGAACTTGGGAGAGACGCCTCCTCTCCGCGCCCCCTCCGCGCCCCGCGCACGCACAGCGCGGCCGCCCCCCTCCTTCAGCCCCCTCCCCCGCCACCCCCCCTCCTCCCGCTGCTCTCCCGGCGGGGTCGGGAAAGGTTTGGGAGAGCGACGGCGGGGAGGGAAGCGGAGGAGGAGGAAGGGAAGGGAGGGGGTGGGTTGAAGAAGACCTTTCCCGAGATGTGGTTTGCACCGCGGGCGGCTCTGCAGCTTTCGCTGTCGTTCCGGGTCGCCTTTGGGTCTCTTTCCCCGCCAGTCCCCGCGCCGGTGGCAGGGGTGGTGGGGAAGGAATAGAGCGAACTAAGAGCAGATTAAAGAAAAGGAAAATAAAAGGGAGGGTTGGAAAGAAAGGGGGGGGAACGGCAAGGAGAAAAAAAATTAATAAATTAGAGACTTAAAGGGAAAGAGTCGCCATGTTTAGCAGCTTTTCTTTTTTTTTTTTTTTTTTTTTTTTTTTTTTTTCTTTTTTCTCCCCCTAAACAAAAAAAAAAAAAAAAAAAAAAAAAAAGGATCTCCTCAATTCCACACAGAACAAGCTTCTCGATCCCAACCCTCCTCTTTTGTCCAATTCAATCTTTGGATAGATCTTTTGTTCTAACTCAGCATGAAAAGAAAAACTTTCTTTAAATGCTATAAACTTAAAACTAACTGAAGTCCCTAAACAAATCCTCCTCTGAGCATTCCAAACATATATTCATGAGGCTTGTGTGTGTGTGTGCGTGTGTGAGTGTTTTTGTTTAACCCTGGTGCATTTTCTGTTTACTATTATTCTCTGTGAACCAAAGCTCGCTGCAAGAAACTTATAAATACAGAGATAGCTTACAGGCTTTAAAACATAAAAAGCAGAGAATGTTTTGGATTTGAAAATCATAAATTATAATTTAATGCCAATAACAATTTACAACAAATGGTTGTTTACAATAAACTAACACAAAACAAACAAGTCAAGATCCTGTGTTCTTAGTAAGCATAAAAACTTCACACACACACACTCACATGGATAGCACTTGCAATAGAAAAAGCTAAATCTAGAGGTCAGCAATCCCCTGCAATAATAGTATATTTATATATTTATATATATTTATATATTTATAGAAAAGGAGCCATGATTCAGATGTAAAACTCTGCTCAAATTCACAGTCATACGCCCCTCAGCCCCCAGTACAGATGTGTCTAACTGGAACACACTAAGGATCAGGGTTTAATCGACTTTACAGAATGATCTCTCTCCCACCCTCTCTCTCTTTTTGTGAAACCACAACATGGTGTAGTTACGGGTGGTAAAAAGGGAGAGGGGGAAGCCTCAGACAAGAACAAAATTGCAAGCTTCACATACAAAGCATCTGCTAAAGACCAAGAGGAGGGCGGGTGGGGGGAGAGAGAGAGAGAAAAAAAAAATGACACGCACACACACTAAACAACATCTCAACCCCTTGCAAAACCACATCATCTTGCCTTCCTTCAGATATTTTTGTTGGTGTTTTTTTTTTTAATTTTTTTTTTTTTTTTTTTTTTTTTTTTTTTTTTTTTTGCTTGCTCGGGATAGCTCTAAATTCACAAAACGCTGTGTCCGGTCCTGTGCCCCTTGCCCGGGCAGGTTCCCAGCGCATCAGTGGGAGCTGTGCCTGCGCCAGGACTGCAAGAGAGGGCCCTGGAGCCACACAAGGAAGATGCATGTACGCCTACACATGTATGTATGCAGTATACATACAGACATATATCCCATATGTAAAATCCAGAGATGACCTGTGGTCATGCTTTCACAGTCTAAAATAAAATAAAATTTAAAAAAAAGAAAAAAAAAGAAAAAAAAAGAAAATCCACTTGCAAGTATATATACATTAAAACCCGACTCCTCAGTGCTAGAAGCTAAAGCCACTCCATTTGAAGACCTCTCAATGACAACGATAGATGGCAACTACGGAGTATTATAAAAAAATCACACATACTTAAAGAAAACTCATTGCAAACAACTGACCTGTATTTACAATACTGCTATTACCTTGCTTGAATGATCTTGTGCGCATATGTCAGACATTTACAAAAGATTTTTTGCCCCATTCTGATCATAAAATAGATACTGATCTCCAGATTTCTAATACTTTTTTTTTTTTTTTCACAACAATACCTTTCCTACGCAGGCACTTAAGTGTGACAAAAATAAGGGCCTTTTTTTTCCAGAAAATCCATTTTTAATTAACAAGAGGATTAGATGAGTGGGGGTGATGGTTTACCATTTCAGCATAGCACTTCCTAAAACCAGAGATAAACCACGAACTTATGTCCTCCACCCCCATCCCGGAATTAAACAGGTAAATACACTACAATACATCTGCTACAAACTTACTGTGACAAGTAAACAAATCAATCGCCTAGGGACTTAAATGACTGCAAACTATAGGGAAGTAATGTGGTTTCTGAAAAACATTTATGACAGCCAAACAAGTTTCAGATATCAAATAATATTTTAATTTCTGAATACTTTCAATTTTCCTTGGAATATAACACACAAAGACTCGACCAAACAGTTCAGTTATTATAACTTTTACAGTATACAGAAATGTTGCACTTAAAAAAAAAAACCTTCAGTTTTTTTAAACACAAAACTGTAAACTCTAAGATACTGAATCAATCACGTTATCTATAAGTGCCAACAGTGTTATTTTGTCATGCTGATTTCAATGGTATTTTTTAAAAAGGGAAAATATCAACAATTATTATAATACAAAGGGCTTGCAAATATACAAACAGATAGAGGAGTTTAATAACAATTCATGATGAACTATGTGGAACCCAATTCAAATTACAAAAGTTCACTTTGCTTGTTTGTTTGTTTTTGAAATCAAAACCGTAGTGTGTCTTGGACACAAATTCCTTCTACTTAGAATAAATCCGCACAGTTCATTTTCTGTCCGAAATATCAAAAAAACTAGATTTGGGGGAAGTTATATGACACGTGTGGTTCATTCGGGTCTATATAATTATAGCTCTCTCAGCTTCAAGCTAGATTTTGGGTCACCACCTTAAGTGCGCTTCCATCATTGTGTTGTTGAGGGTTTTTTTTCTCTTTTCCTTTCTTCCTATGATACTTTCGTGGACTCAGTTTTAATTCTTTCAGAACATATATTTTAAGGATACACAGTTTTTTTGTGTTTTTTTTTTTTTTTTTTTTTTTTTTAAAGAAGCCAAGGTTATATCAAAAATTATTATAGAACCACAGAATAAACTGGTTTGAAACCAGAAAAATACAAAAAAGAACAGCTATAGGTACATAGACACATAGGACAATTAATAATTTGGAAAAAAAAGACTTACTTTCTTCCGTTCTGCTAATTTTCTCCAAATTTCCTTTAAATGCACTTTAAGCGAGATTTTTTAAAAAGTTTACCCCCCCCCAAAAAAAAGAAAAAAAGAAGAAAAAAGAAAAAAAGAAAAAGCCCACCATTGTTTCTTTTCTTATTTCTCTTTTTCTTTCTTTCCTTTTTTCTTCCTCTCTTTTTTTTTTTTTATTTTTTACAAAAAAAAATGATAAGTAGCAAGTTTTTTTTTTTCTCTGAACGACACGGGAGTTTTTAATGCATTCTGTAAAAGTTCATTTGACAGTCTCTTTTTTAAATTCACAGTCCATTAATTTTTTCCTGTCTTCTCTTAGCAAACTTGTAACATCCTTTTACATCCTCTCTTAGCAGAAGGAAATTTAAGAAACAACCAGAACCCAAATGTCATTTGCTTTCCTTTCACTCTCTTTCATCTCCCTTCTCAATTGTTAATTTTTTTTTTTAATTTTTTTTTTCTCTCTCGAATATTTTATTGAATGGACATGTAAGGCCAGTTAAAACTGCTGCCAGACAGTAACATATCCCTGATTAGGGTTTCTATGGGGGTTTTACCTACCAAACGGACGAAAAACAATTGCTCTATGACAGAAGAGGAGACAGTGCGAAGGGAGGGGAGACGTAGTAATAGCTTCCCGAATCGTGTTGGCTGGTTGGGATACTGGCTCCTAACATACTCTTCCAAAGCACACTGTGACTTCTCCTGTAAACTTTCAACATGGGCTACATCAGAGAGACCACAGGCATCTAGAAGAAAGTGTATTACAAAAAAAAAGAAAAGAAAGAAAAAAAAAGAAAAAAAAAAAAAAGAAAAAAAAGAAAACAATCATCAGATTAAAAAGTTTTTTTGGTGTGTGATTTTTTTTTTTTTTAATTTTTAATTTGATCTTTTTTATTGCTAGCGTTAAGTGTCGATCGTGTGCCATCACCTCGCCCTCCAGAGTTTAAGTAGGTTTTACCAAAAAGGAACAATCTCTCTCTTTCTTGTGTACGTGTGTGTGTTTGTATTTCTCACTCTCTTCTGGAGGGTCTCTTTTAGGATGGAGAATCTCCAAGACTCAAGATTTCTAATGGCAAGACAGACCTGAGGGGTTGACAAGGAGGTGCTGGCCACGCGTAATTTCGTATATCTGAATTTTTAGGGGGAAATGCTAGGGGGGTGGGGAAGGCTTGAGTCAAAAGGGGGGAAAGGGAGACACTATTTATCTTCCTCCCCCCACCCCCCCGCCTTGGAAAATAATTGGGGAGAGCCTAACCATGTGATGAGAAGGAATACTAATAATAGTGATAGAAATCATAATAATAATAAAAAACTGGCCCAGCCAAAGATAATGGCGCCCCGGATCCAGCAACAGATTCTCCCCCAAAGAAGACAACGCGTTTTTCTTCAGTCTTTGAAACTGATTTAAGTGGCCCTTTAAAACTGATCTTGTCAGTTTAGCCTATTCAGAGGCAGCCATGCAAACTGTGATCTCTCTGTTCATTTGAGCTGTTTCTTTTCCCCCCTCTTTTCTCTTTCTTTCTTCCCCCCCTTCACTCCCCCCCCCCCCCTTTTTTTTTTTTCCCCTCTTCTTCTTCTTTTTAAACCTAAAGGCCCTTACAAGAAGAAAACTCCCTGATAGGGTCTGGACATTTTTTTTTCTTTTTTTTTCCTGATACGCTAAAATACAATAAGTTCCCTTTAAATCAGAGACGTCTGTGCTGAAAGAGCACAGGTTGTGACCTGACCTCCCTGTGGCTTTCCTAGGCACAGGGCTAACACATGCATATTCTGCGAGTCATTAGAACCCAGATTTTTTTTTTTTTCTTCCCCCCCTTAAAAAAAGCTGCAGCAAACATTATATACATCTATGTGTGTCTGCTTTCCATCAGGGAGTGTTATTGGGGTGCTGCAGGAGCTGCATGCATCACCCTGGGTTTTTTTTTGCATGTGACTGTCTTCCCCAGAATCAGATAACAAGAAACGTTTATCTAGTTGGGAGGCAATTTACACGCCAGGCCTCACATTTTGAAAATAGTAATAAATTAAACAGTTACGACAGGATCGGACGATTGTTTTCTCAGAAGGCCTTTTTTTTTTTTTTTTTTTTTTTTTTTTCCCCTTTAAAAGAGAAAAAAAAAAAGTGATTTGGGAGAAAAGGCAGAATTGGAAATAAACTCCTGGGTGTGGGTGTGAGCTGGCCAGGGACTGGGAAGGGATGTGAGCGTGTGTGGGATCTTTGCTGAGCGTATGAGTGAGGGAGAGGAAAATGCATCCTAGAAAACAGTAGAAAAATAAGCACCCCACATCCAGCACTTCCCACGCGGGATCCCTCTCCCTGTGGCTAGATGTGCCCTGCTCATTGATCACCTTAGCACGAGTAATTTGGAGAGGGGGGGAGGGGAAAAAAAGAAAAAAAAAAGAAAAAAAAAGGAGAAGTTTTTTATGTGTAAAGCAATAATATATAAAAGGAAGTTTAGGTCACGACCCAGAACCTGGACAAAGTCCAGAAAATGACTTCGTTCCCCAGACCCCCTTTAACACAACAAGGAATGGATTGTGAGCCCTTCTTTTCCCACATAAACTACATTTTTTTCCTGTTTCCTGATATCAGGCTTTAAAAAACTCCGATGAGTAATTATTTTACAGGTCCTGCTTCCATTCATATGTTTATCGCGTGGCCACTTTCCCAAGCTTTCAAATGAGTTACAGAAGACATATATGTATTTTTAAACTTAATCCCTAAACTTCTAGGGTTCCAGCACTTTGGGTTGCTGATGGAACCTTAAAGTTAGCAATCTGAGATAACATATCGCACAAATTAGTGAGCAGATTTTTTTTTGCTTCCTCACAAAAAAGAAAAAAAAAAAAAAAAAAAAAAAAAAAAAAAAGGAAAAAAAAATTTAGCCTCCAGAGTTAATATCAGGTTTATTACTCACCCAGGTTAAACTCTAGTGCAAGCTAATTAGATTTCACAACGCACTCAATTATTGCTTTATAACTCATGCACTATTTCTAGGCAGCAAAAGTTGACACATATTCCCCCACACCCCCCCTTCCCCTCACTTTGATTATCTAAGAAACACCTCGAGGTCTTTTCCTCGGGAGAGGCATGGTTGTGCCACCCCGGAATTACACTGCGGAGCGGCAGATTCACTTTCCTCTTACTTTTTCTCACTAGCCCTGTCTACTTATGGTAATGATCTTTTCGCACCCGCTACTCGCTTTGGACTATGCAGTTCCTGCTGGGTACAAATGCAAACTTTTCCCCTTAGCTTAAATGACACAGAACTGCTCACTGCCACATTCTGTTTAAATCAGAGACAGCTCTTTGGAAAGTTGATTTATTTTATTTTATGGGATGGCAGGGAACATGTTTTAAACTCAGCTTTGTGCATTTAACATTGTTTTGTTTTTTGTTTTTTTTTTTTAATTCAATTTTTAATCCTGCAGGGCTTTTCTTTCCCTTCCTGACTGCCCATAAAATGATCCGCTTTTTAAAGTGGTTTCACAGATAGGACGACTTGTATTTAACAACATCAAACAGATTTTGCTGCTGTTTGGATGCGTGTCATTAAATGCAACAACCCAGAATTATACTGTTAAATAAAATATTATTTTCAATGGGAAAAGTGCATTCTCTCATGGCAAATGGGTCCCTCTCCCTGAGCCCCCTCTTCTCCCATCCCCAGCATTATTCAAGTAAGGTTAGGGTGTGTTTTGGTGGTCTTCATTTTTGTGTGTGGTTTTGTTTAATTAATTTTTTTTTTTTTTTAATTTTGCACTCCCTCAAAGATGGGATGCTCAGAACCCAGGCCCTGAAGGGGAGACGACAGGGCACTGTTTCCTAAAAGGAAAAGAGACCGCGCTGGTTCTCAGGGAGGGAGTGGGCAGAGAGCGGTGATGGGGTGCAAGCAATAACACTTTGCAAGAGCAAACAGTTCTCAGGAGGGGAGGCCGAGGGGGAAGGAAAAAAAAGGAAGAGCAAAGAAACGCTGCCTACCTGAGGTGAAGAGGACTATGGCCTTTAAACAGCTATATTCTGCAGAGTCGACATGCAATGCTTTCAGTTTTTCTACTTGCTCTTGGAAGATTCGTATGTGGTCCATAAAGGCGACCACTCGGTCAGCAGACATTGGCGAAGCGTGGAGGCCAGCAGCTGCCAGGAGCGGAGCTACGTGGAGGGGCATGGAGCACTGGGCAGCGTTGAGGACAAATAACTCGCTCCAGGTCAGCCTCAGGAGGGCCACCTGGTCTGTGATCTGGAGGTCTGGGAAGAAGGGGATATTCCTGGCCCACTCCACCGCACTGAAGAGCATCCTAGCTGCCAGTTCACAAATGTTCTCGATGCCCATGATGTTGTTGGGTTGCATGCACTGACTGCCAAAGCGGGAGGTGGGGTAGGGCTCTGCTCTCAGAAGAAGGGAGATATATCCGGATAGGTAGGAATGGCAGTTGAGAGGGTCCCCGTTTGTCAAGGCGAACTGACCATGAGTTGGCTGTGTGGGTGGCATTCTGCCCCTCTGGACCGCTGCAGTAAATAAAGAAGAAACTACAGCTATTAATATCTGAATTGCGACCATCGGTTCAAATACAGCCTGCTTTGTGTGCTTGTGCGTGCCTGTGTGACACTGTACCGAGTCAGCTTAAGGGGGAACAGGCATTTTTTTCCAGCCAGAGTTCAGCCCCTACCCCCTTTTTCAGGCTCCACAGTTCCCGGGTCAAGTCAAAGCAACAATAAAAGCTGAGCAATGCTGTCCGCTCGGCCAGGACTGCCTGCAGGAGACCGAGATCCTCACTTCCCCAAACACACCACTATTCAGTTATTTCCCCTCACCACCCCCTCCTTCAAGAGATGCAGGATACGTCTTTGTGTGCCTGGGGTATTTTTCTTCATTACACCTAAAACTGCTTATTGATTTGAGGCTGGGGGGAGCGGGATGGAGAAGGGAAGGGTGGGGAGAGGAAAGAAACACTTCAGTTCAAAATCCCCGGCGCTGGTCCCACACGCTTTTCTCACCCACTGAATATATTATTGCTGCTGGTATTATATCCCCTCCAACACCCCCCTCATAAAAAATATCAAAGGAAGCAAGATCACCCCACGACATTCCCGGCAAGTCCCCCAGCGAGGCTGGCTGGGGACATTATCCAAAGGCACCTTCCTCAGCTGCCCATGGAAAGTGGGCCTTTCATTTTGTTAATAAATTTACACGGTGACAGCAAGAGAAAAAGGAGCGAGAAAAAGGGCTCAGAGGCTGAGAGACGGCGAGAAGGGAGAACGCCTAAAAATGTGCTTGATTTATATTTGTTATCGCACATACTACGAGGTTAGCTACTCTTGCAGAAACACAAAGAGAGAAGCCCAGCAAGTCCCAAGCCCCCTAACCCTTAACCTACATATAGCAGCGTCCAGACACAGAGCACGCACTGGAAAACTGCAGGCTCACATTTCTCGTCTAATTTTATATCACAAAGACTCGACTTGCTGAGACCCGAGCACCCCACACTTTACTTCTGGGCTGCTCCTTCCCCCCCATCCGTCCCTTCTGCTCTCCCCCCCCTCCTCGCCTCTCCCGGAGGGAGAAGAACATAGGAGGAAGAAAAGTGAGATAATAACAATCGGCAAAGGCAAGCACATGGAAATATATATGTATATTTATATATACACACAAACACACACACATGCCTGGATATATGTGTGTGTGTATATGTATATATATATATTTTTAAAAGGAGAAAAATCCGGCTGGGAATCCACAGTGGAGTGCTGTAGAGCCTCGGTAGGGTGAGTCCCATTGTAATAGTAATTTGAACCGCCTGTGTAAAATTGCAATCTAAGGCAGGGTGCTGGGGGATATATATATGTGTGTGTGTGCATCTCGTGAGGCTCCGTGTGTGTACACACACGCAGAGAAAGACGCACACACACACACACACAGAGGTGCTCGGGGGACGGGGGGTAACGCTGAGCATGCAGGAGGGAACATGAAGGAAAAAGTAACCACACGTCAGAATAATCATCTGGCTCCTAAGCAGCGTGAAACTAAAAATCCACTTCCAATAAACCTCCATCAGCAAAATCAAAACAAACACAAATCAATTACGAGTGCAGGAGAAAGCATGCAAGAGCCCCTGCCCACCCTCTCCAACACCTCTTTCTTTCATTACGAGAAAGTTTCTGCCTATTTATTTGAGGGGTAGGAGGGAGGGGGGGAAAGGAAAGGTTCTGGTTGGGTTTTGGGGGGGAAGTTAAAATAATAAAAATAGTATTTAAAAAAACCCACAAAAAAACAAACAAAAAACCAAACCAAGACCCAAAACGCAGCGAGTGAAAAAAATTGCAAAACAAATGAAATCCCAATACCTTCCCGTCTCATGCCAACTTTGAGGCATTTTTTGAGGCGGCAGTACTGACACTGATTGCGGTGGTGCTGGTCAATGGGACAGTTCCTGTTGGCACGACAAGTGTAGCTGAGATTCCTCCTTACACTCCGCTTGAAGAAACTCTTGCAACCCTCGCAGGTAAACTGGCCATAATGTTTGCCACTAGACTTGTCCCCACAAACCACACATTCAATGTGCTGCTGCTGCTGCTGTTTGTCTCCTTGGTTCTGCTGGCTTGGCGGGTTGGTCTGAGCTGGCGTACTGGGAGGGCCCCCGGGCCCCGGGGTCTGTGGGGTATGCGGGGCCCCGGCCGGAGGTCCCTGCACCGGCGGGGCTTGCGAAGGCTGCGTTCCCTGAGCTCCGGGCACATCGTCCTGGGGGTCTCGCCACGCACCGACTACCATTGCCATATCTATTGGACACCGTTGCCAAACTTCCTGTTCCCCCTTTATTTTCAAAGTTTGTTTGCTTTGCTTTTCAGATCAGCTTTGCGGCAGTCTTTTTTTTTTTTTTTTTTTTTTCCTCCCCTCTCTCTCTCTCTCTTCCCCCCTCTCTCTTTTGTTGTTTTGCCTGTTTTTTTCCTTTCCTTTTTTTTTTTTTTTTTTTTTTTTTTTTTTTAGGAGGGTCGGGTTGGGGGGGGATCTCCCGGTACCGGCGAAGGTGCAGAAGCACGGGGCGATGGAGGTGTGTGTGCGGGGGGGCGAGTTGCGAGTCGATTGTCTGGGCTCCAGGAGAGCAAAGTAAAGGGGTGGTGGGGGTGGGGGAGAGAGGGGGAGAGAGAGAGAGAGAGAGGAGGAAAAAAAAAAAAATCTCTTCAAAGATCTCCCTCTCTCTCTCTTAGAGCTGATCTGCAGCAGAGTAGTTGAAGGAGGAGAGGCGGGTGTCTGGGGGCCAGGTCCAGGGAAGCTCGCAGTCAGCCATTCAGGAAAGCCATCAAAATAAGAATGAATAAAAGGTTAAAGATTACACACACAGCGGAAAAAAACACGCACAGCTGAGGAGACTTTTCTCGGCGCGGAGAGCGGACGGTCTCGCCGTAGTTTTTGGAAGTCCAGCTTGCAGCAGCAACATCAACTGCGATCGCTTTGTTTTTGTGGGCTTTTTTTTTTTTTTTTTTTTTTTTCCTCCTCTTTCCTCCTCTCTCTCTCTCTGCTCTGTCTCTCCTCCCTCCTTCGCTCGCTTTAATTCTTCCTCTCCGCCGCTCCGCCCGGGCGCTGCTCTCTTTCTCTCTCTTTCTCCCTCTTTTTGGCTCGGGGGCGAGGGGGCTGGCTGTTTGGTATTTTTTCCTCCTCCTTCTCTGGCTTTTTTATTATTATTATTGTTATTATTATTAATTATTGTTATTATTATGATTGTTTATTTGTTCCTCCTCTCCGCCGCGCTGCGCTCTGCCCCGGCTCAGCCGCTTCGCCGCTCCCGCCGCGCCGTGTCCCCGCCGCCGCCGCTCCCGCCGCCGCTCGGGTGCTGCTGCTGCCGCTGCCGCCGCCGCTGCCGCCGCCGCCGCTCCTCCCGCTCCCGCCGCTTCGCCGCCGCCGCCGCGCTGCCTTATGCTGCTTCTGCCGCCTCGCAAGTGGGCTCTCGCCTCCGCGCCGCCGGTGCTCACGGCGCGGGCGGGGGGAGGGGGGCCGCGGGGCGGGGGGGAGGGAAGGAGTCAACTCGCCAGCGCAGCGCCCAGCCAGCCAGGATGATAAAAGAGGGGAGCGGGAGGAGGAGGAGGAGGAGGAGGAGGAGGAGGAAAAGAGGAGGAGGAGGAGGGAGAGAGGGAAGGATCATAACCCAGCGCGCAGCATCGCTCCTCAGCCGGGCGGGGAAGAGAAAAGAGGGGGGGGAGAGAAGCGAAAATCACCACGGGGGGGGAGAGCGCCAGCCCTTCCCTCCCCCCCCCCCAAAAAAAAAAAAAAAAAAACTAAAAAAAAACCTAAAAAAAAAAGGAGAGAGAAAAGCGGGGGCTTCCCCCCCCTCGGCGGCGATGAGGGGAGGGGAGGGGCGGGGCGGGGCGGGCGGGCGGCGTGTGGGCCGAGTGGCGAGCGCGCTCCCCGCCGGCCGCTCGCCCCGCTGGCGGGAGAGTGAACTTTGACACGACTGCTGCAACTTAGCGCACGTTGCCATGGCGACCGCGCGCCTTATAAGGGCAACCCGACCGGCGTTTGACTGGTCAAAAGCTCGCGCCCCGCCCCTCGGCCCTCATTGGGCCGCCCCGGCCCTTGCGCGCGGCCTGCCATGGCCGCCGCCGCCCGCGCGGTCCTAGAGCCAGGCGCCGCCCCGCTGCCGCCACCGCCGCCACCGCCACCATGGGGGCCGGGGCCGGGGCGTCCCTCAGCGCACGCCGCTCCGTGCTCCTCTCGCTCTTACTCCTCGCCCCGCTTCCCCTCATGTCCTCACCTCCCTCCCCACCACCACCGCCACTTCCCCCCCCCCCCTCCTCCCGCCTTCCTCTCCCCTCCTTCCTCCCCGCCGTTCGGGGCGAGGGGTTAAGGCAAGCCCGGAGCGGGAGCACCGCTGCCTCACCTGGGGCACGGTCTCCGGAGGTCGTGAGGGTGAAGGGGTAGGGGGGGGGGGGCTGTCTGTCGGCGGGTGAAAATCAGAAAATTGACGCTGAAATGAGGTGAAACTCCACTGAATAAAAGCAAACCGAGCCCTGCCGCCTCCTGTGGGGGGTTGGGGAAGGGAGCTGCCTCCGGTTCATCGTCAGGGGTAGGTAGGGCTGCGCAGGTACGCGGCTCCCCCCCGCCGGGCGTTGCGCTGCCCTCAGCCACCTCAGCCTCGCTGCGGGCTGACCGGCGGGACACGGGGCCGGTGGGGGGGGCCGGAGAAGCGCGGTGTGTGTGGGGACGGCGGCACCTGCGCTCGCCCCGGCAGCTCCGTGCCCCGGCTGCCTGCCGAGCCGCGGGGAGCTGAGCGTCCCTGAGCTGCCGGATCGGCCGCCCGTACATGCCCGGCCCCGGCGCGGTAACGGGGCACGGGCTGCTCCTTACGACCTCTGCTCCCCACCGCCGGGCTGGCCGAGAGCACCGCGGCTTCACGCCAGGCACCATCCACCCCTTCGCACGACGGAGGGAAAAACCCGCCCCGAGAGCTCGGTGTGTGACACCCGTGCCTGTTCCCTCGCAGCCTCCTCGGCATCGCTATAGCGCAGCTCTTCTCAACCCCTCAACCTTAACTTTCTTTTGGGGCTGTTTTTTGGGGTTTTTTTCCCCCCTTTTTTTTTTTTTACTGGGTTCACACGTACCCTGTCGGTAACACAACCTCTGTGCTACGGTAGGAGCAGCATTACTTAGGTAACCAATCTAACAACGCGGGGACAGTTGTTTGTTTCCCGCTGAATATAGCTACCGGATAGGGGAACGGGGACTTCGACTTCATCTCCTAGTTAAAATGACCAAAAAGACACTTGGAGAGATGAAGGGACGGAGAGATAAAACAGAAAACACGTTAAAACAGACAAATAAATACCCGGCCGAACAATTTCTCCACTGCGGACACACTTGTGTATGTACGCTCACATTTGAGCCGGTTACCAAGCACGGACATGGGGACACAGACCTGTGCACAACTCTCTAAAGGATTAATTGCCCCTCACCTCCTCACACACACACTTTTTCATGTTGCCACACTCACACCCCCTTCTGCAGCAGAAATAATATATGTGGCTAAAGCCGCAGGTGCTGAGATGATTGGAAAGTTGTGAAAAGCGCCTCGAGTTGACCATGTCCTGCTTAGAAACCGGGTGTATTCCGACCCCACGAAAGAAGAGGGGCTGCGGCTCAATTTCAAAGGCAAGGCTACAGCATTCCCATTGATCCTGAAGGAGCAAAATTAACCTTTCTCCGAAACAGGGACCTGGAGGGACTGGAAAGCCAGAAAGGGGGAAAGGAATCTTTCCGCGTTAAAATGTGGGGAACCGCTTTATGATTTCCAAATTACCCAGAGTCCAGGAGGTCACCTTTCGGGGAGGCTGGGAGAAGGTGGGGGTTCAAAATACAGAACAGACACAGATTGTTGCTGATGTTGAATTTCCTGAGAAAAAAAACCCCACAACAACCAACCCAACACCAACCTTTCCTGTCTCGAATCTGACAAAGTAAACAGGCTTAATTCACCATATGAAAAAACATTATCGCTGTCTTAACAAATGCAGAAATCAGAAGAGAAAGCGGTTTTAACAGGACGTACAATATTAATAGTTTGAACGTATGATCGTAAAAATGAAAAGCCATTGATATACGCTTAAAAGCCGCTGTATACGCTGATTGCTCAAGCATTAATGAAGAATGCCCCAGATTAACTATTTGCTCTTCGAGGGATGCAGCAATATAACAATCTATTAGCACCATTAGATGCTTTGCTATTTATTTGAAAACACCCCTGCGAGTGGGTTGAGGCAGAACAGATGAATGTAAAAATGAACTGCAGCTAATTTCGCTTAATAATACTCGAAACCCGAGCGCTTCGCGAAGAAAGGGGAGATTCTTAACTGTCCTTCTCCGAGCCTAATGACAATAGAAACGCTCTGTTTTAAAAGTAAGACCATATTGGTTTTTCAAATAAACAAACGCATCCCTCCTGCCATTTTACTGCAGATGTAAATTTATTTTAATGAGAGGGAGTGGAAGGATTTATTTTGCTAAAATAGAGTTGGGGATACAGCCGGTGTAAATCTTTAGGTTTTAAAAAAGAAGAGAAAGGAGGGGGAAGCTGCTTTCCTGGCAGAAAGCTGCCTAACAGTCCTCTAATTCTTTCTAGATTAAATCGCAATATGAATACAGCATCGAACAAATACCGAGTTTCGCTCTGAACTCAGTGGAAAGCAGTTACGTCTAACAGAATTCAATGAATTCCTCTTCTCCCTCAATGTAGTATGTGTGTGTTTTTCTCTTCCACCACACTGAAGTTCCATGAATAGGGAAAGTGGCTCCTATTGTGTGCCTCTGAACTTCCAAGTCAATGCAATTTTTAACCACTGGCTTGTGGTACTTTGAAAATCACCAGGGGCTGTCAGAGTTGGGTCCTCTGAAAAATTTACAGTGCTAAATCAGAGCATATGCTGTGAGAGAGGAAAAAAAATTGCTGAAGATTGGAGCAAGTACAGTATCTGGCTGCCCCCTAGTGTAAGCCTCTTATCTGCCTAAAATTCAACTTTAAAAGAAAAGGATCTCTTAAAGGGAAACGACTTTTGGCTCACGTATGCATGCGAGAATGAAACTTCTGTACATTTTAATCTGATTAATTCCTAAGGATTTAAAATTAATTGGCTTGGGCACTCCTAGACCGGACTATAAGTTTTCTGCATCAGGGTTTCTGCGAGTGCTCTACCGAATAGGTATTTTTAAGGGATAGTGGTAAGGGACGGGGGGGGGGGGAGGAAGGAATCCTGTTTTGTGATTTTTTTTTTTTTTTTTTTTTTTTAAACGAGGAGCCGTACCTCGCATGCTGTTGTCAGAGCAAAACATTTTTGCTGCATAAAGTCTGATCTACGTCTTTTGCAACAATATTAAAAAAAAACAAACCAGGATAAATAATTGCCTTAAAGCCTCAGCCGAACTGCCAACCACACCTTCGGATGGTGAGTATATTCCAGCTTCTTTCCATTGTACTTGCTTAGCCGGAGAAGGGACCGGAGGGGGAGAGGGGATCTCGGCACTGTACCTTCACCACCGACCTGTTGTTTTTTTTTCTTTTCTTTTTTTTTTTTTTTTTTCTTCCCCTCCCAAATAAACGCTGCCAGCTGCACACGGCGACACAATTCCGTGCACTTTAGTACCTATCACTTAAGTTAAGAGACTCGTCCTCCCCTCCCCACCCTCCCGAGCAGGTCAGTCCGCTGCTCCCCCCCCCAGCCCCCCTCCAACAGCCTGAGCCCAGGCAGGGGAGGCTGCGACCGGGTTCTGCCTCCTGGAACCTGCTTTGGAAATGACTTTGAGGCGCTCTGCCTCGCCTCGGACCTGGAAAGCGGTTCCGGTCGTTTGGTTTGGTCGCTTGTTTGTTTGTTTGCTGCTTGCTTTATTTAGCTAAAGGACGTGCTAACTGATGGTGCTGCAATTACACATACTTGGGTCTCCCCCCCTCCCCTCTTCCCCTCCTTAGAGCAACCCACGTAACCTTAGAAACGATCGTTTAAGACGTACGTTAGCTAACATTTGCTTTTTTGGATTTTTTGTTTTCCTTAAAAGAGAAACACAAGAATCACAACACATTGCCCGAAAAAAGTGTCAAAGAAGAAGGAAAAAAACTATAAGTAAACATACCAAAACCATATTTGCCTTGTTCAAGGTCCCAAATCGCTTGCATCTTCCTTTTTCTACCTCTCCTTTAGTTTGGCAGGTGAAACAAACAAACAAACAAAAAAAAAAATCAGACCGCTGTTTGCCCCCCAGAAAGATGTGCGTTGGGTAATTAAAGAGAAGTCTCCTTCTTGGTGTTTATCTAAGCGATTGTGCAAACTGATTAAAAAAAAAAAAAAAGTTACAGCCTTCAGGGAAAAAAAAAAAAAAAAAAAAAAAAAAAGAGGCAAGGTGAAGGGAATAGATTTCCCACAACCTAAAGGGAAGTGCTTTCGATGTATTATTAGCGATCAGCCTTGGGAGAGAGGAAAAAAAATCCTGAACAGACTCTAACTTTACACAGACAAGATTTCAGGGGGGGCTTTGTACATAGCTGCTTAGGAATGTGCGCCTCGCCTTTAAGAAAAAATCCCCAAGCTCAAGGTAGGAGATGGCTTTGAGTGATCCTTGTCTCTCATTTCATTCCTTAGAAGGAAGAGCGTCTCGCTACACCTTGTTTGGAGCTGGAAAGGCGAGACTTAAAAAAAAAAAAAAAGAAAAAAAAGAAAAAAAAATTTCACAACCCACCCTTCCAATTGGGGAGAAAAAAAAAAAATAGAGGAAAATCTCCTAACTTAATGACTGTGGGGGTAGGATGGATGCGACCGATTTCAGTCCCCCCCCTTCTTCCCCACCTCCCCCCTCCTTGTGGGGAAAAAAAAAAAGCAAAAAAAAAAAAAAAAAAAGCCAACCGCAAACAACTACAGGCTGAACTATCAACACATGCACCGACGGGGAAAAAATATATAGTGTCCTGTGTAGGGTCGGCAGGGAACGCAAGCACACGCTAAAGCAAGTTGGGAAAGAATCCGAGCTAATCAGCAATCTCTTTCTCTCTCTCTCTCCTTCTCTCCCTCTACTCCTCTCTCTCTCTTTCACTGCCCCTGAGATCCCAGCTCGAAAGAGGTACTCCACATTTTTTCATTACCAAAAAATCCGTTGCAATAATCATTTGTTGCTAATTGAAACCCTTGGAGACATTTTTCCCCACCCCCTTCACAAACATGGCAACTTTTAGACATGGGAAGCACGTTTAGTTTTATTTTATTAAAAAAAAAAACCCAAAAACCAAAAAAAACAACAAACCGTTAGGAAGAGGCTGACTCTTTCACCCACCAGAAATATCATCTCGTTAGTCCCCAACTCCAAGGAGTGGGGCTGGGGGTGGGGGGTATGGGACCCCAGTACAGTGAGGGCTTGGGAAAATTTGGAATACATTATACTGCCTTTGGCAGGAGAATACTCTCCAACTAATGGATTCCTGCTCCTTTTTGTGTGTGTGTATCAGTGTGGGGGGTTTCTGGAAAGAGGGGTGGTGGTCGTGGTGGTGGGGAGCCGAGCTTTTATTTTAAGAAACTGTTAGGGTAAGAAGTGTGTCATACTTGACAAATGGAACAAACGCTCTTCCATTTCTTGCTTGTCCTTGCCTTAAAACAGGAATTAAGTTAACCACAGTGCTGCATGTTAATTGCATGTTTACTGGGCTAATGAAAATTACAAAAGGGTTTTGCCACCTCGATCGGTGATGAAAAAGTATGAAGGCGATTGGCATAGCAGCCTTCGGGGAGGGCCGGGGCTGGGAGGGGGGAGGGGGGGCGGGCACGAACAATATTGATCAGAAGAAGGATAAATCTTTTAACTGCTCGTTAATACCATAAATATGGTCTACACAAGTTTCCACTCTTGTTAAGTCTAATCAGTACATGGAAGATGGAGACATAGCCCACTTGAATGAATTTTTATTATTGCCAGAGGGGTACTTGCATCTGTGGGCTCGTTCCCTTTCTCACTTTGTGCTCCCCCCCCTCCCTCAGCTCCAAAATCCCCCCTTTACAGAGGATGATCGTGAAGGTGCGCAGAAAGCACAGGAGGCAAACTCAAGATTTTTGTCCTTTCTTCACTTTTGCAAAGGTTCATTTTCTGTAAAACCAAGTAGGTTGTGGTGGGGAAAGCCTAAAGGGGGGCTTTCACCCAACTCCGTTTATTCTTGAGATCCGTGGGTGAAAGGATGACCTAGTAATTCAGTTCGGTGATAACCATTTTCATGCTTTAAAACAATCTGCTAAATTAAACCTAAATGGCGAGAGCAGTGGGAAAGGTAGTAGGAGCAGGACATTTTGACACACACTCCCCCCTCCCTTCTCCAAAAGGGATTGTTTGGCAAAAGGAGGAGGGAAAGGCAATTAAATAGACTAAAGATGATTTAAATCCCAACAAAAAATAATTCCAGGGAGAAGTTTCCCCCCTCCGGTGTTGCCCAGCCCTGGATTTGAAAACTTTGGCCCAACTTGTGGCGATAGCTACAACTTTGCTCCGCAGGGGTCAGAGGTGAGGGCTATTTTAACCCTAAAAGCCTGCGAGTGACCAAGGTTGAGGCTGGGCTCGCAGCACTAATAGCCATAATTACCTCCTCGCCTTCCAGGGACATTCCTTGCAGCAGCAGTGTTAGACGCCGAATTGAAGGAAATCCTGGAGTTGAACATATCTTGGGGGGTAAATAACAGCAATATGAAGGAATTTCAGAGCTCTCCCTTTTCCTTGAGAGGAATAAAGTGTGTGTTCCCCCCCACCTTTTTTTTTTTTTTTTTTTTTTTTTTTTTTTTTTTTTTTCCTTTTCCCCTCCTTTTTCCCCCCTTGCCAGCATTCCCAAGGCGCTGGGTCTTTGTCTTAGAAGGAATGGAGTGTCTGAATGGTGTGAAAGGGACAGAGAGGGTCGCTTCAAATCGATTTTACTTGTCCTCTCTGTCTTTTCGGATCAACGCCCTTCAATGGACACATAGGTGCTCTTTCAACCAAAAACTTGTGCAACATTTTCTGCCTGTATTGGTGCTAAATACAATAAATGCTGGGCAGATTTTTTTTTTCTTTCTTTCTCTCCAAAGCAGAAAGCACCCTAATTAAATTGTTTTATATGGACAGTCAAGACAGACCAATTAAGTATGCATTAGTATAAAGATATATTCGAGAGATAAGCGCTCTATAGGAGCCCTGTCTAGGCAAGGTGTGTAAAGTGTCGTCTCCAAGAGAGGCTGTGAGCAGGGTTTCATATGGATTTTTCCCCTCCATTGCCTCCTATACTCGAGTAACGGACTGAGTAAGTTAGCGAAAAGCCATTAGTGAAAGTGGTTTCTAAACAAAGTTAACAGGTGGATGTAGCTGGTTTTTTTTTTGGTTGTTTTTTTTTTTTTTTTTTTTTTTTTTTTTTTTTTTTTTTTTTTTGTCTGAATAACAAGTCACACATTTCGAAGCCCCAAGCCGTGTGTTTACACAGCACGGATGGACGCAGTGTACATTTAGGGAGATAAATGCCTTCCACCTATAGCTCATGTGCAAATGCACACCCAGGGAAATAAAATAAATAGCTGGGCACTTGTGTAGGCTGCAGCAGATGATGGGAGCAAGCACGCAGGGACATTAGAGATATAACTCTGTATCTATTGTGTATAGGCACCCAGCCCTGCATCAAAGGCAGGCAGAGGCACACGAGGCGTAGCTGTCTCGCACAGACACCTCACCGGGGATCAGCGGGCACACAGCACACGGTCCGGGGGTAATTACCAGTGGAAATATTTCTTATTCGAGGCATAGGCTTTCCCAGGAGTGAAATAACAGACCAGGATAAAACATACACACACACACAGATGAACTTCTCTTTCTGTTCTTTTTATCACCCTGGGAAAGCTCTCGTGTGTGGTTAACCACAGGAACCGGGCTTTAAGCTCTTCTCCATTTCCATTACTATTATTATTTATTTATTTATTTATTTATTTTGCTTTACTGCAGAATTTCCATGTCGTTCAACAAAACAAAACCAAAAAACCCCAACCAAACCCACAACCAAACAAAACCCCCACCAAAATATAACAACCAAAAAACCCCAACAACCGTTCAACAGACAAACAAACAAATAAACAAACAGAAAAAAAGCAATCAGCCCCCAGCCCTGCCTCAGCCTGATCATGGAGCAGGCAGAGCTGCGGGATGCTGTGAGGAGGAGGAGGAGGGCGGTGTGCTGGAAGTTGCTGGGGGCACCTTCCATCCCTGAGCACTTCATTACCCACCCGTCGGGGCAAGGTGGTGAGAGCGGGTCCAGTGCCCGGGGATGCTGCAGGCTGGGAGCAGGGATCGCCCCTTTATCGTGATAGCGCACAGACAGGAATTTTTTTTTTTTTTTAATTTTTATTTTTTATTTATTTAATCTGAAGGGGCCGGGGAAGAGGGAATAGAGAGGAATAGTGATATGAGCACCCATGCGACGGCTGCCCGGTTTGATTTTCATTTTCTAGCAGCTCTTCAGAAGCTTTAGCCCATGAAAGAGAGATGGGAGACAGGGAAGAATAAGCCATCCCTTGCTTAGGTGCTTTATTATCACGGTGAACAGGTTAGAAACGGAGGTTTAATAAAACCTCGATTTCTCTTGACTGGTTACCTTCGAGGATAAAACATAACAGGCTGTATGGGGGGCCAAGAATTTCGTCTAAAGGAAATCTCAGCAAGTCACTACCCGGACAATAGTCCACCTCCTGTTGGGTTGCGTATTGATCAGGAGAGGAGCTGAAGATGTCGCCACACTAAATATTTACTGATCACACACAAATAGCCGGGACTTGAACGATTTTCTCCTGTGAGGAGAGCAGAGAGAGAAGGGTAAATCATTTTATTAGTGTGTATAAAGCAAAGAGCACACTCTGGCTTGGAGTGTTTTAAGATGTGTCTTCAGCTGGATGAAAAGAGTTAGGGAAATCGATATGGAGTGATTAGACGAGCCAGTCGTGTCAAAGAGAGAGGCTGTGAATTTCATGGATTTGGTTACACCGGGAGGGGGAAAATATATCGAGAGATTAAAGGGAGGAACCCATTGTAGCAGAGCCAATGAAAAAATAATATCTAATCAGAGCCGGCAAAGGTAGGGACGGGGTAAGACCCACAATTCTGAAGAAACACATCAGCTGGAGAGGGATCAGGGACACACATGAAGAGGCAAACGGGGAGAGAGGAGGTGAGCAGGAGCCTAGAAATGCTACAGGGCAAAACCAGGAGAGGCAAAGTCGCCTCTGTAGAGCAATGCTGAGACATCAGGAAAATGGGGACAAAAGACCCAGGAGCGAGGGGAAGGAGAGGGCTGAAGCCTGGTTTAGAGGTGAAGTTGAGGGGTCCCTAGCGCCGGGTGCCCACCAGGCAGGAAGGGTTCTGAGCAGCAGAAGCGAGGACACATCCAGCTCGGATGCGAGGGGGTTTCAAACCTTCTCTTACAAGTTTCTTCTGCCCTCTCCTTCTCCCCCTCTTTTCCCCCTTCCCAAGCAAATGTGGTGAGTAAAATGGATTTTAGCGTTTAACCACCTCATTTTATCCAAGAAACGACAAGGTTCGTAATATGTAACCTGCAGATTACTGACATTCGAGGCTGACCACAAATGACAAAAAACCCCCAACACCCCACCCCAAAAAAACCCACCCAAGAATAAAAATGTCAGCATTTCTGCAAATGACAAAATGGCTAAACCAGCCCTTTTAAGGTTTTAAGTATTGAAGTTGGGGAGTTGCTGCTGGAAGATGTTGTCGGTCGTAGGGAGTGATTCAGCCGTGGCTCAGGTAGAGCCCTGGGGTACTCCTCGGCGATTAAAGAAAACTTTGCTGGAAACAAGCAAATGTCGTAGTGCCAAAGGGCAGAAAGCTGTGACCAGGGCAAGGCTATACCAAGCGACTTTAAAATGCCTTCTTTCTTGATTAATACATATATAGTATGTATATAATATTATTTATATAATACATTTTTATTATTTATCATATAAATATATATATATATATTGCCTCGAATAATTGATATATGGGCCCTGTTCAAGCTCCACCATCTGTCTGCATTTTTCTTCAGCAGAAAATAGGGTGCGACTGGAGAGAACTAAGTCAGAGGAGCGAGAGAAAGTTTGAGGCGCACTTAAAATGATGCTGATTGCTAGGAGGGAGGAAAGACATCTAAAGCTAAGAACCGAGGAGTAAAACTGATGTGAAAACAGCTTTTCACTGCTCCTCCAAGTGCTAATTTTGCTACTGTAAACAAACACTGAAGTTAGAAACAGCTGCAAATAGCCTGCCGGGCACCCAGGGCTCAGGGACGGGGTGGGAGTAAGGGGGGGGGGGAGTGACTTTTGTTCAGCTCTCGGGCTGAATTTGACCCAAACTTTGCTTTCTCCCGAAATCAGCGGCTGATGCTGGTGTTAGCTGTGGAGAAGGGGGAAAAATTATATATATGTATATACATATATAGAGGCAGGCATATTAAGAGCATTTCATATGAGTCTGTGGAGTGCAGGCAGCTCGGTTGGATCACTAATGCAACAGGAAACCTCGGGATAGACTCAGCCTAATTAACAGTTTTCCATAGCTGAAGCGATTTTTAAGAATCCCAGTGGATTAGCCCAATATGTTCAGGTGTGAGGCTACGAGGGCCTATAACTCCTTTCACTATAATCTTATAACCTCCTTACCTAATTCCTTAGATTGCAGATAGGAAGAGTCTGACCCTGGAGGTCGTAAAGAGCTGGGTTTCATTAACCCTTCCCTCCCCGGTGCTGCCCCAAGGTTAACTGCGCCAGGCTGGGTCTTAGGGGGGGGAGAAAGGAGGGCAGAAGAAAGGGATTTGCAAGAGGGGTGGATCTGAAGAGGGGTGGGGGGGTGGAGGGGTGGAAGGAGAGGTAAGGCTTAAAATGATTTCTGTTCTCCCTTCATTCCCCTCCCTTGAGCCAAAAGGGAAAATGGAAAGGGAACTTTTCTCTTTCCCATGTAGCAGGAGGTGAAAAAAATGTAGGGATGTTTGTGAGACAATTTTTTGTCTCCCTTTACACCATTTCAAAGTTTTTTTAAAAAAAGAAATTATTTTTATTATTTTATTTTTGCCTCCTTTGTTTTATTTTTTTTCCAGCAGGGAGGAAATGAAATATTCTAGAAATGTCAGATATTGCAAAAAGCAAAACAGTCTCCATCTTTAAGACCAGCAGCAGTCTCTTGAGGTTTTTGTCCACAGTAGAGCAGCAATCTTGAAAGAAAAGAAGAAAAAATAATCTAGAAAAGCTTCTCAAATTCTGTTTGCCTGGTAACACACCTGGTTTATGTTTTAATAGGTAGTTACATTGTATTGATTCAGGGTACATCACTGGTGTTGAAAGTTAATAAATCTTGAATTATATCTATCTGCCTACATACAGAATTGTGCACACAGTACAACACCGTAAGAATTTGCATTTTGCAGCACATTCTTTGTTCTTAAATCTTTTAACACGTTGAATTGTTCCTTTGAAGAAAATGTTATTGAACCACATGTTTAAGGAAAAGATGCTTCTAAACTACATGTTTAAGCAATGAAATTGTTGAGTGAAATACAGGTTTCTTTGTATTTCACACAAACCTTGCCATACGCCAATCTTAACCTGTACATCCAAACTGCTTTATTTATTTATTTTTTCCACCTAGTTAGAAGGCAAAAATATGCAAACTGCTGAGAGAGGTGGGTACTTTTTGGTAAGTATGTTTAGATATGATCTTCAGATACATTTATTGTACTTTCAAATTCTTTGGATACTAATTGAGCAAGCAAACAATATCCCAGCTGAATGTCTCAGTTCCTTCCCTATTTAACAAGCATTTAATATAGAATTATATTGTAGCCATCCTTCTACTAAACAATATAGCTGAGGAGTCAGCAGAAAAAAAAGTTAAAATCAAATTATAATTGCTGCCTTATATCTGACTCTTCTCTTCTGCAGTCCTAATGAACTCTTTAAAGTTTTTTTTTTTTAATTTCTGAGTGACAGATCAAAAATAATTAGCAGAATCAGAAGCAGCCAGAAATCTCGAAATAATATGTCTAAATATTTCATATTGCTACTTAGAGTACCAGCCCATCAGTTGTAAAAAGGAACCATTCCCTGCATATTCTGCACTAGTTTATAAATACAGAAAGATAGATTCTGTTTTTCCAGGGCCTGCCTCAGAAATGACATAAATAGGGATTGAGCTATCAGAAAAAAAAAAAGAAAAAAGAAAATAAACACAAAACCCTGGACAGGAATAGAGACAGACAGATAGATACATAGCTGCATCTGAACAATGTTCTGTACCACATTATAGGATGGTAAAAAAAAAAAGATTGCATATTTATAACTTCATGATTAAAATACATTCTTATCTGTCTCCTCTGAAAGGCTGCAGCTTTCTTGGAAATATTTTGAGTGCATGTTTTAGACTCTGTGTCCCGAATTGAATGAAGATGAGGTATTTTACCCAAGAGTGAAACACTTGTTTAGAATTTAATGCTAAATTTTATCTGTCTATCAATTGCCACATTATTTTCTTCATAGCTTACTTCCTTGTGTTTGGAGACTTTATTTAAAATGGTGCTAGTTTATATAACATTTTATTTTCTGCTTGTAAGAAATTAGCCATTATAATAGTAAAAAAATAATTCCCTGTGTTTGATTGAGGTGGATCAGATGGGAATTTTTCACATTCAAAGGGTTAAAGCTAAACTAAAAACTTTAAAGCAAAGATGATACCTGCAAAACAATGAAAAATATCATGTCTGGTCTCTCTTGGTAAAATTGCACTGTACCTCATGTAAGAAAGCACAAATTTTTTAATCTAAGACCTGTTTTAGTTTTTAATAGGAAATAATTACATGGAACTTTATTTCCAGAGAGAACATCCCTTCCAGCTACAGTTTTGCTTTGATCTAAGTATTAGCTGGTAATAAAATCATCATATTTTGGATCCTAAGCATATTGATGCTTAAATAGAGTGTTATGCTTTCAATGAAATTCTAGCTTTAGATCATCCAAAGGTATTCATCCCTCTTTTGGCAGAAAGCAATTTGTTCTTTTGCTCCTGCAGCTACTCACACGGTTTTTATTTTACAGAAGAAGTTGCATTATCAAGGTGGAAAACTTTTAGATGGAGTAAGAGCACCCTTCAGCCTGGTAATTTGGGCTGTTTCTCACACAGCTCCTCAGTCCAGCCCTTCTTTACACTTGTTATACACCAACACCATCACTCAAATGTCTGCAGTAGTATTTTGGTAATTTTTTTTTTTTTTTTTTTTTTTTTTTAACCTGGGCAATCACTCATTTAGACCCATCCTGAACAATTAACCCCCTCTTTATATTACGGCTCCAAGTGCATTACTTCATAAAGACATGAAAAGGACATCTCAGACAGAAGGACCTTAGCCCAGGCTTGTCACAGAGTATAAAAGGAGAGAGATGGGGAATTTTTATCTCTTTGCTCCACCAACTCTTAATAGCTCTAAGTTTCAGTGTGACAATAAAACAGTTTTGATAACACAGCTCATGGGTTTCTGTGCCACATAAAGTTTTCTTTATAATAAAAAAGAAGAAACTTTATCCCTGCTAAATTAAAATAGGGCAGATGCTGGATATGGTTCATATTAGCCAGCCTTTCACCCCTTTGCCCCTGGCACTGAAGTTCTGAGTTTTTCTTTCTACTATGTCTGCTTCTAACTGGAAGGTATTATTCCTGCCCGAGCTTTCTTCTATTTATTTTTTCAGAGCCTAAAATTAAACCTATTCATTTAGTAATATACATTTTATTTCAGATTGTTAAACCTGGCCGGAGAAGGGAAATGTTTTCCAAAAAGTGATGTACCACTGACCTTAAAAGAAAACATGTGGCAGGAAAGGCTCTTCTTAAAAGGTTTATTTCTAGAGAATTTTGTAGCTCTGTTGACATTATAGGCAATGGGCTTTCAAGGCCCAAGAGGTTTATGTTTTCTTTTGACCATAAGTATAATAAAATTTTAAAGGTGCACCAAGTCTCATCACTTTAGATATTTAAAAACTAGATTGAAAAAAACCCTTGGGTAATGTACATTACAGTGGACAGCCCTGCTGAGACAGCAGAGAAGGCAAAAAAATTACCCCAACCCAAATAATCTCCCCCCCCCCCTAATTTTTTTCATACTAGCTGTATGAAAATCCTGGCTATTAAACTCCCAAGGATAGTACAGCTCTTTTCTCCAGGGCCATGAAGATAGAATTTATTGTCCATTTGGAACTATCAAGCTTAGGCTAATAAAAGGCCCTCTGTAAGCAGAAATGCTCAAGTTGATGTTTGGCAGAGTTTTCAATGGGAGAGTTTATAGAGGACGGGGGCTCTGCACTATTTGAAGTTACTCCTATCTCAGCAGCTGAAGAGGATTTGACACACAGAAGTAAATGCTGAAGCTGAAGGTTAATCAGCATTGCTTTCTGAACTGGGGGGGTTGAAAGCAGGAAAAAGTGAAAGCTGCTCTCTCCAGCCCTTCCCTTTGCTGAGACACTGCTAACTTTTATGATTTTTTTTTTTTCTCTCTCTTCCTTTTTTACTATCTGTCTTTGTGCCTGAGGGCCAGTGAAAGAACACTGCAGATTCTAGATTGCTTTCAGAGTTTCCCTTTGCTGATGATGGATTACCATGTCAATTTAAACGGCATAGGATTAATTTGTTTCAATGATTTCTCTTTAGGCTGAATTCCAGTCTTTTTTTCCTATCTCTCTCCTTAATAGTAATAACAACAACAACAATAATAACAACAACAATAATATCCTTAAAACCCCCAAACATTTTTGATATCCCGCATTCAAAAGACAATAATAGAAATAGACAAGTTAGGTGTAATGTTGCAACCCAGATCCAGGTTTGAGTGTTTTTATCTCATTCTAGGGGACTGGAGCATACAGTCAGTCACATTAAAATGAAATTGGATCCAACGTTTATTCAATAAATACTTGTCTTGTAGGTAATCCAGAGCAGAGTGCTTTTGACACATAAGGACTTAATTTGTCTTGGGTAACAAGTTATTAATATGGTGCATTTAAACTTGCCACCTACAATAAGGTCATTTAGATCTATAATATGACTCACGAGAGAACTTCATCGAGGCAGAAGCAAAGTTTGAAGCTGCCTCCGAGTTGCAGAGTGGCCGCACGGCTCCCGGTTTGTTCTTTTCAGAAGAAAAGTTCCGAGCAGGAGGAGCCACCCAAACCCAAACGGTGTGCATCTGCTCCTCTTTGAAAGGCCAACATCAATGCAGTGAAGAGGAAAAAAAGACCCCAAACACACATTTTTGAATGAGGAAGTTTTAAAGCTGTGCTGCATCTGCTAGCAACCTCATCGCAGCTTTGGGAATGAAATAAACAACATTTGGTTCCGAGTGGAAGTTCGCCCGCATTTGCACCATACCTCTTCCACGTGCTTTGCAAGTTCCTTACTTTTAGTAATAAGTTGGAACATAATCCACCCATAAATGTTCTTGCTGTAATTTGACTACGCTGTGTTTGTTCGTGCATTAGCTGTCCATGTAAAGAGGAGTGGGGATGCCTGGAGACGAGCCCTGCGAGGCCTGAGCAAACAGAGATGTTTTGGTAAAGCGTGGATTTCAACCTCCAGATACTCTGCAGTGGGTCTCAGGTTTGAAAAGCTGGAGATGGGGTGTTGCAGTTTAGTTAGGTTGGTGTCCTCACCAAACAATGCCTGCAAGGGGGGCATCAGGAGGGGAACATCCCAGGCATGCTACAGAGGATGAGTTTTGTGACTGGTGACTTAGTTTCCATGCTCTACTCCTGAGCTTGATTTTGCTGCTTTTACATAGTAAACTCTTGCCCTGGCAGATTCTGTCTCTTTAAGTAACAAAATCTCATTTTTAAGCTCTTCCTGGGAAGAGGATCTTACACATGAGCAGGAAAATGCAGGCAAGAAAGGCTAATTGAATGAAAAGGGAGAATTAGGTTAAAAATAGAGTACAATCTAGTATCACATTTTCACTAGTGTAACCTGAAATGAAGGTGTCTCCAAGTCCCTAGTGATGCCAGAGTGTTTAGATGTTGGGCACAGATGGAGACACCTATTGAAATGTGTCTGAAGAAGATTAATAGGACTTGTCAGTGTTGGGAAAGCACTGCTTTGCTGTAAATTTCTACTAGCACAAGATGAATTACCGATGAATGCTCAGTTATCAACCCCATCACTATCATTGGACACTAAATCAAATTGAGCAGTTATCTACAATCAGAAAATTTCTTTTAAAAATAGGCATACACCTTTAGGCTTAAACTCTTTAATAAGACAATATCTTTTATGGTATGTGTGTGTTCACGAAGGGATATGATTTAAAGTTTCTCTACAAAAAGCTCCTGTTTGGAAAGGATCTCCAAGTTAAGTGTGAAATCAGGCTTGTCAAACAATAGGAGGTATTCAGAAAATACTGGTTATACAATATAATGTTATAATGTTCTGGTGGGGGCCTGATCCAAAAGGGATTTTTATTCATGTCATTAGATTTTGGATCCATCCCTATTTGTGAGAGGTCTATTTCATCACTCCTTTCCCCCTCTTCCTGGTGACAATAAAAAAAAGAATTCTCTCTGCCTTAAAGACTAAGCATCCAAATAATATATTAATGCAAAATAGTTGTCAAGACTCAGGTTATATGTATAATAACAATAACACCACCCTGTAACCTATTTAGTAAGTTACGGCTTAATATAATGAAATGTGTGATGAAAGAATCGTTGAATAATATTTTATCTGAAAATATTTCCTTCTGTCTCTTAGAAAAGGGGAAACTGTTATGAGTAAAACTATCACAACCATTTACCAGCCCACTGCTAAAGTGTTTGAGCTGTATTTACTGTGTGACACTGCTGATGACAACGATTTTAAATAAGCACGATATAGTCTCAGTTTCTAGGATTTGTTTCCTTCTGACCCAGGCGTTGTGCTACTTTATCCAAGGAGGTTTATCATGGCATGTTTTCCAAAGTACTTTTTCCCCTTTTATTATAGACAAGGCCAGTCATTTATGTTTTGGGAAGGAGACAGGTACAGTGCCTTTATCTGATCTGTGTCCCCAGCCCCAGCCACCTTCTTAATTTGAAGCCAATTCCCACTCTGGAGGATCAGGCTCTATCTGGGCTACTTCTCAGCCAAGGAATGTATCCTTCCCTTCACCTCCACGTATCTTACCTGCAATTTTTGCTGCCTTTTTTTTTTTTTTTTTTTTTTTTTTGAGGGAATAATACGCTATTTACCACACAGCACAACTTCAAAGCCTTTGTGTATTTCTCATCTCCAGCCAAAGCTTATTATTTACCACCTTAAAATATTCACCCGGCTAAGAGACAGTTGCAGTTATTGTCTTCAGTTTTACATACTAATTTTCACACACCAAACACCCTACATCAGGGCCTGATTCTCACTCGGATGGAAGTTATTAACTTTAAGCAGAATAGAGCTGATTTCAGCCAGCCACGGCCGATGCCCTTCTAACCGTCGCTTTACAGCATCCCCTTGTTTGTTTTTTTCCTTGCAGGGCATGATTTTTAAACATGTTTGCTTTACACCGAGCAGAAGTTGATGCCTAATTTTTTTTTTGCCCACAAACATGTAAAGAGAATATTAATAGGGAATATCAATGGAGCTGAGTGCGGCATGATGCTAGTTAGATTGTAGTAGCTGAGAAATATGAACTAGTGAACATAATCCATAAACTCCATTTGGTTACTATAATACTCCAATCTGTATTTATTACAACCCCACTCTGATGCTTATACAACTGCAATTGCTAGATTTATACACCCTAATGATTTCACAATAGGAAAAACCTGTGTTCTTTATCTTTCTTTTCCTGTCCACAATAACCCCCCCTTCCACATAGACTTCAGGCTTCTCCGGACCTTGTCTGGGTTTAATCAGAGGCTGTGGGACAAAATGTGCATTATTAAGAAATATAAATATTTTCAGAAGCAATCAAAGGGTTGAAAGATTGATTCGGCATGTAGATTGGATTTAATTCGAAGCAGCTTTGTTCTAATGAGGACTACTGGGATACAAAGCCAGCAGCCGCTCGTGGCCACCAGTTGGGAACTGCAACTCGCGGCAGCAACCTGTTAAGGATTTCAAGAAACTGCCAGGTATTAAAGAGCAAAGTGGTGGGGAAGCTGGTGGTCTATTGTTTTCAGGCTCCTTCTGAGCCTGGCTTAGGATTTCACTGTCCCTGTTTTCCCGAAATGATAATTAAGGTGAATTTCTTGCTGCCCATGGAGTCAAACCCTGCAGTGCCTCCCTTGGGGGGAAACCCCGATGGAATTTGTGGGGGGCTTTGCTGAAGGGAAAGGTGGCAAAGCCTGGCCGAGCCCCACGTTTCAGCAAACTGGAGAGCTCTGCAGCAATTTACACAGCATCCCAATGTACTGTGGTTGCTTTTGCTGTGACTTTTTGTTAGATATTGCTACCTGTGCTCCCAAATGTAACAGAATCTATTTACGTAGGGAGGTGTTTTTTTCCCTACAAAAAAGCATCCGGAGAAATACAGCTCTGTGTTGGCTTGGAAGTTCTTGTGTCCTCACCGGTTGACCCAGCAGAACTGCTGGACCCATCCTGCTTCCTGGCAAAAAGCCTACCATGTCCAACAAAACATCCTTGAGATGATGCTGAACAAAACAGGACACTTGATAGCTTTCCCTTTCCACTAAAAAAAAAAAACAGGAAAATTTTGCTGTGCACCGTGGGGGGGTGTCATGTCACAGGTACTTGGGGAGCACGAGACCCTGGCAGCTTTCCTAAATATGGAGGGTACAGTCAGAATCACAGTATATACATGATCAAACACTGACTAGTTTTTCCCTCCCCTAAGCCCCCGCCTTGCCTACTTTTGTCCATAAAAGCAATAGAAAGAGAGAAAGCTTGAATTTTCTGAACTGTTTCACCCATCCACAGCTGGAATTCCAAAGTGAAATGAAAATGCCTTTAAAATCAACCCTACATGGGAGCCTGAGAGAACAAGTTTTCCTTTGTTGTAGGGTATAGTATTATTTGCCGTAGGTTTTGATATACATTCTAAATTAGGCCTGCAAAGGAATGCTTCATCTTTAATTCATCACTCTCAGCTGAAAGAGATTAGCAATGTCTAGCACGCACCCTTCGTATGGTGCTGACCTCATCAAGTATGGCCTGAAATTAATTAGCCTCATTCATTCCAAATGGAAAAGGATAATGGAGCTGCATTTTAGAGATGACCATCACAAATTGTATGCAGCATATTTAAAATTGCAACCCCCGCCCCCCGCTTCAGCCTCTCTCCCCTCCCCGTTTAAAAAACTATGTAGATTAAAATTCTTTCCAGAACTTGCAATATGTCAGAGTTATCGAGGCATTAGGAGCAGAAACCACTCCATTTTTATTTGTGGGACTGGGAGCCACATTTTGTGTGTGTGGCTGTAAAAACAGCAAGCTTGTCTTAATGGCAGAACACCTGGAGTTAATTTGATATTTCCAGGTGCTCTGGCAAAGCCAGGCATCAAGCACTTGATGTTTAAACATTCTTCCACTGGCTTGCTTAAATCAATATGAAAGTGGTGTCCCCTTTGTCATTCATACATGCAAAGTGCTAGCACAAACTCCAGCTTGGCTTCAGAGTCCTACATCACTCATAATCTAATTAGAAATCAGAGCAGAGCTGAAGCAGCATTCTTTGTGGATTCTTGGGCAGCAAATAGGGATACTTGTCTTTTGTTTCCCTCGATTGCATCGTTCACAAGCTTTCACACCACATCTCTAAAAGGTGGTTAGGTGCCTCAAGATATTGACAAGCATGAAGGACAAGATTATTTAGGTATTTAGGTGCCTACCCCAGGTGATTTCAAATGGAATTAAGCAACTGGATGTTACTGGGGAGGGGGGGGGGGGGGCGGAGGGACAGAAGATTAAAAAAAAAGGGGAAAAAAAAATAGCTCCCAGTGTTCATGAAAAGCTCTAAGCTGGTGTCTTAAATTCTGGCAGTATGGGCAATGTTTTTTTCCAGGGTAAAATTGCCTGCAGGGTGAATTTAGCGAAGTCTGCTAAATTTTACCACTCAGGCCAGTGGGTGTGCAGTTTTGGGAAGCCAAGCCCAGACTGGTGGCTCAGCCAGCTCCTCCGTGGCCAGGCATGGCAGTGATGAGTATGCTCAGGTGCTTCCCAGGAGAGAAGGGGAGTTGTAAACATTGCGGGATTTCCCACAGGAATTTTGAAGATGCCCACATCTAAGACACTGGTGAGGATTGGGCCAAAACCCAGATCCAGCCTAGGTTCCTCCACGGTCTCAAGTTACAACTGCAGATGGATCACAACGGTGTGTACTGACCTCTCTCCTCACTCCCCAGCATCAGCTCACCAAGAGGGCCTCAGATAATACTGTAAGTAAGAGAAATGTTCTTTCCTCACAACAAATAATTCATTGTGAAACTTCAGATTTTGAAATAACAAGGTCAAAAGGGCCTGCACCTGCACTGGCAGGGCTTGGGGAGAATGTTCCTGCAGATCATCTGCCTGAGTCTGGGTACCTGGGGAAAACTTTCTGTGATAGGTGCTGTAATTGACTGATACCCAGGAAAACTCAGAATTAATTATTTCTCTTTAACACAAACAAATATTTGTCTTGCAAAGACTCCATTCATTAAGACTGCCACTGAATCCAGGATTGAACCCATTGTTATTAATCCTAAATGAATTCAAGTTTGTCAACCACGAACAAAGCTGCTCGCCATCTGATAATCCAAATTTGCTCAGGAAAAAAGAATGAGCAAATGTTAGAAGCAGCAGGTAAAATCATAGCACAGTTATTAAGCCTTCTTTCAGGGGAAGCACAGGATAGATTAAATTGTTATGTTAGGCCATGTTGTGAGTCCATGTCAATTTTGTTTGAGATCTTATCTTAGCTCAGAACCATTTCCTCCTAAATTAAACTAAATGTTGAAGACATGAGAAGCATATTGACCCAAAGATTCAAAACTTTGGACTCAGCAGCCTTCTGATCTTTTGTCCATAGAGTATCAAGTTGTAAAGCTGTGAAATATTAAATGATCATGATTATCTTCAACTTGCCTAAGTTCATTTGTCATGCTGAAATGCTGGCACGGATTTTTCTTACTCTTTTTTTCAGAGTAAGACATTGATTCTGCCTGAAAGCTCATTCACCACTGATCTTAGAGACTGGTCCTATGTTAATACTGTCTTGTACACTAGCTGTGGGCAGTAATTCTGTCTCTGATGCTCTCAACCTCTCTTTTGCAAAGACCGTTGTCCAGTGAAGCAACAAACAAATGTGACAATCAAAGCACCAAACTCTGTTGGTACTTCAATCAGCTGTTACCACAGCAAAGCAGTTCTTGAGATGCAGATATGTAGTGTAATGCACCTGGGATAAGAAATCAAATTTAAAAATAAGCTGAACAGACATTTCTAGGAATAAGTAAGTTTCTAAATAAACCAGTGTTTTAATTCCAGGTTTTCTATGTTAGTACTGTAAATCAATATAGTCTGCACTTAGAGAAACTGGATGAGTTTGAATTACCACAATTAAATATCACTCTATTTCTTGCAGCACAAACAAACAATAACTTTTACTCCCAACACAGCATTTTTCTCAAGTAGGGTCAACTTACTACAGAAATGATTGAAGGTCCAAATGATCCTGTCATTTTTCAGAAAACAGATCTCCATCAAAATGCACAGTGCAACCCATCCCTAGTGTCAGAGCACTGAAGAAATGGAGCTACAGAAGAAATTATATTGTTTAGATGCTTTTTAAATACAGACATAATGATGATACATTAAATACTGTGATCTACTCAGCCGGACTTCCAATTATCTCCAGGCTAACTCTGTGCTCATTCATCACTTCATTCACCTCAGCTCTGCTGTTGCTTGGTGGCAGACATTAACACCAAGCTATAAGCTTGAATGGGAAGAAAACCAAGGAGAGTGCAAAGCTGTATATTAGCTTAGACAAGTAGGATGTCATTGCCAGCCTGAATTTGTTGATGACACCAGGCATGAAGCAAGTAAATCTTCAGCCACTGAAGCAACAGTTCACTTACTTTCAGTAATGACATCCAGGAGGCAACACAATTAGATTTACAACAGAGTACCTATGGACTAATAATGCCTAGATAGCCCCAGCCACAAACCCCATGATTTAAAATGGAAGTTCACCTTTTCCCTGAAAGAAATACTTTTTTTTCTTATTTTAGTCTCTTTTCAAATGTTCAGATGTCTAGGCTTTATTTTATTTTATTTTATTTTTGCTGGTAGGAGAGGATTTTTCTCTGCAAAGTAGTGAGCTCAAGGAATCATTTGAGCAATTTATATTCTCACCTAGCACAGACTATGGAAATATTCAATGGTACAAAAAGTTAGCCAGCTCCCAGTCTGTGTGTGAGGTCAGGCCCTCCTGTGGGCTGTGCTTTGTTCCTGTTTGTACCCAATCCCAGTGACCTGTAGTGTTTTTTCTTAGATCACTGGACACTGTAGGTCCACACACAGTGACCTTGTGCTGAAAACACAAGTGTGTTGAGCAACCAGGATAGTTCTTCATCCCAGCTAAATTATTTATCTCTCCTTATGCAGGACTTTTTTCTGTATATCCTAATTCTACAGTCCTTTTCTCCTAATATAATCAGAAGGAGTACTCTCTAGGTGTAACTGCAATAATAGTTCTTTTACTGTAAATACTGGAAGCCTGTAACCTATAATTCACTTTCTCTGATACTTTTCTATTCTAACACTAGACATGTCATTTTAAAATCTCTAGGACCTGAAAGCTAAATTTATATAGTGATATACACAAGCAATGGAAACTAAGCCTCCTCCTTAGATCAGTTGTTAAAGGGTTGTTGAATCTCTTTGTCAGTTTATCCCTTTTTCACCTATAAATTGTATCCACAGCTCCCATAATGGTTCCAATATCAGAGCTAAGCAAGAAGAAGCAAGGTACATCTCCCACTGTTTAATTTAAGGTAAGAATCTATGAAAACCCAAGACATCCTAGCATGCAATGTTTTCTCTTGTGTTATTCATGGCAAATTCAGGGACAATCAGGGCATTTGCTTCTCTACTTGCCACATCTCTTGTAACACCAACTACCCTTCATTTCTAGGGGTAAAACCATGACTGGAAAGCATGGGGACCATACACACTGATGCAGCTGGTTCCCAGACTAGCAGTGGTTCACCTCCCAGTCACAAGCTACCAGAGGCTGGAGAAACACCACGTGAAGTGTTCCTGTCCTGGCTTCTCCTTTGTCCTCTTTGAAGCCCTGAGAACCAACCCAATGTGAGTGCATGACCGAGCATTTGCTCCTCTCAACGTCTATACCTGAAGCATAGCACGAAGTTTCATCCTCTGCTTCTGCAGGTAGGAGCTCAATCTAATTTAGAGATTTAGCCTTAGTGATGAGCAAGACAATAGTACCCAAATAACCCACGTGAACCTTTGCCCTCTTCCAGAACTGACATAGTTTCATCATTTGCTCTCTCTTTTCTGGATGCAGCAGCCAGCACAAGGCAGGCATGCTGGCACACATCCCGCTTAGTAGCTGAAAAGAACAAACTGACAGACATTTTTAATGTGCTGCAGCTTATCAACATCCCAGTGAATAAAGGGTGAATGATATTTTCCATTGGTTACTCACAAATGTACATGGATATGCTGCTAAACTGCCATTTAGTCCAGACTGGACAGAAATAAATCACCAGCTAAAATGCTTTATTCCTAGTGAAAACCTTTATGGAACATGTTCTTGCCCCAAAACCCTTTCTGGAAAAGTCACAGTAATGCTCCCTGAAACCTGGCAGCCCTTCTAAGTGAGCATATGGTCTGCTCAGCTCTTGCAGTACCGGTGCACGGTGAGTAAACACAGAGCAATGTCAGAGCAAACAGGAGGTTGTTTAATAGCATGCAATTCTGTGGCTACTTCAAACTTCATCAGCACTTCAGAAATGAATTCCTCTTCCCTGCTGGAGCATGCACTGCATGCAACAGAGGTAGAAGAAAACAGAGGCAATCTTTTGGGGAGATGGATGGTGCCTGGTAGCCACCTCCCTTCAAGCTGCTGTCATGGAAAGGTGATGGGATGTCAGAATGTTACATTGGTGATGTGACATTGTCTTCCCCATTTTTCTGAGATGTCCTCTGGTTCTGTGTAACTTGGACAGTAATTGGAATAGAGAGAGAGGGATGTGAAGGTAAAAATCCCACTGTTAATCCAGGCTGGTGAAGGGCAGAATGTAAGCTGCAGTAATTGTGTTTCTGAGGGAGTCAACAAAGCTGGGCTCGTCAGCACTAGCAAACAGATCTGGTCCTGCCTCTCTGCTTCTCACGCTGGCAGAACATTGCTCTGAAATCACTGGAGTAGGGATCAGGCCAGGAATGAGCGGCTGAGTTGCAAAGCAAATTAATTCCTGCCAAAAAAGTTCAGCTATGCTCAGAAGTATGTAAAGTGTCTGATTTGAGAAGTGTCAAGTAGCATTTGCGACCAATTATCCAAGATGAAGGGGCAGAGCTATGTTTACATGTACTAATCTTCAGCCAAAGTTTGAAAACTCCAATTCATGGACACGCATCAAATTTCCTTTCCAGGCTTGGCATTTGCCTATACGCACGCACTCGCATTGCTGGGGGATGACAGGAAAACATGATTACAACTTGCAAATAATACAAATAATAATAATAAAAAAAAGCCAGGGGAGCTGCCATGCAGCAGCAGCATGGTAATTAAGCCTCTACTATGATACGAAAAAAAAAAAAAATCACAGACCACTGTATAAGTAAAATAGCTTTGTCAGCCGAGCTGAAATGTGATGTGTGTGGTGTGTCTGTAGTGTGATTTTTTCCACCACCTGCAAAGCCCTGGGAAATTATCTACACACACACACACAAAAAGTAAAAGCTGCCTCTGCCATCCTCTGTTTAATTAAAACAGGTATACCGATGAAAGGCATTTAATGTAGGGATTAAGCATTAATGCAGAGGTGCCGACAATGATGTTAGGATCCCTGTGGCATAGAAGGGCCAGAAAATGATAGTGGTGACTAGAAATATTGTAACTAAGAACAAGCTGGCTGGTCTTTTGGATGGGTTTTGGAGGTTTATGCAGACTGAAACTGTTGAAATTTTGGAGCAGCTGATTTTTTCATGTGGCAAAGTGTTTGTCTGCCCCTGCCCTTCCCCTACCCCTCTCAGACCTTCCAGGGTATGCCCCAGGGTGGCAACAACTTTTAAAGCAATTCATCTTTCTTCTAACAAGTTCCTGATGCTAAAGGTCTGACCTTAAAATGAGCAGTGCATAGGGCAGGAATGGGTACTGCAGTGAGCTTCTGGCCTTCAACCCTTCCAGCTACAGCTATTTCAGTAATCAGAACACTATATTCTTGATGGGTGAAGGAACAGAGCCTTCCAGTGAAGGTTTTCTTAGCACATTAACTCTATCAGTGCTGGATGCTGTGTCCATCTGCAGTGTCTATTTAACACTGCGGGTGCCTATTTAACACCCTAAATGCAGATTTGCCAAAGGCTGCAGCTCTCTGTAAATTCACAGCTGTGCTTCAGAGCCTGTTGCACCTGAAAACCAAACCATTCCTCCTGAGGGTTTCCACAAAGGTCTGGGGAGAACTGTAATCACACAATCCACTCTGAGTAGCTCAGACTTGATTTCTTTTCTGCAGGAGAGGCACAGCCTGGTTTGCTACCATGCAACTGTCCTCATTAATGTTCTTCAAGCCCTGATGTATCGGGACCACCATCGTTGGGTAAGAAGATGGTTGAGTTTTTCAGGCTCATTCTCTTGGCTTAAGAATGTTAAATTGGGTGATAATGAGCAGTAACTGTGTCCCCCTTTTTTTTTTGGTGAAGTTGACACTTGCCTTCTAGTAAACAGACACAGAGATGACACTCCTCATTTCACACAGGTCACCAAACTGCCCCTGGGATGGTGAGGGTTATTGGCCATTTACCAAACTCTGTTTGACTTGGGTTCATGGGTGACAGATGAAAGGCACAAGATTGCATTACCCATCCCTGGGGCCAGCCAGGCTCCCTAAAGAAGTATTTCATTTACCAAGGCAAGAGCTGTCCCATGGGAATCAGAGAGTTAAGAAAAAGAAGATGACGTTTCAATTGCAAAAGCTTCCTTAGGGCAAATGTCTTAAAGCCACATGGAAACTCACTGTTTCAGTGTCAAAATAGTTGCTCCAGGATGTTTAATGGCCAACAGATATTTTTTTTTCCCCATTATTAATCTCCTCTTCTTTGCACTGAAACATCCCTTAGGTCGCTTGTGGTCCTTCTACCTCTGCTCTACTCTGTTTTGCTCCATCTCCCAGGGGGCAAGCTCCATGCATCAGGTAGAACTTACACCTTTTCTAAGAGCTTCAAAATTTAGGCAGCATTTGCCTCCCCCCATTCCCAGATGAAACAAGCAGCCCTGGTATCACACTTAGAGCTGCCAGGAGCTTGAGACGACAGAAGCCTCCTGAACTTCCCAAACATTTTTAGTATCCCAGAGCAGAGATGGTGTTGGATTTTCTTGGCTATAGTGAGGTGGTTCTTACTATCAGGGTAGTCCAAGTGCTGCCTTCTTACAGATGATGGATGCAGGGCTTAATGCTGCAGCAGTTGCAGGAAGGAGAACATCTGCTGCTCAGACAGACCAGAAATTCAACCTGGACCCATCTTGAATTTCTTCTAATGGCAAAATTCAGCTTTGTTCCAAATTGATTAGCACTGCTCAAAATCCTCCTTCACTTTTCTCCCGTGCTGTTTGTGATGGGAATCATGAGATGTCCTGAAGTTGCATTTGTTGTTTCATAGTTTTACATCACAGGTGTAAGAGTGCATCTGCCAAGTCAGCAGATATTTCTGTGTGTGTTTGCTTATTTATTTAATACTCTGTTTCCAGCAAGTTCTTGTTACCCAGTTCCTGCTGACAACCAGGGAACAGGCATAAGTCAACTGAGAAAGTGAACCACTAGAAGGTAAGTGGAAAGAATAGTAAATGCAGGCCATTCATGTGACAGGATCTGATTCATTTTTGTGCCAGGGAGATTTTTTAAATGGGACTTCTCCCGGTGGAGAATTCTCAGTGCTCAAGTCCTGCTTCACTATGAAGAAAATACATAATTATTCAGAACTTATTATTATTTTTTTTATCACTCTTTTTTTCAGTCACACGGACTGAGGGCACAGATGAGATCAGGACCTAGTTTATTGCCATGCACTGTACAGACTGTACCATGCACTGTACTGTAAAATCCCTATAAAAAGTTCTAACCCTCTTCTTTATGGGGGCAGACAAGTGCACCCAGGCTGAAGGTTGAAGTCACTGGTCTAAGGTGTCAAAATCCATCAGCAGCAAAAAGGGGACTCAGCCTGAGATGCTCTGTTCTGGATCCTGCTGCTTGTTGCTTTAGACATCTTTTTACCTTTATTTTGAGTCACTGAAATAATGAATGAAATACATGCCATGTCCTTTGAAGCACTATTTATTGTGTATTTATAGAAAACTGATTACCTGTTCTCTCAGGCTAGTGGAGACTATTAAGAATGATAAACTCATCAGGAAAAAATGTAGGTTGGGTGTGAGAGAGAAACTTGTGTTTTATTCTTCAATGCTGGCCAAGTCTTTGGTTGTGGTGTGTCTGAAAATGTGGCCTCTGATACTGCACCATCCTCTTCTCTGTTTTCAGGCTGAGACCACATCTGGATTTTAGACTAAGCAACTTTCATGCAGATATGCCACCAAAATATGAATACTATGCCAGGGTAAGTGGATTATTGTTCCATTTGGTTTTTATACAATGTGTAAAGTCCATATGAAGTTTGCTGTTAATCCCAGCCTAGCTGTGAAAGTGTGTTTGATCACTACTTGTTCAATCCAATAAAGCATACCTGTGTACCACAGCAACACCTGCTCTATTTATATATTAAAATTATTTTAGCAGATCAGCCCTTTGGGATTTAACATTTCATTCATGGAGGATTTCATAACCCACGCCAGTTTTACTGGCTCTCTTTCTTATAAATTGTGTGATTTTCTTAAGGCTATTTACATTTTAGTTTATTGTAATATTTCTCTAGTTTCTTATTAATAATTGAAACAAAAATAGTGTTTTTTTACAAAAATAAGAGCTAAAAATGGACTCTCAGAGCCTGGATAGATACTGATTGTAATTTTCTCTTTAGTGCTTGCAAGTCTTGGGCTGTTTTATGCAACTTTTCCACTTTGGTTAGTGCTTTAACTCTTTGGTAGTTTTGCTCAGACACAGAAGGCAGTGGGACCAGGTACTGTGTGCTATAGGTTTCTTTACAGATTAAATCAATGAAGTGTCCTGAAATCTAGTAACTACTCAATACCAGTGACTTATATGAACCTCAGTACTACTTCTGCTGCTTGGAAACAATTTATTTAGTCACTTGGACTTTTAACCAGTCAGGCACATTCCTTTCTGCTGCAACAGCAGTGATAGAGGAAGGTGTGTTTTAAACCATGCAGTCATTTCCGTCCTGGATTTCACGAGGGGCTATTCTTGTCTCAGAGATGAATCATTCAAATATCCTTCTACAGATTCCAGGTGAGTTACTCACATTTGGAGGCTTCCAAGTAATACATGAAAAAGTGCTGAGAAAATGATGAGTCTCTGCCTAGTCAAAAAAAAGCTCAGCAGAAGTAAACGTGAGCAAAAGACTTGTATGACTGGCTCGGAATCTTGCTAAGCAGACCTGGGGCCAAAGGGCTTCTGCCTTCAAAAATGTGTAGCCAACAGGGATGCTCAGTATTTGCTTTACTGACTGACCCATCAGCTGCTCTCTGCCCCAGAAACAGTTCAGGAAATGACTGAAAGTATCTGAAGGCATAAAAAGGATAATTAAGTTTCACTGTGGGAATAAGAGGGTAATCTGTCCAGACAAATCTAGGAACTAGCATTGAAAACCCTAGCATCTGAATATACAAAAATGAGTAATTTTGAATAAAGATGTCTATCAGGACTGTAAATTTAGAGAGTGAAAAAGTAGCTTTGCTCAATAGACCATCTCTCCATCTTCCCCTAACTCATTTTCTTGTTCTTTCTACCTTTTGTATTATTGAAAAAAAAAAAAAAAAAAGCGAGCACATAAAATTTGATACTGCGAATGCATTAACTTCATTTCAATCTTTGTTCCACTGTGAATATTCCCCCTATGAAAACTTCAGCCATGACTGCACTGGGCTTGCAGGTCCAGTTATTTGCAGAGAGGACTCTGCTGTATTTTGAGAAGTCTCTGAGGTAACCACCTCCCCACTCTTCTGAGGCTCTCAAAGAAGTTTTCGAGCTGGCATGAGAAATCACCTGGGACTCTGAGCAAATCACAAGTGCTTAGGACAGTATTTTCTCTGTGCCTTTTTTTTTGCTGAGCAGAATTGCTGCACTATAAACAAATGTGAGTTTTGCCTCATTCTTAGATACTGTGAGTTATGAAAGCCCACTCTAGATGTAATGAATGTATAGATCATTTTGACCAGATCATAATCTATTAGTAAATAATGTTCCCTGAAAATGTATAGGTGAAATAAAGAACTTCTTGCTACTATTGCTGTACTGGTATCCAGGATTACTGATGAGGTCAGCCTGATCCTGAAGCTTTGTGCTATACTAATGGTTAAATACAATGCAGAACTAACTACAGGGTTTGGTTAGCAAATTCTGCCCTGGATTAAGATATTCAGGATTTATACTGCTAGAAGCAGAACCTGAAATTAAACAAAGCTTACCTGTCCCTAGACTTTATCACAAGCTATCCACTTCACTTCACTGAGATGCTCACTCATGTTTATAAAACCTTTCCATTAGCCTCTCTTGATTTTGGTAGTGAAATTAATAAGCAAATCACAGAACAATTTTCAGAGTATGACTTTGATATACAAACCCCTATAGCACCTACAACTCATCTTCACTGTCCATGAAGGAAGCCCAAGGATACCAGGCTGCTTTAGACCTACAGGCAACTGCCAACACAGCCTCTAAGCTACGGGAAGGTCAGTTTTAAAGAAGATGGCACTTAGGGACATCTGTGTGACACATGCTGCAGTGTCCAGAGGTTGAAGTCTGTGTATTTTGCTCTAAATCTAGTGAGGAAGTCACTAGAGAGAAAAAGAGAAAGAAGCACGGGGGAATAAAAGTACTTTTGAAAGAGAAGAAATCTACATTTCAATGAAAAGCCTTTCAAGGCATTTCAAATAAGAGTCTGAGAGAAATAATTACAAAGTTTGGAGAGAAAGAACGTTAGCTTTGATATCTTTTTCTTCTATGAAGCAATTAAAATAAGCAATTTTTCAAATACTAAGCAGAAAATTACTAATGGCTGAACCCAAAAGCTTTCATTTCCTTCTTGGGGCCTTTATTCTTCTAAAAAAAGACAAAAAAATGTGAAGGTGGTTTTCCAGATAGATTAATGCATAAAGCAGTCGCTAGTTGGATGTCATAAAAACTACAGCAGCATAGAATAGCTGAGATTAAGAGCTAGATTTAAATCATGCAACAGTCCAGTTAATATCAATGTCTAATTAAGAAATGCATAAGAAGTCTGTAATGTTGATTTGATGGAGAAAAACTCTAATAGGGTTTCTTTTGGAATTTTCCATTTCAATTGCTGTGTAGACTTTTAATGGATGTCCTATCCAGTCTTTGGTATTAGCAGGAATCATCCTCAAATTAAAACCAAGGCCTAAAATGGAACACAGGTAGACAAATTAGCTTGTCTGGGAAGCAGTCTGGGTAGAATGAGCTCAAGCTGAGATTTTAGTACAAATAAAAGAGCACAAATGTCTCTCATCTGGCATGGAAACCCTATCTGGTTATCATTTTAAACAACTAAAACCTCTGTAATTTTAAACAAAGCAACATGAACCCGTTTCCCCCTGCTCTCTATGCCTGCCAAAATCCCTGAAAATTCATACTTAGAGGTCTAGACCACTAAGCATCATTAATTAGTCTTTTGAAACAGAAAGGCTTTCTCTAGTGATGTATATTAGGAGCAGGTAGAGGTGGGCTCTTTGCTTGCCATGGGATTTACAGTGCACAGTTCCCCATCGCTATCAATTAATGCCATTAATCTCCTACTCCTCTCTGGGTAACTAAAGCTCTTAAATTCTTGGGGAAAAAACTAAACCTGTGGCATCCTTTGTGTCACACAGATCATCCGGGATATTTGGTCTCTAGGTAAGAAAGGGGAACTGGTTTTGTGCTGCATATCCCTAATGCCCCCAAGCTGTTGAAGTAGGAGACAAGGGGACTGTAAGTAATGCCCAAATCCCCATTGCAAAGAAGGAGAAAGCACAGCCCTGGATTAAAGCAGCAGTGTATTTGTTATCACCACTTTGCTTTTGACCCAACAAACCCAGAGGGAATTCTCTCAAGAATCCAGGAAGACAGCAAACTCAAAATAACCCCTCTGACCCAGGAAGCAAGCACACTGGGGAGTCATTTTAAAGTTCATTAGAACACATTAAAATACAATACATTGGCTATGGTAAAGCCAGGCATATGATTCCTTCTGTCTACATAATTCTTTCCAGTACTAAACACATCCAGAAACCTTTCAGAATTCCTCTAATCCAGAGACCTTTCATTAAGTCTTGCCACTTCACTTAGCAAACAGAGATTGGAAAAGACTGGAGGTAAAATCAGAGTAGGAGTGAAAGTTTGACACTTCTGAGTCACTGTCATGCCCTGAAATGTCACATCCCAAACTCATGCCTGGCATCACTCCGCTGGTCAATGAGGCACAAATACATCATATTAAATAGTGACACAATGCCCCTGAAGGATGCCCCAAGGATTCTTCTCCTTTAAAGGGATGGGAATTAGAACACTCTCAATGAGGTATCTGCCTTCTGAATGATGCAGAAGGTCTAAAGGAGGGACATTCACATCATCAAAGGATCAGATTTCTTTATCCAGTATCCTGACTGTGTGACCAGGGAGGTACCATAGGTGAAGGTGCTTCTATATGGTCATTCAAATGGAGCACTGCTTTAGCAGGGTGTTTTGTCTGCAATTTCTCTTGTATTTATGAAATTCTTAGGAAAAAAAAAAGGGCATGAAGCAGGCTGTCCTTTGCAAAAACATGCAACAGTCAAAAATAAAGAAACCTTAACTTGTCCAGCATACTTGAGAGCCACAAATTCTGTTAGTTTTGCTAAATGAGAGGAAATTTTCTCCTTTCCTCCATAAACCCATCTTTTTAGACATTACTGCAGTCATGACCTCACCACATTTCTGGATTCTTTCCTAAAAGATTAAAGTGAACTAATACACCAGTGATCTCATCACAGCATAAAGGACATCTTACACAGGGGAAAAAACCAATCAGGAAAATTTCAGTGCTTTGCATCAAGAGTAGAGAAAGCACTATAACATCATTGTGGAGAAACACCAAATGGCCAGAGCCAGAGTGGTATTTTTCCATCTTCTTTTAAACTCTTTGAATTTCTCCTACCTGATCATGCCTGTCACATCTCTCCTCCTTTTAGCTGTCTCCATATCTGTTCTCTTTCCTGTCATCCTGCCTTTATCTATACCTTCCTGGAATCTCCAGTGCCCTTTCTACATCTCTTGATGTACCAACTATTAGAATCAAGTCCATTAATAACTATTCTCAGCTACACCCCAAGTACATTTTGCAGAGTATATGCATATAATCACGTTACACAAAAATATTCACACATACTTCCAGTATAGCCTACATTATTCTGGCCAAGAAACCTTTCCTACATGTATATATGGTTATCAGGCAAGATCTGATGATTTATGACACCTCTCATCTACTTTGGAGCTGTTGTATCTTCCAGCAGAAATCAGGAGGATGAACAGGGACTGTTTTCTTTGGTAGGAGAACTTAAAAATTAGTATTCATATAACTGAGAATCACACCACGTTTTAACATTGTGTCATATTCTGAGGCTGGAAGCTCAAATACCTTCAGAACATGATGAGTATTGTGTTAATGATTTAATCTTCTCTCTCGTGGCCAGAGGGACACTGCAGCTCTGGCTTGAAGTCCCACCCTTAGGCAATGAGGTGGCAAACCGGTTTCCTTTCTCAAGCCAAATGTCACGTAGCTGCTCAGGGGCCCATTTTGGTGGCTCTAGCATCCCCTGACTTTTCAAGGAGATGTACTGGGTGTAACCTGCTCTCACCCTATGTGCTTTGCAGGAGGAAACAAAACTGCTCGTTTCCCTCTGTGACATTTCTCAGGTAGGAAGAAAGCTGTGAGACACCAGACTGTAGGCTGGGAGGCATCAGAGGTAGATATGGACAAAGAAACCACTACAAACCATTAAGTGAAGATGAATTCTCAGGGCTAAAGCAAACTGGTATGAAGAGTGAAGATCCCTTTCTACCCACTCACAAGTTTTGTTGTTCCTTGATGAGGCAGCAGACATATTGAACCCCATATACTCTGCAGGTGACAGATCTGCTTTAGTGAAGAAAGTCCTGTTCTGTGCTGTTATAGGATAATATGTAGCACTAGTAGAAGTCCAGAAATCTAGCAGTGCAAAACCTCAAATACCAACATGAAAATAGTGGGTGAAAAACTGTTGGAACTCTTGGCTTCAACAGCCGGTCAGGAGGCACAGACTTCCCAAGGCAGGGGGAAGTTGGGCAAGTCAGGATGTTCAGTAAGATTTCATCCCTTCCCTCAGATTTACCAGGTCAGATCAGGCCAAAGGAATGAGGCAAAGCCCTTGGCTCACTCCAAGTCCATTCCTTTATTGGTTATGAAGAGTTTTTATATATATATATGTATATATATATATATATTTTTTTTTTTTTTATATATATTATTTATATATATATGAAGAGTTTTTATTTATAGTAGCTCAGGATCTTGAACCAAGCCTGGCCAACCAGCCTAATCATCACTTCTGCCAGAAGAAAGGGAAACTCTTTGAGGTAAGTTCCCTTGGATATAATTCTTACTTTCCAGGTTAAAAAGGGGCTGCAGCTGATACATGCCCAAGCCATAATGTGGATTTGCACTTTTCTTGTTAAATTGAGCTGGTTTGTGTCCAAAACATCACTTCTACTCCTAATGCTCACTTCTATCATTACAGCTTCTACATTAGTTGCAGGTGTGAAATGCCTACAGATCTATACTTTTCTTGCTGTCAGCAGAAGAATAATGTATGGCAAAGGCCTAATTCTCAGTGATGAGGTCACCAGGATCTCCATTTGCACTTCTGCTTTGCTAAACACAAACCTCTGGATATTTGCAATGCTCCAATATGCACAGAATGGGACAAGGTTGCTGGGGGCCATACATAAGAAACAATTTGTGCTTCTCATATAATAGCCACACAACTTGCTCTCTAGACAAAATATTTGCTGTTTTACAGCAGTATTTTGTTAGTCTTCATGTGCCAATACTTGCATGGTCTGTGTTAACAAGGAAATAAGGATGCCAACAGGTTAAAAAAGAGCCTAACACATTAAGTAGCTTCAGAAAGTTACTGGTATGCAATGTGTCCCTGCTTGGACTGAGTAGATGTTGAGATGAGGAGAAAGCCTGAGCACAGCTCCTGGGAATGGTGGTCATGGATGCCTTGCACAGAGGCATCCAGGTTTGGTTTTGAGGGCTTCAAGAGAAGCATTCAAATATTTTGATTTCTTGCTGTTTGTGGATTACTCTTGTATCTCAGAAAAAGTCTTCTGATTGTCATGTGTTTGTGTTTGATGCCTAGATAGCTGCTCTTGCTCAGGTACCTCTAATACACAGTATTTCTACCTGCTGTAGTTTACATGACAACAAAGGCTAATCATATATACATATATATGCCTAATTCTTTCTTGATTTGTGCTAATCTAGAATATTCTTCAATATCTTCAATAAAGATTCACAGAAGTAATCTATACAGACTGTCTTTTTGTCTTCATGTGTGACAAATATTTGACTTTTTAATATCATCTGGTTATGACATCTTGATTTTTTTTTCTGGACTTACAGGATATTTTAAAGGCATAGAAGCATCATTCACACTAAGCACTATACTTTTTCTCTCTCAATTAACTATTTCTGAAGTTTTTTTGAATGATCTTAAAATTGATCTTAATATCCAAAATGAGAGAATGGAATTAGTCACCAGCTATATGTTTCATTCAGTGGCATTTAGATCTATCACCTCCTCACTGAGTTAATTTAAAAATCATAGAATTTTGAAATTTGAATTAAAACCAAGTGTTTTCAGAAACCCACAGCACAGTGGGGAAAGCCCAGAGCATGACACAGAGGTAAGTTCTGTGAACATCTGAAATCCCAGCCTTGTGACTATGCTGCTCAAAATGGACATCTCCTTAAGGAAGCTGTTAAAAACTGTTCACAAGGAGCAGAAAAATTGCACTTTTGATAGGATGGAAGAGAAGCATTTGATTTTCAGAGAAAAGCTTGATTCTGGAAAATCCTCATGGAAAAGCCATGGAAAAGCCTCATGGATTTGGCATATTAGAGGAACTGTGGTGTAGCACAGTGTGGCTTGTACAGCTCTGCATGGAAGTAGCTATTGAGTTCAGAAGTGTCCTCATCCCCTAAAACTGACACCACAAATTCAGAGGAAAAGTTTGTTAGGTTTCATCAGCCTGACTTCATTACCACCCTGAGTAATAGAGATTGCATTTTTTTCCCTGGGCTCTACGATTATAGGCATAATAAACCCATGAAAAGAAATAGGGAAAAAGAAGAGGTGCTGAATTTCTTGGGATGAAATACAGAAAACTTGGGCTTGAAAAGCTTTCGAGTATAGTATGCTCTAGATTTTAAAAGAAAGTTTAAAGAAACCCTTTTAAAGAAACATTTTCCAAGTGCATGCCTGTTAGTCTTACGTTTGTACCATGTATAATTATGAGAAGCTCCCAGATAACTCGTAAGCTTCTGAATTTCTGTTGAGAATTGCCTTTTCCAAGATATTTCTGGATGCTATTACTTTACCCACTGGGTATCCTGTAGGCAAGGTGTATGATTACGCACATGAATATTTCTGTCTACCACTGCTGTGTGCTGAGACAATATCAACTTACACCTTCTTTTGTCATTGGTTCTTACTCCACGGAGACTATTCTTAATTACCAGCAAGATGATTTGGTACTATCATATAAAGTGTTACAGCATCATTTCTGTGATGATTTACACCTGCTAAGGGTCTGATCATTGAATTTTTAAAGTATATTTTAAGTTCAGAGGAAAGAGAATAGTTGTTCTACAGGGCACTTCTATTTTTAATAGCAATACTCTCCTTTGTTTAATTTCTTGGCACAGTTCTTCTAAATGATACAGAGCTTTTGAACACAAAGTCACCATTTTTGCACATTTGCACTGCCCTGAAAACTTACGAACACCCTTCTGTATTGGCTTCAATCTACGTAAGTCTCAAAATGCTATTTTTGAAAACTGTGCATGAGGGACGTACCTTTAAAGGGATTCTAAAGAATACAAAACTAAAAATATCTCAGTTGCAGAGCCAATTCACTCTATTCTTTCCTTCACATTTTGTTAATGGTTCTATTTTTTTTTTTCTTTTAACCTTGAAGGTTTATTCTTAAGTCTAATGGAAATGGTGGAAATTATTCTGCTGACTCCAACAAACTCAACTTTCTACCCAGTACATCAGATTTACTGGTGCCATCCCACTATCAAAATGGTGAATTTTATAAACATATCAGGGAGGATAAGTGCCCTGTAGAAAAGATGTCAGAGAGGGATCCAGAAATTACAGTATACTTGTAACAGAAATAAAACAAAGAATGCTTACTAATGACTCATGAATTTCTTTATAATTGCTTACATGTTCAGGGCAACTTTTCCTTAAATCATCTACAGAAACCCTTCAATTTCTGGGACTTTGGGTAGTTATGATCAGAACAACATACATCATTTATCATAAAAACTTTTGCTCCTCAAATTATTTTTCTGAGGGTTTATTTCAGTCTCCAGCTTTTTTCTTATCCTCCTCCTCATTTCCTATTTCTAATATAAAACCAGGAGCTCTTACCAATTTAGAAGATAAATAAAACCAAAGCGAATTCAAGCATGGTCTGTTTTAAAGTTCCAACTCAGATAATAAGAATCTGTTTTGTGCTGCACTTGTCATGAACTCGGTTTTCCACAGAGCATACAGTGTTGTAATAATGCAAATCAAAGACAATTTTAATAACTCTTTCCTCTAAAATGATCTATTAATGTTTTAAGACTCCAACACTTATGAGCATGATTCTAATTGCATGATTTTGCTGCAGGCAGATTTTACAGATCTGCCTGATCTTTGGATATTTGCACCGTTAGGATTATTTAAAATAAATTATTTTGTGGGAGTTTCAATCTCAGTAACAACAGTTGGGTCTGATAGTGGTTATCTTGTGGGTAATTTTATGTCTCTGCTTCCACATGAGGGAAACCAGTAAAATAAACTCTGAAAGGAGATGACTAAGGTTTATACAATGACAAATGTTATGAAGAATGTTCTCAAGAGGGGAAGATCTATTCATTATGTTTGTAAAAGGAGCAAAAGAGGTTTGAAAAGAACAAAATTTTATACTTATTAGGCCTCAATTAAATTGTGGGACTCTCTGCCACAGAATATAAAAACTATCATCAGATTTAAAAAGGGCTAGAAATTAATTTTCCATGATAACTATGATAGCGCTTAAACATTCTTGTTTCACACAACTTGTACCGTGAGGCTCTGCAATGCACCAGGTGATAGGAGCAAGGAAAATGCATGAGGAGAAGAATTAGATTGTGTTTGACTTCTGAGATTCCTCTGCACATCTGGCAGTGGTTTCTGCCACAGAGAAGTTGAGGGGACAGCTGGACTTTTGGTCTAACTCAACAAGACAACTGGTGGCGAGCATGTTCCTCTCTCCAGAAACCCATGGAGAAACCTCAGGTTTCTTTGTTCTGCAGAGTAGGATGAGGAAACTGAACTGGATGGGCCTTGGGAGAAGGTAAGCAGGGCAGCAAGAGCTGCAAAGAAGGCATTTGCTGAGTAGCTTGTGAGGGCCTTTACTCTGACACAATCCCCAGCCTTTATCTCTAGTGGCCTCTTGGCCACCAGCATGCTGGCTCTCCTTGTACGTGCTGTTCTTCCCCTTGAGCATCACTTGAGACCTACAGCAGAAGGTTCCCTCCTTCAAGATGAACTGAAACATTAACACAATCTTGCATTCTTCATTTAACACTTCTTCTGTAGAGAATTTACTCCAACTTTTGTTCCTGACAAGTGCCCACGTAGGGCTTGAACAAATGAGCGTTAAGAAGTGGTAGTTTTTCTTTAGAGGTTAAAGAATTACTATTCATGAACTCTGAGAAGAGATTCCTCTGAAAAACCAGCATGTTTTTAATTAATATGACTTTAACCAATCCAACATTGTTCTTCTGCTTTGGTAAATTCTGTGTCTGGCCCAACAGAGAAAAAAATTTACTCTGATATATATCAAGGGTGCATTTTTCTTGCATGATGGGTTCATGCAGAAGGACTTGGTGAAGAGTTTACACAATGGCAAAGAAATAGCATTCAAGCTGTGCAAAATCTATGACAAATTTTAATTTCAACAGGAACACTTTAGGACTTTAGGTCAGTCTTCTTTGAGTGTAACGGAAAGGACAACAGGCCATAGAAAAAAGCTTTTACATTAATATATACTCAGAAATATGGAAAAGTCCAGCATTACTTCAAATTTTCAGTGCTGGAGCAGCTCAGAGCATGAGGATTTAAATTATTCCTCCTCAGAAGCCATTACATGCAAGAATACCCTGAGACACTGAATTGCTGGTAAAAATGGATGATGTCTTCATTAACTGTATTGGAAAATGCCAAGCAGGCAAAAAAGTTCAGAGGGAACAATATGGAGGTTTCTGAACTGAAAAGATGTTAAAGATGTTTCAAGACTATTGCAAGTGCCCCAATATATATTTTTGTAAATGAACACTTATTTGCTTTGAAATACTTTTTTAGAAGCTTGTTGCTTAGCCAGAGAATATGTTGAGAAAAAACAAACAAACAAACTTGAAAACTCCCAAAGGACTGAAAAAAAGCAGTTCCCAGCGAGCAGTAAAATGAGAGAAAAATATAATGACTTTCATTTAGCACAAAGATTTAGTAAGATTCCCTACATTTTCATAGAAGTTGTGAAGAACTGAACTCAGACACTTTGGGTTTCTTCCCCAGTGTGATGGTTATATAAATGTGATGCTTATATATGGTAACTGATAAGGTTTTTACTGGACCTGGTCATGTATGCTCTTTGATAAATAGTTGGAGGTATTTCTGCCTCTATTGGGGTGATAGCCCCCTGTTTCATACACTGTCACAAGAAGGAGGGCAAGAAGTACAAGCAGATATTTCACAGTTTTAGTCCAGACTAATATGTTTAAGCAGAAAACTATGCTTAAATCTTAAATTTGAAAGCAGCCTTTCCAAGGAGAAAGAGTCCTCGATGCCAACAAGGGTTAAATTCTGTAGAGGGGAGAGGGAAGGCCTGTATGGCTACACTGTGCTGTGCTAGTGGTGTAGGGCAAGAACATCCTTAGCTACCTGCTCAATTTGTCAGGAATTTCTCTTCTGAACTATTACCTCCTCCTTTCTCCAGAACACCCTCAGTCCTTTTATCTGGGAGCTATCTTGCAGTTTACTGTCTGCCTATTGCCTTGGCTGAACCACACTAATAGTCAGCTAATTACATGTGAACACTCTAATTTGCTCTATGTCTTTCTCAAAAAAAAACCCCTGTGCGGGTGCGGGCATGCACGTGGGTAAACTTCTGCTCATACTCTGAATTTGCAGCCCTGGGTAGAATTCGTGGAGCAGCTGAAGCATCATAAAACACTGCGTGCTTGCTGCCACCTCTGTCACCTGCCACCACTGATGCTGCTTGTTCCTGATTTGCAACATCACCTGTTGCTCCAACACCAGGCTTCTCTGGCCCAGAAACTGGAGCAAAGAAGAGAAATACGTGTTTGTCATTGAACTGAACTGCAGAGAAGGAAGAGGAGAATGATAAGATCATAGCCTGAAGCACTTTGTTTATGAGAACATCCTTCCAGTGATATATGTCTGCACCAGGTGAAAGTATTGTGTCACCCCTAACATATTTTAAATGCCAAGGCTCTCATGCAAGAAGACAATGATGAACAAGTTGAAACAGAATATGGTATTGTAGCCATGTACAGAGTGTTACCCATTAAAGGTTTGCACTGGTAGTGCTTCTTAGCAAAAAATGTTTCCAAACTCTGATATATTCACTGACGCAACTTTGCTTACATAGAATTTCAAATCAAAATATTTCTGCTGCAGATAAACTGATGGGGTTACACATATACCAGTGAATTTCCCCATGACCTTTTGCATGTTATTTCACATGTCCTCCTCATCATACTAGCTGAGCTTCTCTTAGCTTCCTGGGGAGGAAGCCCACTTTGCTCAGCAAATGGGCAAATCAAGGTAGGTCTGTGCTGTGCACTGAGGAGCAAGGAGTGAGCCCAGGGTCACTGCATGTCAGAGGTGTACTTGGACTGGCTCCAGCATTCTCCTGTGGTCTGAATTCCCATTAGCTGCTGGAGTGCCCAGATCACATCTTCTGGGTTAGTTTCATGCAAAAATTCAGTTTGCATGCTCTAAGACTGCTTGTGTTTTGGGGCGGGGCCAGCAGGGTCATTTGGAAGATTCACTTCAAAAGTGCACTCCTGGGCCAAACTTACATGCTAAAGAAGCAGCACTTCTTGTCACAAAGCAGGTATGACCAGAGCTATCATCATATGGCAGTTTTGTTCACAGATACTTATCTTGAGCTCAACAGCACGAACACCATCACAGAGTTACAACTGTATTGCACAACAAGACTCATTTGCTGAGACTGACAACTCAAACTGAACCTTGGGAAAGCTAACATGCAACACATGATATTGAATATGAGCATGACCGTATCCACCTTCGATTGAGGTGAAAGAACTTTAGCCATGGATGTCACATGGGAATGAAGGCAACTGTGAATACACAAGAGTTTTATGTCTTTGAGACAAGGGAAGGTCAGAGCCACACCATGAGCCGTCCAGGACAACATTAGTAACACTTTACAAGACAGAGGAAAGGGAGCTTCTGATTGCCTGAAAAAAGTTTAAGGAGCTACGATTTCTTAAGCACTTACCAAGGTCCTGTGTGGGCTTATGTAAGGTGTTCAGCATCTCTCCATCAGTTTTCCTTTCTGTAAAATGGAGATACTTTATTTTTTTCTCACAAGGTTATTAGGAGGATTTTCCAATTAAGGCTCTTTCTAAATGAAAGTGTCTTGAAAACAGTATTTAATCACCTGACTAAAAATGGTCTCCAACTTCTTTAGGCAGAACATTTGATTTTTGTGGGGACTAGTCATGGTGCCCAGCATAACATAAAGCTACAGGATCACACACTGCATCTTTAAGACATAGCTTACTTCTGAATCAGTAAGTGTACTAGACAAAGCAGCCATTATTTATGCATTCCTGCATACATGGCAAGGTGAAAATAATAGAATAAACATCATATACTTCATTATGATATCGGTTTACACTTCCAGGGTACACAAAAAGAGGCCATTTCATCAAGCTAATTGCCTGAAAGTAAAAGAGAGAGAACTTTAGCTATTAGTCTATTATGGGGCTTTTTTCTTAATCACAAATAGGGGCCGTGTGTCCCCAGGGGGATGTGTATTCTAATTTACAATTGAACTACAGATCAGAGCAATCAATCTTGTGCAGCACTTTTACAGTGTAATTGCTGCAACATAACAAATAAAAAAAAAAAAAAAAAAAAAAAAAGGCAGCCTAAGTCGAGTTTCAGCTTGAGGTGGAGATATTTACCAGGCATTGGTTCAGGGTGGGAGGGAGGCAGAGAGAGAAGAGAAGCACCAAAGCCATGAATATGCAATGAGGGCTCATTAGTGCCCCAGTGTTGCCATGACGAATGGCATTATCCCCAGCCTGGTGCAGCCTAAACATGAATTTTATAATGACCCATTTATCATGACTTGTCATGGCTTTCTTTACTGTACTTTCTACTGACTCTCACACCTTCCACCACTGTCACCTCCGAATCCCTTCCTTTTGGTGTTTTATCTTGTTCTAGCTTACTTTTTGGTAACAATTCCCAACTGATAAGGAGAAGAGGACTGCAAATAGCAATATGCTGGTGTTCAAAAGCTTAGAGGTTCCCAAGCTGTAGACCCACTGCCAAATACGTAGGTGGTCTTCAGTCCACTTACAAGTGGATAAGTGTCTTCATTGTCACAAATATCTGCAATCTTGTCAGTTGACTCAGCAGAAAGGTCTTGGATTGACTGAGCATCAAGACAACTATCTTTCCATTCTGGCAGATGTGATGGATGAATCTGTTTTGTTGACCTAGGCCTGTCTAAAAGTGTTCTTCCACAACCCACTCCAGTGATGTGCACTGTATAAAAAATCCACTCCTCAGTATTATCTTGATAAAGGTACTAAATTGGGTAAATATACAAAACCTGTTTTCTTAAAAAATTTGCCAGATGTAAAAACTCAGTCAAAGGAAGAACATTTACCTTCCAGGAGTGAAAGATTAGTCAGCTCTGATGGAAAGCAAAATTACTCCAAAGTAATTAGTATCCTGCTTCAGTTCATTTTGGGTCACTCCACCTTGTTTCTGTTTTACTGCTGTCCCTTTGGCCTCCCTGACTCCACATTTAATATACCAGTGCTTATAAAGAAATCCCTGTGGCTCAGAAGGCTGAATTGCCACTGCTGGGCTACAGCCTGTTCTCTGGTATATAGAGGTTTTCATTTCCCAAGTTATGAATCTGACATCTCATGGCCAAATCCATGCTGGCTTATTTCTGAGAAGTCTGTCCTCATTATTTACCCCAAATAGTTTCACTGTCAGTGTGCCTTTTTTTTTTTCCACTGTGAAGTAGCTGGAGCATCTGGAAGTATCAAGCCTCTCTTTGTTGGATTTTTATACTTTTGCTATTACAAGAATTCATCTTTGGGGATAGAAAAATCAAGCAACTTATTTCCAGCTATTACTTGGATCAGACTTCATGTTCTTAAACAAGTTGTAAGCTCCAATGATCTCTGAAAACAACTCTCTCGAGGTCTTAGATCAGGATAGTCCTGCAGTTCTTTCATTACTCTACTGGATGTTTGAAAATATTAAAAGGCATCTAACATCCCAGTCGAGCAATTTATGGACTCAGAGTCTAGTGCTGTAGCCCTCAAAGCCTCTATTTCTTCCACAAAATTCACACTTTGCTATTATTTTCACCAAGACAGGCACGTGTTTCACTAGAGGAGTAGTTTGTCAGAACAACAGTCCATTACCCAAAGATTCATCACAGGTTCCCACTTCAGCACACAATGGAAGAGATTCTGGATGTCAGAAAGAGAGGAGAAAGGAAAGTTTCTCTCAAAAAGGTGTGTTAGGTATATGGCACACCTTAATTAAACTGGGAATAGCTTATTAGGCCAGCATATCCTGATGTGTTTTTGTAATTTATTGTTTTTTTCTCTTTTTCAAACCCATCTGTGTTCCTTTGGAACACGTACATCTAGTTTTTTAAAGCCCCAGACAGCACCTTGCACAAGTCCTTGACCTTTGCAGGAGAAGCCCATCTCCCATTGCAATATAAATGATCTTCTGTTAATTATCAGGAGATAAAAGAGGAAAAAGAAATCTCTCTTAAAGAAGCAAATCAGAAATGACTGCTAAGACTGCAGGAGCACCCACTGCCTTTGCAGACACTCAGGACACAGCAAATATTATCATTATTCCTAAGAATAAATGTTTGCCCTATGACCCAGATGATCTGGATCATCTATTGAGTAGAGAGAACAGAGAGTAGTTAGAAACAATAGTGTTAAATTGTTCTTTTTAAACTCCTGTTAGGAGTTCTAAAATTTACTATGGTCAGTCTATAAGGTCAGGTTGCTGAGCCATTATCTGCAGTTTATGTGATGGAAGAAGCAGATTCCTGTTTGAGTTGGTTTCAGGAATTTGCAGGTCCCCCACAGGGAGTATATATATTATATTATTTTATACCAACACCTGCAGGTCCCTTAGGGAAACAGGCTCATCTTTTATCCACTCACCTCATCAATAAAGAGAGACATTGAAACAAAGATTTTTAAAGGCCAATGCAGATGGCATCGAGTCTATGTCAATTTAATGCCCAGTACCACTATGATCACATCAGAGATTTCCCAGTTGATCTCAGCAGTCATATGGGGGGCAGCTGCCTAAGACAGAAAAACATTCACTATTCCTCAGTTGATCCACAAATGGCAACCATTAAAATAAAATCATTGCAATCCTTAAAATACTAAGTCCTTGGTTCTAAACCAACAGGCCTCTAATGGTAGGAAACACCCAAACTTCAGGAGGAAAAATATGACTTTCATTGCCACATGAATCCAACTGCCAAGAACAATGTCAGTAACATTGTTTTCAAAGAGAAATTGAGAAGTATAGGTAATATTTTAAAATGGAAGAAAATCCTGTAAGGTGAGACTAGCTGTTTATCTCATACTCAGGGGAAGTTTAGTGGCTGACTGTTGCAAGATCAAAGGCAGAACTCACATGAAAACTCTGGTTCCAATGTATGTCCTCATGCAATCAAGTCCTGACCACACAGAAAAAAATATGCAAACTTATATTCAGTAGTCTGCTACATTTACAGGTAGAATTCACAAACTTAAAATGCAAAAAAGAAAAACAAATCTGAAAGAGAACTGCAGGTGTGATTGCTACACAATGTTGTTCAATATCTGTTCAGTTGACATATTTACAATGTAAAATTTTAAAAAGTAAATACTGCTTCCCTGTACAGAACTCCATGCTTTTAAAAACATGAGAAAAATTCATGAACATGAACACAAAACTCATTCTGAGTGAACTGTTAAGCATTTAACTTCCTAGGCAGTGCCAAGAAGATAACCTTCAGCTACCAGTTCTACTACAGATACCTGACCAGTATTTCTGTGCTGCTGTTTTTTGTGGACAAACCCATCCCTCTTCTCTCAGTTGTGTTTCAAATATGGTTTAACATTTTTTAATCCCTCCAAGGACTGGCTTTAGTCATCCTAATAGATTAATAATCTTTTCCCCTGGACAGGCTTCAGCTTTGCTTTAAAGCTTCCTTTGCCTTTCCCTCTGAGAGCCAATGGCTTGTTGCTCCCCACTTTTAAACAAGCAAACAAAATGTCCTTCTTCCCCCTCCTCCCCACTTTCTTTAATGACATCTTCAGTCATTAATGAGTTAATAAAAATCTCCAAGTCATCTGGGAATAGATAAGGAGAAAGAAAGAAGAGTATTGTACACATAATGACAGGCTCCCTGCTGGCCCTGGGATGTCATGGGTCAGCCATGTCAAGAATGTGTGTGCCCAATCATCTGCTGATTTTTATCAGCAAGGCCTCAAGCAGAATCTGACACGGTCAGTTTGGGAGTTACAATGAATAAACAATGACTTCTTGGATTGTTGGAGGCTGTATGATAGAGTGAGAGGGTTTATATATACTAAAACATGATGACATTAGCAATCAATATACCAATTACTGGACAAGTTATTGGACGAAGAATGCACATGTCTTGAGCATTGTGCACTTTGAACATACTACCAGTGATGGAGACCACAAAAATAATGTTAGTTAACCCTTTGCAAACTGGATATACTCATACCTGATGGTGCCTTGAAGTTTCTGAGAGCACCTGGTGAAAGAAAACCTGATCTGGTTTAGTATATTCAGCCTTTCAAATAGGAGTCATAAGCCTCACAAATTTCTTTTTCATTAGGACTTAAGGAATAAAGGAATTGATTTTTTTTTTCAAATGAGCAGTTGGGTGTTGGAGCAATGTATTCTAACAAATAATTTGTTCTCCATAAAATTTCAGAGGAAATCAATTTCTTTTGACCCAAACACCTCTAGCATATTACACAAACTTCCTCACTGAGAGGTCAGAACATATCATTTATAGGATGGTTAGGCAAATAACCCCACAGCTCTTACCTGTCTAATCTGCACCAGGGGCAGGCAGATAAAACTTTAACATATTTTTCTTATTCCTGTGCTACTAGAAATGTATTTCTGCATCTGATCTGTGATCATCCTCTTACTTTCTTCAGCCAGCTCAAAATAGTCAGTCTTTATGAGTTTGTCTGCTGTTGTTCTGGAAGTGATTGTGAAGACTCAGAGCCAGAATAAAAAAAGACTTAGAATAAAATGTGGTTAATGAGTCACCTAATTCAAAGTACAAACAGAGAAGACAACTAAGGTGGAGATGTATGTGTTGGGCAGCAGCAGAAGTGTTGTCTGGATTGAAGTTACATAGCATCAAGTCTCCATTGTCCATTAAGATGGACAGGTCTGTGGGCTAATGGAAAGCTCATGGTTCTTTGCCCTGAGGTGCATCATTAAAATGATGTGGAAATGGTAGTTTAGGATGGCTCTCCATCCTTTCCTGTGTAGCCCATGAACGTCAATTTTTACTGCGATGTGGGAAGCAGCAGTGTCACTTTGACTTTTTCTCAGGTGGGGGCAAACAAGGAAAGGCATAAATATATCTAAAATTCAACTTTGCCTGCCAGGGCATCTGTTGGTGCAGCAGAAATTGTGCAAAAGCAGGGAGGTAACAGAGTTCAGACTGATATTATACTCACTGTTTATCAGGGGCTAAATAAAATCTTAAGATAATCTCTTACACATCACTTTTGTGATGTAAGGGCTAAAGTGTTACACTAAATTACAATAAAATCTACTGCTTCTTTGCAGAACACTAATAACTTAGTTGTATTGGGTGGTTATGGCAGAGGGACCAGTCCCAGACAAAGGGGAGAAACAGATGCTACTGCATCTGATTTTAACTGCAGTGGTTATGAAATGTTCAGCTGGATCCTTTCAAATGGCTCTTCCCTTCCCATTGAGTAAGTTCTTGAAAAGTTTGGAAGTGAATTTGTCCAGCACATCTGATATGAATAACAAAATGCTTTAAAATGTAAATGTTTCATAAAATAGCACCATTACCATACATTATAGTGAATACAGTTAGGAAAAACCAACTCAATAATCCCTCCTCTGTAATTTACAATTAACTTTTTGCCTCAAGGTAACAGCTACGTTCACAAAAATAATGGTAATAGATTGACCTTGTTATGAATGGATAACAAGCTGGAAACAATATAGTTTGTCACAGAGCATTAACTGTTACTGTTGAAATTGTAAATAATGTGTACAGAACTTACAATGTAAATGGCTCCCCTTAAAAATATTAATTATGTCGATTAAACACTTGATGCATAATGGATTATTCTGAAACCTATTTAAGTCCATGTCAGACTGCATATACCATTTTCTAAGATCCCATTCCCAGACTACTGGAAAAATCTATGGCTGTGCTCTGACTGCTCAAGGTGGACAAAGGGCATGCAATAGAATATTGCCTTAAATTAAAGATATATGGCTGCTGCTTTTGTTTGGTTTGCTTGCATGCTTTTTCACCCAGTACAGCATCAAATGATTAGAGACACCAGGCTCTTCTGAGATGCTTTTAGGCTTCTTTGTAAGTTAATAAAAAGCAAGTCTCATCCAACAGTGTTGACCACTCACCAGAGGAGCCCCATGGAGTCTCTCCTGGCTTTTATGCCACTTCATAAAGACCAGTAATGGAACAGAGGAATACGGATAAATTGTTACACCTGGCTGGTTTCTCATAGACAAGTGGTGTAACTCATCACCCACAAGCCAGAGAAAGCTGTGAGGGTTGATGCTACTCAGTTGACCTCCTCTTTGAGCATCCTTGGGTGCCAGGGTTGTGCTGATCTGGGAGGAGAAGATTGCCATCACATGGCTTTAGAGAATGATCCAAAACTGGTGTCTAACACATGACATAGAAAAAATTAGACTTTTTTTTTCCCAGTGTCTGGGGACCACTAATTCATGAACATGAGATGAAACCGTATTTTTTTGTTTCCCAACCACAAGAACTGCTCTTCAGCTGTAGCTCAAGACTGGACTTCACAGTACTTCAGTGTTCTGGCTAATTACCATCTATAGACTGTTGCATTATAGAGGAGGGATTCCCACTAGATTATCCACATAGAGAAAGTGATATTAAAATGACAAGCCACCAAGAGGTCAAATAACCAGTTGCCAGAAGTTAGAATAACTAGAATGTGGAGCAACAATATCTGAGGAGCTGGCATGTGTCCCGGGACTGGTTGTCAGACAAGAGAAAGAAAAGACAGCTGGGATCAACTGTTATTTTCTCTGAACACAGTTTAAATCCATCACTCTGGTTTTTCAACCCAACTCTTGAACTGGGAGTTCAGAAACCGATCCAGTAAAATATAAGGTCCCTTTATACCTCATTTTTTCAATCAACTTTGTTTAGCTTTATCCTGGGGGATCAAGGAGTGAGCAAGCAGTCTGAGCATAGAGAGTCTGATTACAATTAGGGCTCTTCAGGGCTCCTGTAATCCAAGCAAACACATTAGATCCTCTCTTGCCTAAAGGTGTGTTCTCCCACCTGGGGAGAAACAGAGTCGCTGCACACGTGTAACTGAGCAGGCACCTTTTCTCCTGCCATGGGGTCAAAATCCCAACACAAGGCTGGGTAAGAAACACTCAGATTTCCCTCTGTCCAATGTTTTCCTCTGGCCAGCTCTTGTTTCACCTTCAGTTAAAGTTTCTCTATTTGCTGTACATTCGGTGCCATCTCTTTAAAGATGTACATCTGAATGGGCAAGAAAGTTCGGGATTAGCAATGGGCAGAGGTCAAGTCCACCAAGCCTCAAAGCATGTCCTTGGTTGTAAAAAAGATTACATTACTGGCAGCTCTTTGCCAGATCAGTGCTTCGGTGCCAAATGTTAATCCTTGCTGGGGACAAGATGGCTTGTAAATGTTATAGGAGAACATAGGTTTTTCCTGTAGAAAACAGGCATTTATAGTTAAAGCACAGGGATTGTTTTCTCATGCTTACATTTGCATTTCATGCAGATTCACTCTTGCTTAGTGTGAGCTTTGTTTCACTTTTACATTTAATCAGTTCAGATCTTTATTTATACAACTAAGGAGAGTGTGGTCACGTTCTTATGGTGCTGGGTGGCAGAAGGGCCAGAGCTCAATCTCAAGCTTTCCCAGAGAATTTACTCTCTGACACTGAGCAAAGCCTATTTCCTTGCTGAACCTTAGTTTTCCCATCTGTAAAATGGAGCTGCATTTAAAAAGAGTCCTGTAAAGTTTTATTCATGACTGTCAGAAGAATGGTATTTATTGGATTTATAAAGTAATCTACCTGTTTTAGCATGGCCAGTTATGCATCTCTGACTTCAGAAATAATGCTCTTTCCTACACTTAGATAGCTTTTGGGCAGCTCAGGTTTCCAGGTCATGTGTTTACACCAGGCATAAGCCAACACAAGATTTTAAATCAATAAAAGACTCAGTTGGCCCAAAGTTTATTCTGCTGTGGACTGAGAGAAGAATTGTGTGTAACCAGCAGCTGTTCCTACATGTGTGCAGGAAACTGCATGTGACTAAGTGGAGTTGGGAAATTAATATCACACCAGTAGATTGCCAGCAGCTGATTATGCTGGTACAGTTATACCCCAATACCTAACCTGTAGGAAGTCATTTGGTCATCCCATGTGAATGGGAAGCAAGAAGATATGGGTGTAAACTGTACTCACACCTGGTTTTGCATCTTGAAATCCCCAAGGTCTCTGTGCCTCAGTTTCTTCTCCTATTTTGGAAGGTAACAAAACTCTATTGATTCCTGCCTTATCATAAAGTTTCACTTTAAAGGGTCTGATAGGGTCAAAATCACTTGTGCTTTATGCACATGGCTTCTAGAAAAGGAGACCATGTAAATTCCCAGGTAGATTTGATAACAGACTTCAAAAAATAAGAAAAGCAAATTCAATCTGGAGAAACGTGAGCTTCTAGGTCTCATGCTACATACACTTAGTAGCTATAAAATTGGAATTTAACATTTTTTTCTGGCAAGAAGTAAAAAGTGATATGCATCATACAAAGTACTAAGTTGTGTTAGTTGGGTTTTGTTATGCAGATGGACTTTTTTTTCCTTCTCTTCTACTCTTTAAAATGTTTCAAATTAAAATAGCTTACTCAAGGTCACCAAAGGCATATGGTCCTGCTCAAAACTTTAAACAAAACATTAGTTTTTACAACCTTTTGTAATTTGGTACTGTATACAACATGGTTATAGAAGGAGTTCCTGTAATCTTTGCAGTGGGTGACAGAAATATGAGAGCCAAATTTATAAGCCATTTAGTGAAGCATTTAATCAATTTCATGCATAGGAAATAACTCTGATTGCTTTGCTTTATCAATCTTCCTTTCTCAGAGATCTGCAGTCACTCCAACCTCAAAACGCTTAACTGCTTGGGGAGGAAACAGTAGGTAAAACTCTAATGCTGTACACAGTGTCAGGAACTTCTGAGGGCTGCTTAAACTTATTTGCCAGCATCAATAATGCTGCTTGTGGCTGTTAATATATTTCAGAGGGAACGCAGAAAGCCTAACATTTATAGGGAGCTGCAAGGGCTCTTTAACAGAGTTTTTCATTAAACAGCCTTTGTCCAGAATGAGTGTTTGACACTGTGTAGAGTTATGCAGATGAAGCTTTCCTCTCATGCCAGAGTGTTTGTGGATTTTGCCTTTAATCCCTTACAAACACTAAAAAACCCCTCCCTGCTCAGCAAGTCCCTGTGTTTCCATAAAATATGACTGGCATATCATTTGTGAATTCAGAGAGGGACTGCCTGGGATGTTATTGCTCACTGTGGCCATAAGAAGAAAAACAAGACATTGGGGTCTAGACTTCCTTAAAGCTAATGGAAGAGTTAGAAGTCACATTTACCCGTGACTGGAACTGGGGGAAGCTTTATCTTGGAAGAATCTGAAAGATTAGAGTAGTTCCTCTTCTGCTCTTCAAACCATGGCTCTGAATGGACTGCTTGACCCTTGGCACTGGGGAACAACACTCCTCACCACTTCCATAAGGCAACTGGTGAACTGGAAGATCTTTAGCTCTGTTCTTTATCTAGTGGCATCTGCACTCCTGAAGGGATGGGATTAGATTGGTCTACACCTGCACAAGTTACCACTCTTTGTACAGGAAGAGGTAAAGGAAAATATTGTCCAAACCAACCACATTCACTTCACATGCATCTGAAATCCCCACCTGGAGTAAAAGGCAGGGCTTAAAACAAAACTTCAGAGCACACTTTTTTTCTCATGTACTACAACAGCTGGTACAGTACCCTAAGCAGAGCACTACAGAGTGACTTTTCTTCCCAAGTGAAAAATTCCTGAAGGAGCAAAAAGGCAATCTCTCTGATAATAATCAGCTGCTCAACTATATTAAATTTAGACAAGGCTACAATAGTGCCAGAGTTGTCCCCTGCCCTCTAAAATTAGAACTGAAAGAATGGTGGGCATAGCGCTAAATATATAACTCATTTAAAAATAATGTGCTCTCAGGCTTTTCTAATGCTTGAAATGCCTAATGCTAGGGATCATCATAAATCCCTAAAGACCTGTTTGCACAGCCATCCTGCCTCCACCAGCTCCAAACGTGTTTCAGGAGGATTTGTTCTTTCCTGAACATCCACTTTCCTTCACAGCATAGAGGCAAAAAAGGAGTGAAGGTTTGCTGCAGTGAAACAATATATTTTCTATTTATCTCAGAAAACAGGACCTGGCCTCTGCTTTCTGTGAGGAAGCAGAAAAATAAAAAGGAAAGAAGAAAAGAAAATATTTACTGTCTCTCCTTAGTACTAGTCCCGGAAGGGCAGATGGAGACCATCCCTTTGAAATGGTCACAAGTGTGAGCATTGGGCCTTCAAGCTAGATAAAAATATCAACAGAAAGAAAAACACCCAAACCTCAAATTAAGAAACATCAACTTTCTACTTCCATTTCTTAAATGTGGCAAACTTTAGTGCTAACAATTTTTGAATAAATAAAATAAGTTGTGGATAGAAACAGAGCCATGAAAAATACAGACAAGATGATTTTTACCCAAAAGAAGACCTTTTCTATCCTTCCCAGCTCTCTCCTAACAACACATAGATCAGCCTGGGAAAGAAGATAAAGTAAGAGGAATAGCCTTTGTGCTGCTCTGAATTTTGAGCCAGTTGGGACCTGGCATGCAAATTGGCCCCAGGGAATGATGGGACCTTAGAAGCCTCCATCTCATAATAGAGGGGTTGCCTTGCAAAACAGGTTTTGATTTGCAGCTGTTTCCCTTTTTTCTTATTTCTACCATCAGAGCATCTTCAGCAGGGGGTGAGCTTTTGAGAAGAGTGGCATGAGAGAGAGTCGGAAATAATTTGCTTGGGAGGGTTTCATGGAGGTAACCAAAACCACTTCCCTGGGTGGTGTGGTTCTTCCTTAGGGGGGCAGGGAGAATAAATCTGGGCTCTATAAAAAGCTAAAGCCCAGGTAATTTCTGAAGGTAGGCATGATGTCTGAAGAGGGAAGTAGTGGTTAATGGAGATACTGCTGTTTAGCCACAAATTTTGGCTTAGAGGTGGGATGTTTGTTTTTTTTCCTTTGCCCTGCAGCAGTTTTTTCTTCTCTCTATCTGTGGGAAGCTAGAGAGAGCTTAGGTCTGTGCTCTTGGTCATTCATAGGGCTGGGAAAGGTGTGTGTGCCCCAAGAAATGGGTCTGGACTTGATCTGCTACAAATATAAATGCTTGTTAGGGAAGCAAACAGGTCAAATTACCCTATTCTTGTACCTTAAATAAATCAAGAAAGGTGTAAATGTGCTAGTCATGAACTTATTTCTCCCTTGGGCTACTTCCATGAGATGTTTCTTTCTCTTCCCTGCCCATACTCGTTCTACCTTTGCTGCTTCAGATGGCATCAGCTCATTGGAAGGGTTTGTTGAAAATAGTAATATTAAAAAGGCATGTTTTCTGTTTGCTCACTTGGAATATTCTAAGAGGGATTAGCTCATTTAGTTCTTCACCCAATAAATTTGGGGTTTCCTCTTTTTAGTTTTGTCTTGCAGAAATGTTAAGGCAATAAAAGTATAAGAAGATGCAGGGTTTTAAAAAAAATTATTTTCTAGATAGAGATATAACTCTAGCAAGCACCAGCTGCTCTGCTGGCTCTTTTTTTATTTTTAAGACTAATAATTGAAATATCATCTATGCATCTCACAGTATGAATCTAAGTTTTTGGGATGGGAAAGATAGTATGGGTACTCAAGGTTCAACTTATTTATTAATTCATTTTTTAAATTTTATTTTTAAGGAATGCAGCATGTGGATCCAGGGATGGGTGAACAGCATAGAGCTTGCACCTGGGGCTCTTCACACCGGGGACATCCCAGTTTGACATCAGGGGATCTGCAGTTGCCCAATGGTCTCAAGGTACTCCTCAAAACTCAGCTAGCAGGAAGGCCGTGCTCTGCTTTTCATCTTCTCTTTCCCCAAAGAAGCCAGGGGTTTGTAATTACTCCTCTTTGCTGTAATCTTACTTCTAGGAGAATGATTTAACTCTCAGTCAATGGGCTCTTTTTGGGGAAACTGATGACCCAGTTCTGAGAATGATTCCTTTTGCTGTTCCTAGGAACTCTTTGTTACTTTTTGGACTTAGTCTAGAACTGAACAGTTTTTAGCAATGCAAGTAAACTAGAGTTAAAGAAATGCTGTTGCCTGAGGCTCACTCCCCACAGGTGGTTTTCTTGAAGCAGAACAGTTGCAGCAGTTTGATAAACCTCAATCAAGTTTTTATACTGTTTAAAACCCAGTATTTTATGGATGTAATTTATACATAGAAAAAAAAGAGGGCTATTCCCAATATTATCTTTATCTTCTAGACATAAATAACAAACAACTCTGGTAATCAAAATTTACTGCAATTGTAATAGGTTTTGGCATCGTTTATGTATCACAGGGAATGTTAACATAATGTTGACTTTCAGGACTGAGGCCAGTTTTTTTTTGTGGTTTTTGGTTTTTTTTCCTTGTTTTTAGGTTGGATTCATTATATAAAAAAGACCAGTGTATTTGTGGCTTTTATGGCATTTGAGAGATTAATTCTCATAAATAACACCGTTTATGCCTCCTAATCAGAGAGTTGAAATTATCTGTGACAATGTGAACACTAAAAAGTTGTATACTATGAAAATATTTCAATAATTAATGCATGCACTATCTAGAGCAATTGACAGTGAGGTCATAAACATAATGGGCCATCTGTGTTTGATTTGTATCTGAAAATACTTAAAGGGAAAGGCAGGTAATTCAGGCTTCTCTTCCAAATGTAGACAGGCAAGATTTTTCACCTTCTCAGAAGGTTGTTGAACCATTTCATTGCTTTAAAGGAGAAAAAAAAAGTTCTTCCAGGCTAGAGCCTTTTAACACACTTGCATTTTGCTCCCGTGTTCTCTGACAAGCAGAGCACACCAGTGGGACTTTTAGTTTTCTTTTAGAGCACACAGAGGGTTGTCATTCTCCCTTATTTACTTTATATTGTTTGCTCTATTAAAAACTGCCACTCCAGGCTCCTGAGCAACCCCACGAGCTCACTTAGCATTCTGGGACCTGGGTTTAAATAGTTTCCTTTGGAGCTTTCCAAGTTCAAATCTGCACTGGGCTGTTGAAAGACAGCATAACTTTTATGCTGGGATCTGGCTCGTTGCACCTTTATGACCCTTCTCTGGATTTGTCCCAGCTTGCCTCCTGAACCTTTTCTTTCCCCTGTGAAAGTCGAAGGTTCAGATTACCTGCAGATTTGGGAGAGGGCTTTCATTTAGCCCTGGCTTTCTCTGCTGTAATGGGGAGGGATGGATCACCCTGCTAGCGTTAGGAATCACGCTTTATCTCTGAATTTATAGGTGTTGGCAGAAAGCCAATAGCAAGCTGGAATGACTCAATAAATAAACAACCAAATACCCCTCTTGTTTTCACTGGCTGATTTGATGACAGTCGGACTCCTGCTCTTGGCACTGGCTGAGCCTCTACTGAAGGAAATGCCATTATCTTTCCAGTGCCAGGCAGAGATTAATACATTCTTGGAAATTGAATCCAGACAGAACTTCTAAATGATTTCATGTGACCTCCTGTATATCAGGGCTATTAAACACTACAAATTACCTATGATAAGAGCAGAGATTGTAACCTATTTAAAACTCTACTTTTTTTTTTCTTTCTTTTTTTTTTTTTTTTTTTTTTTTTTTTTTTTTTTTTTTTTTTCCTCTCTGCTCTGCCCTTTTCTGTTGCCCAAATATTGAGTGTAGGCAGAGAATAGGTCATAGCAAGGTAGCACCAGTGTCTAGAGAAAGTGGCTGAAATATATCCAGGTAATCCCACACTGTAAGAATTCCTTCACTGTCCCTGATAATCTGATCTGAGGTTAATTTCCTTCTCAGACCTGAATCTGGTGATTAGTGTGACCTATATTTCAGTTTAGGAAGGATATCGAGGTCCTGGAGCAGGTCCAAAGGAGGGCATCTGGGCTGGTGAAGGGACTCGAGCACAGATTCTATGAGAAGAGGCTGAGGGAGCTGGGGCTGTTCAGCCTGGAGAAGAGGAGGCTCAGGGGAGACCTCATCATTCTCTACAACTCCCTGAAAGGAGGGTGTAGCCAGGTGGGGGTTGGTCTCTTTTCCCAGGCAACTCTCAGCAAGACAAGAGGGCACAAGAGGTCTCAAGTTGTGCCAGGGGAGGTTTAGGTTGGACATTAGAAAGAATTTCTTTACAGAGAGGGTGATCAGGCATTGGAATGGGCTGCCCTGGGAAGTGGTGGATTCTCCATCCCTGGAGATATTTCAAAAGAGCCTGGATGTGGCACTCAGTGCCATGGGCTGGGAACTGCAGCAGTAGTGGATCAAGGGTTGGACTTGATGATCTCTGAGGTCCCTTCCAACCCAGCCAATTCTATGATTCTATGATTCTGAGCATGATAAGAACAGATGCCAGCTACCACCTATGAGATCTCTCCATTAACCCCCCCTCCCAAATTTTGACCCTCTTTTCACTATCACACCCCTAGCATTGCAAAATATTTTTCATCCAGGGATAAAACTGGAATGAAGCAAGATGAGAAGCTGAATTTTATTATAAAAATGCAAGAATTATTCTAGCTCTAGACTCCAGAGAATTTTGGCCTCTTCACACTATAGCACTGAGGATAAATCCTTTAGATTCAGCTGCTTTGAGTTGAATCTAAACATTCCATAACAGTAGCCTTGTTTCCTGACTTTTGCTTTATTTAGCTGTATTACAGTAAGTGAGAATAAAGGACAGCTCTGAATCAGAATCTTATCCTCTCCCATCATTTGCTAGCATAATAATTCATCCTGTCATCTTCAGATTTTATTAGCACAGTTTTATGTACCAAGTGAAAATTTGATAATAAAATTCATTATACTGTAAATTGCAAGTTGGGTCAAACCAAAATCCAACCTACACATAGCCTGTGACAGATGTGTAGGGAAATATTATCAGGAAAAGGACTCTGTACCCTCCTGGTTTTCATAATCAGCAGCTAAAAGACATCCAAAACTGATGTTTAATATTATTCAGTGAAGTTTTTTTTTTTTAAAAAATCCATATATACTTCTCTACAACATCTCTGATAGCAACCTAAATATTTTAATTTTAATTAATATAATTAATTAATAATTAATACTTTCTTGCAACAGGTGCCCTAAATTGTATTCCAAAAAACAGGGAATAGTCATTCTCTCCTTATTTTCTCTACTCCAGATTTTATAGGCCAGATATCATGTCTCCTCTCTTTTCAGGCATTTTTACTTAAAAAAATGACAGGAAAGTGATCTAATCATCTGCATTTGAGTCACCATGACCAGAACTACCAGGGCATGAGGATATTTTCAGGGGTTTTATTCTCTGTTCATCTTCTTGTATCTTATTTTTCCTTTTGTGAAGCACTGAATTCATACTTTACAGTGAATTATTCACAGTCACTGAGAACTTACTGCCATAGATGTGTCTAGAGCTTGTGTTTGTCTCATACATTATCCTCCACCCAGTTACATAAAATTTCTTTTTCTCTTGGGTAATTATCTATTTTTTGTCCATACATGATCAGCATAGTTGGTAACATAGGGTCCTGGGGGGGACCCTGCTCAAAAACTTCCAATCTGGCTATGCTTGTAACCAACTTGTCTTATAAAATTCAGCTTAAGGGCCTTTGCTTGGAAACCTCAAAATCTCTAAAAATCTGAGTACCCTTCCTAGAGGTGCATGAGCATTTGTTGATTCCTTCAACAGAACTTTATTAGTAAAGGTTTCAGCAGACCAAGGGATGGTGCTGAATATTGCTTGGTTTTAACAGCTGTGGTATTTTTTTTTTTTTTACCTCTAGTTAAACTTCATATAATAGCATTCAGGAGGTACAGGTTATTCTCCTTCTCTGCCAAAAATCTTACTGAGCAAGCTGTTTCATCTTACTGTGATGCAGTTTCTCAGGGTTCAATAATTACTTATTTTTTCCTTCTTCAGTATTTAACTTCTAACTTTTCCAGGATAGAAACAGCATAGTTATACATACATATCTTAAAACTGTTTTGTTTGGTAACTCTGGATAATGTCATATTCCAAGCTGATAATGCATTTGTTAAGATCAAATGGTTTGATAAGGGCATTATGTTACTGCTTTTAATCATGTTCTATCTCATTCTTTCAATTAATCTATTTTCCTCAAATACTGTTGATACATTATCTCAATGGGAATATTTGTTTTGGACACTAAATCTACCAACATGCTGTAAGTAGTTTTCCAGTTCTGTGTTATTTGAAGGAAAATTATTTTGCTCTGTTCTGCTGGTTTGAATAAGCTGATTGGGCTCCAGCCCTAATAAAGTCAAAAAAGCCAAGGGCTTTTTTCCTGAGATTTCACTAAGGTGTGATAATTAAGAAATGTGAAGTGAACAAAAACCCACAGTGCCTCTGGACTGAAAATGATGTGCCTTAAGAGTCTGAGTAATAACTGCTTGGCCACTGGCCATAAACCAGTCCTATAAATGCAGAATATAGGATCTGAACTGGGAGCATTGCCTTGCACCAATTACACCAGCAGCAGAATGGGGATGATATCCAGTGGGTTGCCCATCCTTCCTCCCTCAGCATTTAAAGTGACACCATCCCTGTTTTCACTCTGCATCTATCATAAAGACACATTGATTTCCTTTTGGAGGAAAACACATATTTCTTCCCTTCTGCTAAGAAGATAAATCTGACAGATTTTAATCAAATGTAGTTGTTCACAACTATAGAAATGTTTCCAGCGTTGTAGATGAAAAACATTTTTTTTTTTTTTTTTTTTTTTTAAAGGACAAGGGTTCTGGAGGCCAAGTTTATTTGGAGAGTACACCTGTGCTAGAAATCTTACTATATGCACCAGCAGTTAACATTTCAGAATGCCCTATGGGCAGGTTTAACTTTACTGCCCTCCAACATAATGCCTGTCTTGTAGTGGTAACCATGAATACTGCTATAGTTAAGGGTCTGTCAGTGGTTCTATCATAAACTCCCCTGTTTCCACGGTTTTTATAACTCAGCCATAAAACCTCTCTTCAAGCTAAAGCTTAGCTTACCAAGGCAGACCTGATTCTGCTCTTGGAAAGGCAGGTGATACATATTCCTCTGTCTCTTCTGGAATTAGCTAAGATCCCTGAGGAAGGGCTCTCACAAACCATGGGTGCCATACATGACAGATGAAGGGACAATAGTGTGTTAGAAAAACTTTCATCCCCTTCAAATGGCAAATAAATTGGTTTCTTTTATTTTAAAGCAAGAGGAGTCAAGCAACACAGTACTTTCCAATTTAAATTGCATTTTTACTTCAGTCTTTCATTTCTTAAAGTAACTTTAGGAGTTCATTACTTCCTAGCCTGGGCCACAGGCAACAATCTGATAGCATTTAGAAATATGGAATATCATTCACTACTTTAGTAGTACTCTGGATTTAAATCAGTGGGAATAAATGCAGAAGGGAGCAGCCTCAAGGGAAATATCAACCTTATCTGAGTAGAACCAATGTTTAGAGCAACATAGAAGCCATGGCTATTGATGGCTATTGTGACCCTGAAAGAAAGGAATTGTTAAAAATGTAGACTTAGAATTTAGATCTCTGCTTTTTTTTTTTTTTTTTTTTTTACCTTAGACTTAACCCAACTGGTAGGCAAGGTTGGCTGTAACATTCTCCAGAAGTAGAGCAAATGTTGGTGCATAATTATATTCTATAATGGCAGCTGATATACATTTAGAAATAAGTTATACATCCTTAATTGAAATTAAAATGTGGTGGATAATAGCTCTGTTATGGTTCTGGTGCTACTTTAATGCCCACTTATTAAAAAAGATGTAGCAAATTTTGAATACTGGGAATGTTTTTTTGGGAGCAGGAAGTAGTGTCCAACTCTGTCAGAATCCCCACACGTTTTCTTTCTATGGTGGTAGTTATCTACTGAGATGTCAGTTGCTCCAGTCCTCTTTATTCCATTCCTGAGTGTCCCAAAACTGAACAGTCACTAAATGTTTTGAATTTGAACCTTCATGTACATCTGGGCAACAGTGATGAGAGGAAAAAAAAAAAAAGGAAATACCTTGAATATGATTATTTAAATCAAAGAACAGCAAGCAAGTGCTTGCATAAGTAAATATTTCACTGCCTCTGATCGTTTTAAACCTGTACTGTATTACTGTAAGTCAATTAGAGATTCTTCAGTGGCCTGAACTTGGTGCAACAATTCTGCCTGCTCCTCAGTCTGATTTCAGTCACATTTTGCAGTAGGGTAGCAATCAGTGGGCTGAATTTGATGTGGGCAACAGTGTCATCATATAACCTACCAGAAGAACCAGAATCTCTACTTGTTTATTCCTAGTGTTGGGTCATCTCTAGTATTTGACATTTGGACAACAGTCCAAAGGGTGGTTTGGTCCTTGTTCCTCTCCTGCTTTGCTCCTGGGGCAGCCTCTGACTGTTTCATTCTCCAACCCAGGGAAGTAAAGGAAAAGAAGAAGAAAACTACCGATCCATCTCTTCCAAAGAGCTGTTTCTACCAGTCAAAGGTGGAATTACAGAAAATTAAAGCAAGTAAGGGGAAAACTCTCTTTTATTTCCTATTTCTACACTAATAATAGAACATTAAATTGGGAGCCTCTTTGGAAAAGAGTCAGAAATAAGCTTTGGCCAAAGCCATTTTTACTTTGAAAGAGCATTTTTTCTGTGTTGGAAGGAGCTTTTATGGCTCCTGTCCCTACACCAGATCATTCAGGTCTTACACTTCTTTAGATCTAAACCAACAAGATGATGTTCTGGTGACCAGTGCCTTTATGAATCTTCTCTCTTCAAGCTACCAAGGATGTTTCTCCTAAGGAATCTGGTGTCCTAGTGATCTTGGGGTGGATTTGCACATTTAAGTCCCATCAGACGCTAATAGGAATTCCCTGGTCAAATCCTCTGCTCTGTCCCTCTTCATGCCTCATTGGGAAAAAAAGGAGCCATTAGTGTGTTTAAAAGTAAATTTCAAGGTTTTCTTTTTGTGTGTTCCAATGGCCGAGGTTTACTCCGCTCGTCCTTTTTATTTTATTGTGAGGCACCTTAAGTTATTTGCATGATAAGACACCCTGTAAATGGATTATATTGTAATGCATTGTGTAGGTTTAATGCTGACACCAGCTTGGTTTAGAAGTAAGATAGCAACTCAGATTTTTAGTTTCTGCTATGCCATGCAGAGAAAGGCCTTTTGAGAAGCATGAGGCAAAGCGGGAGGGATGAAGATGAGGAGGAGGCAGCTGGAGTTAAGTTGGCATTAAAGAGGAGTTGAATATGTTATCTTCTCAGCCTCCAAACTGGAGAGAATCAACAGCACAAATATGAATGGCTCTCCCCTCTTTGCTGGAACAGTTAATGTGGTTTTCCCCTCATTTTTCCAAGGACAGCAAAGGAATGACAGTGCTTTCTGATAACAAACTTTCAAACGTGATGAGTGTCCTTTGCAGTCACTATACCCAGAATATTATGTCATTATATACAGCCTACTTATTAACTGAAGCTGGTCCTCTGGAGAAGCCCTGTATTTCAGAAAAAATGGTGAAATGCACAAAAATCTGGGTTATTTTTGGGGAGGGATGTAGATTGCTCTTAACTCTCACTGGACTGTGTAATGAGAACTGGTGCGGGAAGTTTGCAAGTCTGAGCATCAAGCGTGGAAAACATACACTCCCCAGGAGCAGTGTGTTTAAATCCTGGCAGAAACAGCTTGGCTTTTCCTTTCAAGGTAAATATGCAGTTTGCATTGAGTGGGTATTTTAGATAATAGCATAAAAATATAAACTTGGTGTGGAGACTAAAGTGGTTGTCTTGTGCTTGGCTGCACCAAATGTTACAGGCTTGAGATGCCCTGTGAAACTGGGGGAAGTTTTCCTATTTCTTGCTTTTATTTACCATAGTGAAACACCACAGCTTTTTAAGCTTCATAGGATCCTAGAACTTTGCTCCTTATAACTCAAAGCTGGAGTAAAATGATAGTAATTAAGCCCAAGAAAGTGTCTCTGATGTGCTTGTGACTCGTTGGCTTATTTCTGCACAGTACCAAACACCTTTTTGCTGGTCTAAAGTACTTGAACAGCTCTTCAAATGTCAGCATGCATGTGGTATTGTTTCATGTTGGCAGAACTATTTGCATAATAAACTTCAGTTTGATAGTGAATAGGAAATATTTTAACCAACTTTTTATTACCTTTAGTGGTTGAACAGTGGAAGCTGAACAGTCATACAAAATTTATGCATCATTTAAATTAAAATGCTGCTTGGATTCACTTTAGGTTTCATTTTTAAACTCAAAGCAGTCATGAATAACATTTTTAAGAACTCTTTGATCATTGCACTCTTACAAAAAGAAAAAAAAAAAAAAGGGAGAGGGGAGTATCATTTGGGAAGAAGCCTTTGAAATCATGAAGTGTAACTAAACTTAGTCAGTATACTGTGAGCTGTCAGGAAAGGACTGATTCTAGTAAAGATCCACTGCATGTGGCCAAAATACTTTAAAGAGAATTATGTAGATTTCTGTGTTTACTGACATCAGCGTGGCACAAGAGGAAGATGGGATGCTATGGGGTTTTTTTCTAAAGAGAAAAATAACTGCTTTCAAAAGTCACCAGAGCATTCTTAATTTATGTCTCTGTATTGATGACACTGCAATTTTTGGGGCATATTGTCCTTTGATTCAGCTTTCTGAGTCCATGACTGTTTGGAAGAAGGGAGGTTTTGATTTATTGAGCCTTTCTTTTCAATTAAAACATATACAGCTGCTCATTTTCCCTGCAATTTGAAATGACTCCGTGGTTATGAGGAAAGAATTTGGCACAAACTGTCTACTCTAGATGAGTGGTGTGTAAATTTGGATTAAATCTGGCACTTTGAGGGAAGTAATATGAGGATATGCCTCACTTGAGTTCATCATCTTTATGCCATTGCACTCCTACACTGATAAAGAGATGCTGTACAATTGTACAGCAAACACCAGATTCAGGGCAAAAGACTTTTAATATTAGTTTAAATTAAAACAACTGCTGCTTTTGAAGTGAGGAAGAGGTTCTTTGTAAAGTACAAATAAATTCTTCATCTCTCTCTGTGAAGACGTCACTAGCAACTCATTTAAACTCTTCTCGTAAAAAGAGCATTTGTGTTCTAACAAGAAGTTTTGCAATCTGGAACAAAATGTTACTGATTGGGGAATTTGGATGTCAGCTGCTCCTGAATGACTCCAGATTTAATTCCATTCATGCCAGTGCTGTTATTCCAGATTTGCATAAGGCCAACAGACCATAGTTTGAAGAAATCGCTGCTACTGAACTATTAATTGAATTTTAAAAAAAGATAAACCTTCTTCTGTACCTAGAAGCAGCACTCTCATGGTCTTTTGCAGTTGAAACTGTCTGAAGCAGTGAAAGCAAAGCTGTGCAACTGCTATTGCATTTCATGAAAATATCTGGCATGTGCAGTGCCCTCTCCTTTTGTGTGTTCACCAGTTTTTGTGTGGCCTCTGTACTATGTGGGGTGAGAGCACTGGATCTGAGAGCTCAGGATGCAATAAAAACATTGTACAAGAAACCAGCCTGCACTGGAAAGCAGAAATTTTGCTTTCTATACAGGAATACACAGACTGACACAACACTACTGCCATCTGAAAGAAAACCAGTGCTCAAAATTGATAATAATTCTTCCATTAAGTGACAGATAAAACTTTAATTAAGACAGCCTCCTGGTAGCTCAGAATGCTTCATGTGTGACTAATTCTGACTGGCAAAATATTAATTTTAACAAACATCAATTAGCAAGTTTTTTGCCTGTAGCTGAGAAGAGAGTGGTTGCAGGCAAGTGCATGAGCTGGCAGAGATGTGCACGTAGGAGCGTGTGACACCGAGTGAAAAAGCACGGGGGTTCTCACACGTCCTGCAATATTTAATGTAATGTTGCCTGGTGCCTCAGCAATGTGTCTAAACACATGCACGGGGGAATTTCTCAGCACGACAGGTTGCACTTAGCACCCAGAACCACCAAAAAGCCAGTGGTTTATCAGGTTTATTTGTACATGAGGCTGAATCCTGCCCCGTTTCAGCAGTTCCTCAGGTGGGCACCCATTTGGGACTTCTCCATTTCCACGTGTCTAAGCTGAGTCAAACTGAGCAAAAACCCATCCCCACTGTTTCAGGCTTCTGACAGGCCCTAGGGAGCTGTTACAACTCTGAATTTCTCCTCCAGCTGAGGCATCTGGGCTTATTTCCATCTTCCAGAGCCCTGGAGTTTCCCCATGGCTTGGAGCCCCAAGGGACTGCACGGTTCCTTGTCCTAGAGCCAGATCAGGCTGAGGTCAATGGCATAACTCGCCCTCCAATTTTTGGGGACTAAGGTTACACCTCTGATGTTACAGGAGAAGTGCTAAATAGCAGAATCAGCTGGGTGGAGTGGCTACTTTCAAGTATTTTAGCCCTGTGGCTTGAGCTTTTGGGCTATATTTTAAACAACTGAGATGACCATTCTTTACAGATATTAAGAATGCAGAGCCTTGTGAATAGCGGAAAATTTAACATTTCATGGATATCACAACTCATGCTGCTTTTTTTTTTTTTCTTTTTCTGTAATACTAGTGTGCTGTGGTTTTTTTTGTCCTCTATTATCCTTTTACACTGCCACAGAACAAACTTCCATCTTTTGGTAACAACCCCTTCATGTAGTGGCTAAAATTTAATTTAGGATATTTTGTTTTAAATGTGTGAGTTTTGTTTGACAGGAATAAGAGTAGGGCTTCCATGTTCTTTGATTGTCACTTTTAGAGCAAAAGTGTAGTTTTTCAAGATGATCAGATTTTTTTTCTTGACTGCTCAATCTGCAAACTCTGCTCAGCTTTGCAGACCAGGCTGTGCTCCTCCTGATGTGTGAGCTCTTCCCTGCTGATATCACATTCTTCCAGAAATGACTGTGCTGCCTCTTTCATGCTAAAACAAGCAAAAAGTAATTAAAAATTAATTTTCTTTGCAAGATATGGAAAGAAACAGGATTCTAAAGCACCTTCGAAAATTCTTTTGAGAAACAAACTGTTGTAGGTTGTTTTTTTTTTTTTTTAAATAAGGAGGGTTTTTTCCCTCACAGTAATGCAGTACTTTGAATTTTGAATGGTTTTCCCTCCTGTGTGGGCCCTAATATGAAAATCATTATGCACTCGTATCCCTCAGAAGATTTCAGACCATGTTTAACTGGAACAGCAGAGATTGTCCCTTTAGCAGGCCAGAACAATTTCCGTTCCAAACATCTTTATAGAGAAACACAAGAGCAGATGCTTGTATCATTTTTTTTTCATAGAAAAATTTTCTCTTGGTGTCTTATTTACTTGAAGATACTACAGAGAACTTTTGCCTGTCTTACTGTGCCTTTAAAATTTTTTTCTGTGGTTATCAAAGTTTTCTTCTATTCCAGCTACTGATTTTATTGCCTAACGCTGGCAATACTCAGTTATCTTTATCTCATCTTGATCTATGCTCTTTATTTGAGTTGCAAAAGACCACAGCCACAATTCAGCCTAAGAAGATAAACTAAAGTAATTCAAGCCCAGTGAATGGTTTTATTCTCTTGTGCTCATACTTTCATAACTTACTACTTGTCTGATCCATTTTCAGCTGTAACATACATATAATCAACCTTTTCAGACTTCTCACAAGAAAAGCTTTTGTTCACTGTGCACTAATCACTACTAAAGGCCTTTAAAATGGTGAAAGTCAATGACACTGGCACATTGTCCAGACCCATTGTTGTTGATGAAGCAAACTGATGTGACTGTGAAAGACCAATTTCATCTCAAAGTTTTTTCATCTCTGGCGATCACATTTTTAACATATTGTTCTTCACAATCATCTAAGTTGGTACCCACCTCTGATATTTCATTCTAGCTTCCCCATGATTTGATGGTTTGGAAAAAAAGGCATTGAATGGCCTCAGACCATTAATGGGGCCTCTACAGACATTGTTATATATGGGGTATCTATACAGCATTTGAACCAGTGAAAAGAAAAAAGTCTTACAGCAAAAAGACACTTGGTCACAAATATGATTGTGTCCCTTTTAGATCCTAAGCCTAAAAAGAGCAGCTTCAAAAATAAGAGGAGTGAAACAGTCAGATTGTTTTCTAATTATAAACCTGAGGCAGCTCCAGAGATTTCAAATCCTGTAATCACATCTTCTCCGAATTTTTAAATGTTTATTTTTCACTCGTTGCAAATTAGGCTCCTGTTTGAGATGTCAGATAGAAACAAGGTCCCTTAAATGTTACAGTCATCAGTTAATATTAACTGATGCTCTTCCCATGGTCTCCCCTGTTTTATAGCCCCTTAACTCAAATGCCAGTCAGCCTTTGGATCTGACACAAAGCTGGGGAACACCCTCCCATCACCCAAAGCTGTCCTGTGGAGGAAGAAAACACTCACTGGAGTTTCTGGCTCTGGTTGCTTTCTGTTTGCCCTCAGGGTGTCCAGCTGCTGAAATCCAAGCTCTTATTAGTTTTAGCACTCTATGAAGCAGCTTTGAAGAGAGTTGGTTTTGGGGCACCTTTTTGAGTGGGATATCGAGTGGAAGCCCTTACAGAAGCTGGTGTTCAAACTGAATTGTCTCTGGCACAGATTTGTATTGTCCTACAGCATGTTTAGATGGAAACGTTGCTACTTTTTAAACTAAGTCAAAGGCTATTAGTTGCAATTGCTTTTGTTAGATTCCATAGTAAAGCTGGATAAAAACAGACAGCTGTTGGGCATTGGAAGCCTTCCTTGTGTCTGAAACAAGGCAGCAGACTTAGCTAAACACAGTTGAAAATAGTTGCCACATGTTAAGTATATTAGTCAATTAGACAGTTGCTGACAGGGGAATGGTTGGTACCCACAAGAGGAGAATAAAGCAGAAGCTTCTTTTCAGATTTTCCTTTTTCTGTCTTTTGTTTGGAACAAATATTAAACACCTATTTCCTTCCCCCTCCTCCCCCCCCCCCTTTTTTTTTTGTTTCCTCTGGGAGAGTAAGTAGTGGTTTGGATTTTTTTTCTATCATTTTTCCTTCTTTTGCACTCCTCACCCTTCTTCTCCCTGTTTTTTTTCCTACTTTCAGACTTCCAGATCTTTTAATTCTGGAGAAGTTACAGACAGGGACCAAAGGAAAATTGAAACTCTCTAAAGTGGTTGAGCTGGTTTCATTTTTCTTTCAGCTGTGGCCGTTTTTCCAAACTCAACTGAAATTTTGGATAGCATTCACCTATTAATTTAAAGTAACAGAAAGGAAAAATGAAAGGGACAGGTAATAAAAACAATTCCAGCACTTACAAAAATATAATGTAAACAGTAGAAAAAATTATTACATTTTGTACCTTGTCAAAGGGAAAACCCTTGAGTTTTGAATTTTTTTAATGAGAAGGTTCTTCCATTTTTCAGCTGCTCTGAGAAATCCCAAGACCTTGGCTGTTTTCATCACTACTGTTACTGCATTTCTAGTTGTCTTGGATCTTGCTTTTACAAGATGCTATCGCTGCTATGCTGTGTCTCTTCTGAATTAACTGAGCTTTTCAGCTGCATATTTTAAGTCTACATGAGTCAAATGTTCATTGGACTCATCAGTCATCAGCCCCATATATCACTAATGCCAACTTTGATACCAAGATGACTCATGGCCTAATTATTTTGAATAACAAGTGTGCTCTTGTGGTAGGACAATATGATTTTGCTTGCTACAAAAATGGATCAGACAAGGCCACATAATGCAGACTTGTAAAGTGATCATGAACATGCATGTTGGTACAAAATTGTTCACTCTTCCTTATTTTCACAAGAATGACTTTTTTTTTTCCCCCAGTGGATCTATTAAGCAACTTTCCGCTCTCTGTAGATAACAGATGCTTAAAAGTTTAACCCTGTCTATGAAGTACAAGCTTTAAAGTTTACTTCTGTAGAATTATTTCACTTGCAATATGCTATGAAACATGATTGGGCAGATGATGCACCAAAAAGGCTGTGGTTATTATGTTTTGTTTTTTTCTAATTACATTTTTCTTTTTACTCTTTAACCATATGTAATTGAATAGAACACTGACAACAGTTCTTTGTATCTATAGTCTTCTACAGAGTCATCAAGGAAAAGAAAAGTCAATCAGGAAAAGAAATCTCAGGCAATCCTAGTGGTAGATGGAGAACACATTAACACTTGTAGAGGAGAAATGTGAAGTCTGGGGAAGCTGTTGAACCATTCTGGGCTGTAGGATAGAACACAGTGACCATGGTGGTGGCTCTGAATGGCCTGTTCAGAGCATAGCATAAGATGATGAGTAGAATCAAATGCTTTGGCCTTTCCCATCTCGGTTTGATCTAACACCTCAATGATTCAGCACTATAAGATTTTGCCAGGGAATAGATGTTGCTCATCTTTGGTCTCTGAATGACCTCATGTCAATACCTGGGCAAGGTACTTCACGGTATCTCTATGCTCTTCTTGAATTCACTGCAGGTTTTTTTTATATTTACACCATCAAATAGAAAGCTGCCTCTTTTTTACAATCTGTAGTTGTTATTGAAGTGGTTATGTTACAACGATGTCTAAAAGGTTCATGTGATCAGGAAGGCTGCTGGGCAGCTGTTGCCCCCCCTCCCCCAGTATCTTGTAGTTATGTGTTAATAGGTGGAATTATTTAGCTGTTTTACAACTGGTTTGTTCCCATCAGTTATCCTGCTACTACAAGGAGCAATGAGCAGTTTTACTTCCAAGTTAGAGTCTTTGAAACTTATCCTTTGAGCTACAAAGGTGTCCTGACTGTCCATGTTGTAGGCAGGAAGCAACACAATAAGTGGGTGAAATTATGCCCTTAATCCTGATCAGCTGAAAATAAGCTTTTTCTAAGATGAAGTTGCCTATTTTGGCTCAGATGGAAAACTGAGGAAGGCAAAACCTAGAGGAGCATGTGGACCACACAAAATGTAAACAGCTAGCTGATCTTTGGCCTGATCCAAACAAATGCTGTTGAAATCACTGAAAATATGCCAATTGACTTCTGTGGGATTTACAGCAGGTTCTAAGTTGGCAGCTTCCCTTTCTAGCAAACAAATCTCATCTACTTGTACACTTCAGGCTTATAGTTAATCAAGTTGCTGAGACAGAAATGTCTTTGGCACAAACGTGTCTCTCTGTTTCTTTTCCCTGCAACTAATAATGTTTCTCCAGAAATTGCTTCCAAAAAACCTCAAAGACCAGTGTTTAGATAAGCAATATCAAAATGCTTCACTGTTAAGCTGTGGTAAGTATTTCCTCCTGTTTGTTGCAAGAAAGAAGGTTTTACACAAGCCATGTAGCCTTAACTTTCACCAAGTTAAACAAAGGTTTAGTAAAAGGATTTTGTGCCCTTTTAACCCCCAATAACCAGAGTGCATCCTGTGTGACCATCCATTACATATGAAATGGCTGTAATTTATACCAAATGGGGTAGGTGAATTCAAACAAAGATAGCATCTATGATAAAAAGATAACACTTCTCTGTAACAGATGCTTCATTTTATGATGGAAATGGGGAAGCTGAATGCTGCAGGTGCCGGGCTGACACTAGGCCTGTGGAGAATCATTAGAGCCTCCTCAGAGATCTAGGTTTACTCTGTGTTTAATCAGCCACAGTCAGAAGAAATGGCTTCATTTCAGCTTGATGAGAGCCAGATTACAAAAGGAAGATAGATGGCCAATAAGGTTCATCACTATAAGCATATTGTCTTAATTTGAAGAAACAAGCTGGCATTCTGTGCTGAGGAAAAGTGAAGCGCAATATGGCTAGGATCAAAACAAGAATTATTTCAAGTCTGTGTTCCCCACAATGAAAATATTCTGGCTGCTCTTGCTTTGGCTAAAATATTAAAAAAAAAAAAAAAAAATAAATTCTTGCACATGCTGCAAATGACCACGTTGAGTCATGAGACACCTCTGCTTTGGGTTCCAAAATTCTGAAACCGATCAAAGTTGTTTTGTTCATCTTAACAACTCTCCAGGCACTTTTTAACACATATCTGTATTATAAACATATTTGTGTGGATACACAAGTGCAAAGCTTTGAACTGACTATTGATCAACAAAGGTCTCTGAGCATAATCTGAGCACCCACCTCCTAAGAGGGTCAGGGTGTAGCCATCTATCATGACTTCCCACGACAGCCATGGGGACAATGACACTGTCAGCTGGGACAGGAGGCTGCTATGATGGGGGATGGGACTTCAAAAACATAAAACCAACCCAACCTAGACCAGGAAAAACTCATTTACACAAAAGATAAACAGAACTAGAGATTTCTCTTTCCTGAATGAAATGCATGGCTAGTTGCTGTTGCATTGCCCTTCCTTAGTGCTGGTTTTTTTTCTTCTTTTTTTGGGGAATAGAGAGACTTTTGGAATAAGCCATTTCTTCAGTGCTCTTCAGAAGAGAGAGTGCTCCTTCAAACCAGGGGATCTCTTGGGATAAAGTGTATGGGAGCCTAAGAGAAAGATGGGAACAACATACATTTTACTGCTTATTTTACAGTAGAATCCAGATGGTTTTATTAAAGCCAGAACCTTTTAGTATCAGGCAACATCCAGATACCTAAAATTCTGATTTTTCAACTCATTTCAAATTGTGTATCCATAGGAATTTTAAATAGCCTTACAGTAGGTTTGCATTTCTAAATTGTCTCACAGATCTCTTAAAGGAAGTTCTCTGCTCCAGGACTATCCAGACAATCTCGCAGATTTTGAGGTGCAAAATCACTGAGTATCATAGCTATATATACACACACACACAGACACACACACACACACACAGAGCTGGGGAGTAAATATAAGGTAAACTGGGAATGGTAGTAATTGAATCCCTGAATCCCAAAAGAATTAATGGGATAAGAGCTTGATCTGTGAAGCCTTAAAAGTTAGTGCTACCCTGGAGCTTATGGATTTTGGAGCAAACTTAAAGAGGTAAGAAAGAAGACTTTGTATAAGACAGGGAAACCTGGCAGGATTCAAAGAACCCTCTAGCAAATGCTATCAGTTTTCTATTTGTATACAATTTCTTAAATGTACGGGCAGGTGACAAGCAAGAAGCCTGGGATGGAGTTTTCCTGTGTTCCACAGAGTAAGAGTTGTTGAGAGTGTGTTGAGAGATAAAACTATGGTTAATTTATGTAGTTTGGGAAGGTTTGGAACTGCTAGGGCTTAAGGGGGAAGTGGACAGTCAGGACTGATTTATTTGGGACAAAAGAGAGGATGGAATGGCAATGAGGGGCTAACTTGTAAATGTCTTGCCTTAAAACAAGAATTTTGTGCCTTAATGCAGTGGGCAAATGGAAAGAACCAATGGAAAATAAGAAGCAGAAGCATGATAAAAATCAGAAGAATTGGGCTTGTGTTGGTCATAAGCAGTATTTTTAACAAAGTCCCAGAGGCCATTGTGCTTTGTTCAAAGCATGCTACAGCCCATGAACCACTGTGACAGAGGAAAAGGGGAGAAAAGGTGATCAGAGGACTTCCCAGAGGCCAGGGCCTGAATGAATATTCTGAACTAAATAATATGCAGTGCAGAATAATAGTTATATTTTGCTTTTGTCCTTACAGTAAGAACACTGCTGTTACTCTTGGTCTTCCTTAAACTGACTTTAATAGAAAAGCTCACTTATTTTTTCCACTTCCCTTTGTTCTAACTTCACCCATCTTTGCATGGTAAGATGAAAGTGAAGCAACTCCTACTGACTTTAAAGGTCTGAAGGGAATTAGGAACTTGACTCATCAAAATTCTCTCTCCTCCCACACTCTTTTCCCCCCCTGAAACAACACACTCCTTCGTCCCTCACACATTTTTCCTAATATCTATCTGGGATAAAATCAGAAGCAAGCAGCTTCTTTTAAACAGCTCAGACCATCCCACATCTGTGTTTCTGGGGTACCTGCTATCTGCCAGTCTAAGACAGCTTGAACTGCTGCCTTTTTTTATGGCTTTACTGACACAATCCCACAGTGAACCAGGTGACCCCTGAAGTGGTTAGAAAGGTGCATTTGTGTAAGGGAGATTTTTTTTTTTTTTTTTTCCTCTGGAGTAAATCAGAGCCTCGTAGATAATCTTGCATGAACACTTCCACCTTTCTCCAGGCAGGAAAGACTTCATGTGTTCAAGAAAAGGATAGGCTGAAGCATTCACAAAGTGGAGACTTAGGAAGCTTAACAATTGGTAGAAATGTTATCATCAGTTATCATGGGAACATTTTCCAGCCATTCCCACCCACAGATACCCAAGCATGCACATTGGGTTTTGGCTTGGAAAGCCCTGCAACTAACACACTGAAGGTGTGTGGTCCTCAAAGTGTTTAAATGTTTGAGGATGAAGTGAGCAGGAACATCTTGTGTGCACCAGCTGAAAGAGGGTTGGGAGAAGCACAGGGTGGATTTCCCTGGACAGATGATAATTCTCTGTCCTTCTGTGTGCTGCCAAACTACCTCAGCTAGTGGAGGTTTATAAACTCTTTTTTTTTTTTTTTTTCCCTTGATCTCTGAAGAGCAGCAGATCTTCTAGTGTTTTTTGGAACACATCAAATGCAGTACAATTAAACAGAAGAAAAAAAATACTCCCAAGGCCCTTCATTCCCTTCCTTTCCCCTGTCAAGATATTACTTAATTTAAGTGCTGCCAAAGTTAATAATGAAAGACAACATCCTCTGGTGTGTCAGAGCTCAGTGTGTAAGCAGAAAAGCACAAGTGGCTTTCTGCACTCTTGCTTTTGCTAACCTGGAAAAAAAAAATCCCAACCCAAAACTAGAGCAAATTCAGGGATTCTGTAATAAGCAGGATTTAAAATGGTCTCTTCAGGTCACTTTTCTTGACCTAGAATTGCCTAAGAACTCAACACCTGAACCTGGTAGCTGGTGCCATCACATGGTGCCTGCAGCCTAAGAGTAGAAGGGCCACCAAGTCACTTAACCCAGGTATCTGCCACCCACAGGTATCCCACAGAAACAAACTGCCCTGTAAAAACCTCTTTTCCTTACAAAAGGGAAAGCAAGCAGAGTACAGACTGGAGATCCACATCAGGATTTTGTGACTATAACCACCAGGGTTTTCTTAGGGGGAGGAAGGAAGGGAGTTTGTGGACCTGGGAGGTTTTAGGGTGAGGTGACAGGATTGAGGTCAGTCTTCATGTTTTCTCCCTCCTCCCCCCTCCCACAACCCTAATGCACTGCAGAGCTGATGAACAGAGCAGATGAATAGTGCCAGAACTCAGCTCATTGCTTTTTTTGAAAGAATTTTTTTTTCCTTTTCTAAAAATAATTTGTGTGTGAATCAAAGGGGAAAAAGAAAGGTAATGCACAAAGATACAGAGCAGCTTATTAATTAGTTGGAGGTGCTCTCAGTGTTCCTGTAGATATGGAAGGGCTAAAAACGTAAAATACTGAGGTGACATTTCTGCAGCTTCTGGGCCTGTAGAACATTACTGTGATGTGCATCCCCCTTTCCCTTGTAACTTGGTGTCATCCCCCTTGGGGTCATACAAAACCAAATGAAGGTAGAAAAAAGGCAGATTTTGGCACCAAGACTACTGGGGATTGGGATTTGTGTTGGATTTGTGCAAGAAAGGATAATCTTGCACAACATAGCCAGTACGTGCAGGTGAAATTTGGTGGGTTTTCCATCCTCTGCCCCTACACTAAACAGAACTCTTGCAAAACCCTCTTGCAGGGGCTACTTTATGTTTAATAGCATATCAGCTTCTGGAGGCTTGCTGGTACAAAATGAATATCCTTCCCAAGGTGGTCCCCATTCTGCCTGATTTCTACCAAGGCAATCTTAGTCCCCACTCCAAAGAGCAAAGGTAGATCTACAAGCCAGAGTATTCAACTGCTAGAGGTTAAGGTCAAAGCCTGCCTGGCTGTAGATCAGCATACCTTAATCACACAAACCTAATGGCCTTTTTCTGGAGCTGATGGAGCAGAACATCATGTGATGCCTATCACTGACTTCCCAGGTACCACTTACTGCTCAGTCAGGGCTCTAAAGCAGAGATTCCTCTCCTCTCTCTTTGTCTGCAGGATGCTTTAGCCACCTTGACCTTGTACCTCTGGTATGAAAACATGGAGCATGGGATACCCTCAGCTGCAAGTAGGTGGTAACTGAACCTATTTTGTCAATCCTGGGAAGGAACTGAAGTGAAGTTTAAACCCAATGACTGCTTTGCAGGAGCATAGTGCTTGTGGGAAAGGTTATTCATCTCCTCTAGCTATGGCTGTAATCTTTCTCCTTTATCTATGGAAACTTACACTTTAGGTCATTTCCCTACTTTTTTTTCTTTTAAAGTAGACCTAAGTTGTTAATGAAATCAGCTGGGGCACACTAGATCCATGGGATGAAACAGAAAAGTTGTATCTGTCTGGCACAGCAAATACAAAGAACAGGTTAAACTTCTCTCTTCACTGCAGTCAATGACATTATGCTGAGGATAGTCCATCTTCTATCTGTCCGTAACCTGTCTCCCCTAATTAATTTCTGGGTTTTAGTGACAAGTTTTGGGGAGTTTGTTTTTTGTTTTGTTGAGAGATCATAAACTGTATGATACCAAAAAGTACCAAGCCAAAGGGGAAGCCATTACTAATTTTGAATTATTTCTGAAACTAGTAACTCCCTCAAATATGATTAAATTGTGCAGAGCTTCAAGAAAACACTGAATAGCCACGCCTGGATCCATCACCTGAGTGACATGTACCTGCTTTCTTGCTGCATGTCCCCTCATTTCCTTGCTAGGCAGGGGGAAGAAAAAAGGCTGGTAATTTATAACTCCTATTAATACAGTAGGCTGGCTGTGTTGACAATATGTCAATAATTATTTCTGGCAAGACCCAAACACCATAGCATGGGTCTCTGCAGGATGAGTCATTTTATCAGAAGACAGATACGTGTGACCCAAGTTTTATGACAGATGTCAAATATATCGAAATGTGGTGTGAGGAAGATCATCTTATTGGCAGAGTAATGAGAATCTGGTGGGAAGATTAATGTTAAAGCTGAGTTGTGTGGTGCCTCCTTCCCTCTGGGTTGTTGAGAAGTGATGCTGAGGCAGAGGGGAAGGGGTTATCCTCTGCCTTGTGTGGGCCAGAAGTGGGAGAAGCTTGGAGGAGCAATAATATTAAGCAGTGTGACAGCTTAACTCTCATGGGGACATCAAAAAGTAAACAGCATTTTGAAGGGGAGAGAAATGTTTTGGGGGGCAAATGCAGAAGTGCTAGGGGGGCAGCCAGCTAGCCAGGTGGCACAGCCTAAATCTTTCAAGGTGACTGCTGTCGTGACAACTCAAATGGGGCTTATTTTCAGCAAGTGCTAAGCCTCCCACCTTCTGAAAACCAAGCCCTCGTGTTTCATGCTGGCTGCCACAGAGTGGGGATCAGCTGCCACCTGGGGAATTGTAGGCTTGGAAAGCCTCTCCTCCTGCAAACTCAGCAGAGTGAGGCTTGCTTGGCAGAGCTGGGCTCTTTGCTGTTGGAAAGATGTTCTCTGTCTCAGGTTCACCCACTGGTGCCCCTCTGAGATATCTTTGGAGCTCAGGTGTGGGCCACTGTGGTCCTCAGGTGCCACCAGAGAGGTGGCTATAGAGGGCTCCCCATCACACCTCTCTGCTGGCAAGCCCTGCCTCCACATCCTTTACCTTTGGCTCCTGCTGATCCTCTAGATAAGGGAGTTCACACAGACTTTACCTTCAGATAAGAGCTCTGGATCCCTGCCTCACTGTGGGGCTGGCACTGCTGTGCTCTGGCTATGACCATCTCTTTTGTACTGAGAGGTCCAAAGGGTTAATTATCTCTCCATTCCTTGCTCCTGATGGGAAAATGGTGAGGATTTGCCTCCTCAGACCATGAGAAAGTCTGATTCATATTGGAGGCAGGAAGAAACCTCACTATGGAGCTTGATAGTTGCTGGCCTGCAAAACTCCTGCTGATATTTCATGGGGATTTGTTTGTTCCCCCCAAATACAATGTTATCTAGGGATCAAGGGGGGGAAACCTGAAGTTGTGATGAGCAAGTATTTCTTTCCTGTTTGAGCAAGAAGGCCTCTTTCAAGTGACATAGGTGCTTCAAAGTAATAACAAGGTCAAGCTTGGAAAAAAAAATTACATACTTTGAATAATTAAGCTGTATTTTTAGCCCTCATTTTGTGATCTGTGTCACATATATATATGTGTGTGTGTGTGTGTCTCATTTCCCTGTTCACCAGAGACACTTTTCCCATATTCAGGTTTGCTACCTTGAGAAGAGGCACATGGGCACTTGATGAACTGAGGGCACCTCTTGACTTTTTTCAGTGCCCCCCAAAAAAGAGTTGCAGGGTTTTTCTTGCCTTATCTTTTTCTTAGAAAAGTCACTATTCTTATTTGACCACAAATAGAACAGTTTTCTTTTGCTCAGCTCTAATAGTGGCACAAATTTAACTATATTGTGCTAGGAGGCACTGATATATTAATTAAAATATAGTCTAATTATTTACCCTAGTTAGTTCATACAAATCTCAATAGTGTAATCAGTGGACTCCCTTAAGGATTTTTGCCATATTGAGCAGTAGAAATGGTTCCTCTTTTTCACTCAACTCAGGAGCAGAGTTAGTTTGGGGTTTTCACTCCCAGGTCAGCAGTCTGGCAGCCACCACAACCTGGGCTGTGCAGAGGGTTTTGTTCATCTGCAGTCACACTGACCAGTGCTAAGATGGGGATAAAACTTATAAAACATTTATTGTAGGAACTGTGTCAATGGGGTGAAATGATTCTTCTCAGCCCTGGTTTTGAGGAAATTCCTGACCCTGGGCTGGTTCCTCTCTGGTATGTTTGGTCACACGTAGCCAAAACTTCTGAGAAATGGTGTTCTGATATTCTTCAGCATCAACAGATGTGGAACAATATTTACACAGGGAAAAGGTTCAGCCTGTTTAGTAAGGAAGGGCATGGAATGCCTCCTGGCAAAACAGAGGCAGAGTGCTAAGACGATGGGGATCTGAGCTTTTATTAGAAGGACAGGAGAATCTGATGTCTGGAGCTTCAACACAACTTGGGATGCCCAACTTGTTTATATTTGGGCTTATCTGCTGTCAGGTGTTTATTAGAAACACAGGTGGTAAGAAAGTTGTTGGAAAGAAAAAATGTTCAGAGCAAAGACGTGGAGGAGTGGAAGGATGAGGAGGACAGAAAGTGACCCAACCTGTGACTTGCAACCTTAGCAATCTCACAAAGACCTTTTCTTTCTCTGTCACTCTTCAAACCCTGTCTCTAGAGCATGGAAAATTGAAAAGGGTGGTTCAAGACTTCCTAGTTTTTCTCCTTTTTTTTTTTTTTTTTTTTTTTTTTTCTTCCATTGCCATCTCTCCATCTCATCATCACTTCTCCTTGTTTGTTGTTCTCAACAAGAGGATCAAGTAGAATTGAAGGACAGAAGCTGCACCATCTAAGCTGCTGGAAGGAACGGTGATGCAGCTCTGCACAGCCCTTCATGCACAAAATATAATGAAAAAGTCTGTCCTCCCCCACATCAAAGAGAGGGGCTTGATGAATACGATTTAGGAGATCAAATACTGAGCCTGAGTTGTCTGTATGAGTACAGCACCTATGAACCAACTTCTGCATAGGAGTTCTGGCATACCTTAATTATAGACTTCCTGCAAATAGTTGCTAAAAAGGTCAAATAAGAATTAAGACACAGGTTGAAGACTCAGACTTTTCCAGTGAGGCAGCACAAGGCTGTATAAAATCCTGACTCAAACAGAAAAGTCATCAGTGTTCCTGGTAGCACAGCCTGAATTTCATTGGAAATCAGTTACCCTTTAAGCACATTTTCATCATAATATAACCAATATACCTTTTATTACATTTCCTTTCCCTGTTCTACTTCTGGTTTAACCATGTGAGCCAAGCTAACATGATTAGACACCTTGTTTTTCACCAGTCATTTCTGTTTGCAGTCTTCCATAAAGTGCTCCAAATGAATTTTAATATGTTGATGGTACTTACTGGAGAGATTAATATTCATAATAAACACCCCTTAGAAGTAATCTTCAGCAAATCCTTTTGACAATGAGGAGTCAGGGCTGCTAAAGACAATAACTACTACAAAATGCAATTTGGTCAATTACTTTAATTAAATTTCACTCTAATGTCTTCTCACTTAAATAGTAAACTAATAGGGAAAAGTACATCATACTTTTTTTGCCTCCACTTAAATGCCCAGAACTGTTTCTTATGTTTTGTTTTAACATTTGCAGTTCGCCCAGCTTCTCAGAACTTTTGAGATAATTGTGGGTTTTACAGATAAAGCCCATCCCTCACGGAGAAAGTCTGAGACTTTCTTTTGAATATGCTTTCCTAGAATGAAAACCTTTGCTTGCCAGATCCTAATCTGGTATTTACAGACAAGCTGATTTTGGATGGTGCCAGCATTCCAGTGTAAATGGTAAAAGTGTCGACATTTCATCAAATGCTTTTTTAATTATATTGTTGGAAATTGGAGTAAAAAGGAACACAGCTGCCTGGAGATTTTGGTAACATACAGGTTCTAATGAACTCATGAGAAATAACAGCAGCAGCATTTTTAATGCACTTTACTGAGCTAAACATGGAATTTTACTCTGTGGGTTATGTTCTCAGCTGGAGTAAATTGCCGTATCTCTGAGTTCCTCACTGTATGACAGTCTGGTTCTGAGCTCCTTGCTTAAAAAATGTGAACTCTTTATTTTCAACAGTTCTTATAACAGAAGAGGATCTGGCCCGGGTTTATGGTGGTGCAATAGTGTGTAAATATTAAGGTCATCAGTTATCTGGAAAAATGCATGAATTAAGTTAAAATCAGTAGCTCCCATTTCACCCTGTATCAGTAAAACCAACAAAACTGTTTCCATGAGCACTGTGAATACTCATGTCAACAATCATAACAAGGCATATGGGACCATGAGAGCAAGGATGTTTGCCAGTTTAGTGATGATTTCAGGGAGGGTGTAGTTATGGGGAGCTGCTGCTATAATTCTGTCACAGCCCTAGTGGCAAGAGGGATTTTCAGTTTCAAGAAGGAGAACCAGCTCATTTTTGTAATGGAATAAACCGGGAAGGGGGGCAATTGGGAACCCCTCTTCCTCAGCAAGTGTGTTGGATGCTGAGGTAGAAACCACAATTTTTTACCCCCTGTGGTTTCACTGAAGTCCTGTAAGCTGCAAGCAGTTTCTTCCACAGGCTTCCAATTCCTCTGACGATGCCATAAATTTTGTTGGGAAGATGAAGTCCTACAGTGCAATTAACTCCAAAAGTGGTACAAAGCAACAGCACACTGATACCAGCCTGCAGTACTTAGCACTTAACTCTGAAATTCTGATAAGCCCTATCAACTCAGGGTTGTGTTTAATGTTCACTCCTGCTTATATACTGAAGATACAACCTAGCGGTCACAGTGTTAACACTCCCCAATATCTATTACAATTAGTTTTTGATTAAGAGGCCTAGCATGGCTTTTGAAGCCTTTTATGTTGTGTCAAATGCCTGGTGATGGAGTGAGATGCACAGACACCTCCCAGTAACAAAGCGTCTTGTAAAAGGTTTCAAGTGAACTATTTTATCATCCTAATGGAAACCAGATGACTCTAACTCCCCCTTTAATTTCAACTATTTACTGAAGAGTCCTTGTTTTGAATTACTTAAAGATTTATTCCAAACCACTATCTCATGCATTAAGAATCACTAATAACAAAGCCACTCCGAGCAGAGCAAAGCTTTTAAAAGGATGTGACGATGCCATCACATTTATTCTTAAGTTTAAACAGTGTTTTGAAATGGCTTTCACAATTTTTACATCTTTACATCTTTTACATCTTTACATCTCAGTTTATTTTCTTGGCTTTTATTTTTTTTTTTACGTTTTTCATTTTTCTTCCCTGAAGTCCTGTATACATTTTTCTCCAGGCATTTCCAGTCCTGCTTCAGTTTTCTGCTCTGCTGACAAAGGACACCTTGGGTGGTGGACCTGAACCCATGCATGTCCTCCTTCATCCCATCCTCTGTAGGGTACTTTTTTTGGATTTCCTCAGTGGGTTTAGCAGAAGGAGGTTTGCCAAAACAGGGGCTGGTGGGGAAGGGGGAAATCACATCCACCATGCATGACTTTGTTATTTCTGCTGAGCAGGAAAACTTTCAAAGGCTGAAAGTGTCAGTTCATGTTAGCTGTTCTGGCCTGATGGTTGGAGTCACCCTGGCTTGGCATCTCTTCCCTGGAAAAATAGGATGACTGGGGGGGAATCTGCTTCCTCTGCCCTTGCCCACCATCCCTTTTGGACTCATCCCTTCCTCCCAGCCACATCACTCTCAGCATTACTGCAGAAGAAACCCTGAAATAACCAGGATTAACTGGATTAGTGGTGCAAAGCAAGGCTCCTTTCTCTGCTGCTGTGGTATCTGCTGCTTGGGGTGCAGACCTCCCCATTTCTGTGGAGCCTCAGAGAGACACAGAAATTGCTCTTAATGAGAACGACCATGGACTGGTTTTCATCCTAAAATGTGACACTGTTATTTACATCTGTCAGTATTTTACGGAGCTCTCCTGCTCCCTGTGGACACTACTTTCTAAGATGTTTCAGGCAACACAGCTGCAGTCCTCTATCCCCAGAATGCCCTTTTGACTCGGACTGGAAAGTTCTTCTGTATATAATTTAGTGGAATTAAAAGGATTAAAGAATGGCATAATTAATTAAATAGAGACTTTTTTTAAAGGCAAATTGATGAGAAAAAGATGCATGGTAAGAAATACAGCTGTCTGATAATACGAATAGGTTCTATATTGAAGAGTAACCATTAAAATGTCTTGAGCAAACTATGCATACATTGAGTAAGAAAACTGGACAAACAGAAGATGGTCTGTTTTAAAAAATATTAAGAAGATTCTTGTTGCAATGGATACCAATAAGTACAAACCTTTTGTGACCATGAATCTTCTGAGCCACAGAAACAAGCAGTTAACAAATCAAACATCCACTCCAGCAGGAGAGCTCTTCATCTTTCACAGAGGTTTCTGCTGTGTGAATATGTATTTTCAAAATCTACACCAAACAGAGGCCTTCAGAACCAGCTTTTCATGTGTTACGCTTTGGACAGAGCTGCAGTTCATGGGATGAGGGAAGAGAGGGAATGATGTGCATTCAGTGGGATTCAGCCCCAGGTCACACCACAGAGGATGCCAAAACAGGAGGCACATTTGACATATAGTTGTCTGCATCTTAAAAGCATTAAGGACAAGGTTGTATTTACAGCTTGCCTCCTCTTAGACCACTGTAACAAGAAATATTTTTATGGTGATGGATGAAACAGGTGTTGATTAATAGCTCGCTGTCTTTAATTAGACTTCAGTATCATGAAGTGGCAATGTTAGGTCTCCTTTGCAAACAGGGATTACAAAATGAAATGGTCACATGTTCAGGAGATGATAGAAAAGTTAATTCTCAGCTCTTTAGTACAGTTGTTAGGCTGAGTTGCAGGGTAAGCCTGATATTGCCTGTAAACTATGAGCACATATAAATACTTCTGCATTTGTGAAATCCATATGCTGGCACCCAGAGACAGTGACGTCTGCAATATCATTAAGAAAATCTAATAAATCACATGTTGCAATTTATGGTGAAACTCAGGGGAAAAGGCTCTGGCCAGTAGAGACTGAATTTTGTGTTACTTCTTCAGGCCAGAAAGATCCCTGTTTCTCCAAGTTCATCATCAGAAACTCTTCCTATTGTGCCATGAAATATTTCATGCACTTTTCTTTGAAGTTTATTTGTTTTCTCTCCTATTACTCTGCTCTCTGAGTGCACCTTCTAGATGATCTTAGATGGTTTTACAATGTACTCAATGTTCAGATAATGCTATAACACTTAGTATTGAAAAGTGTAATTAAAAAAAACTATTTTAAAAACTATTTATCTATAGGAATATTTTTCTACGTTATCCCATAGTTTTGACTACTATGATGAGTATTGTCGGAATATCGGAAAATCTGCAGATCTCTGTGTTTTTCTAGTTAAAATAATAATTAAAAGTACAAGTCAATTTATTGTTATCCATTGAAATTTGCATTATGAAAACATGCCTGGACAGGAGCAATTAGTCTGAGAACTGTCTGCCTTTATTTCCTAGCCTGAATGACCAGGGACCTATTTACAGTCAAGTCAGTGAGGGCTAATTGAGGACTGAAGAGCAAGGTCTGGCTTCATGGTAATTTCAGTGTTGGTCTGGAATAAACAGATAGGACTGCACAGGAAAGCTGCTGCTGAGCTGACAAACCAAAAGAAATTGAGAAAAAAAATTCTCCCTTTTTAGGATGCGGGAGAGAAACGCTGAGACTGTGTTTTAGAAAGAAGGCAATGGTAAAACTTCTGCTGCTGGCACTTAAAATATATTTTTCTGAGAATCAATAGGCTGTTCTAGTGAGCACTGATGGAATGTTAAATCCAAATACTCATGCAATATCTGTCTAGTAATGAAAAAAGGGAGGAGCTACCTTTTACTCCCTTTAAAAAAAATTGTATATTTGGGAATGAAATTGATTCTTTAAATATTTTATATTCTGTGGAGTTGTCAGCGAGACAGCATCAGTCTGAGAATCAATTGCAGAATGGACAACTGTGCAATACTTTTTTTTTAGCAACTCAAATAACTTTGCTCTCCATGAATTATAAAAAAAAGAATTCTTCATAAGTTGAGATAGGGAAGAAAGAATGAGAAATGAATGTCTTAAAATTAGGCTCCTCTAGGTTTAGTTTTTAGATGTTTTTAAATATTGGTCCTTGCCCCTTCCAAAGTTATTTCTATTAGCTATTTTCCTTAGCTTGCTGTAAACTGCCAGTTTTCCTCTGTGTTAATTATTAATATGACCTGTTTATGTACCAGTTTTCCAGCTAACCATTAATGTCTGTTTACTCATTGATGACCTTTGCAACTACATGCCAGGCTCTTGGCCAGTGAATGTCAACATTTTTAATGACCTAAAAATACTCTTCATAGCCAATGATTGTCTACCTAAATTTTTTTTAATGTGAAAAGCAAAAATTAAATACACTTATAATTTATAGACATTTGTACAAGACTATTTCGGCCAAACAGCACAGCAAAAGTAAAAGGAAAAAAAAAATCTTCAGTGATACTCTTTGCTTCTGGTTTTGTTTCAAAATACATTACAACAGGAAAAAAATATAGGTCTATAATGCAGGCATAATAAAATGCTTTTAAAAAAATTACCATAGGTAAATCTTCATTATTTTTTTTCTTTCAGATTTTCAGTGTTAACCTGAGCATGAATAAGGTATCTCTTCCATATATTCCACTAATAGCTAGAAGTGACACTGGGGACACAATTGGATTAAAGCTGAAAGTGGTGACACTAATTTTTACTCATTATTACAAACCCTATGTATTTTTTTGCTCACTAAATGTGCCTAATTTAAAAAGACAAGCAGTAGCCTAGGATGAAAAAGAATTTGAGGGCACTTCCCACTCAGATTGATGGGTAGGATGGCCTCATCCAATCGTCTACAGAGTTAAGTGGAACAAGCAGGTTTCTTCTTCCTTGGTCCACTAACATCCCTTCCTATGAAGAGCCTTGAAATATTATCTTTGTGATTACAATTTGCAGGTCTGAAATTGGCTTCCTATTGAAATATTTCCAAATATTAGCATCATCCTAGCCATAAGAAATGACTGTGGCATTTACAGAGATTGCAGCTTTGATATATACCCAGGTATATGTTCACATTTTCTCCTTCATTGGAGTTCTAACTTCAGTAAAAATTAGTTTTTTTTTTTTTAGTTACAGCTTTGAACACTTGCTCTGACTGTCACCTCATGTTGAATTTATCATACAGGATGTAAGTTGAAAAGCTGAGGAAAAATTTGTCATAAGCCATTGTATCAATAATCTCCAAAGGGGGTTGTTTTGGTTCTGGGGGGGAGGTAAACTTTCTAGATCTCTCCCCTCAGTTGCACAGAGAATTTGAGCTCAGGAGTCTCGTTTCCAAGGGATTTGTCAGTGCTGTGATACACAAACATAGTGCTTCTGTACAAGATAGTTATACAGTACCTCAAGCATATAAATGCCTTTCAGGTTTTCTATACTGAATGATAACTCACCTTGTCTTTCTTGGTGAGGTAGGTAATAAATAGAAATCTGGACTGTAACTGAGACATTCTGACTTAGTTAGATCTTCTGGTGTCCTGAAAAAGACAAGTAGACTCAATTACCATGCCAGCAACTACATAAAGATTGTCAAATTAAATCTAAGACCCTGTGTTTAAATAACAGTATGACAAAATCTGAGAAAAAACAAGAATATCAAGCTCTCATGACATTTTTGACCTGAAGTTAAAGCACTGTGGAAACAAAGAAAAATACTCCTTAAAATGGACAATGTTGTATTGAAAGACTGAGGGGGCAGGACTTGGTCAAATCCATCTCAGGCTTGCAATGCAGAGAAGTGGCACTGCAGCCATTAACCCATTCTGTGCTGCTGCTTTAGGCTGAGATAATTCCCCAGTTTATTTAGTAAAGATATAAAGAATACGACTAAAAGGGAAAAAGAATAATACGCTGTGCTTTCTCAAGAGACCCTTCCCGCCAGCACCTCAATTAGGCAGCCAAGAGCCTTGTGAGTCGGAGAAATTTCATGTTGAATTAGCATCACCCACCACTGGTATGGAGCTATCTGAAGGTTCAAGCACAACAGCTGTCTAATGGCCCTCAGTGACACAAGACACCACGCTAGGAACCGAAGCAGCAGACCACATCCGATTGAATCTGCAGGGAGACCTGGGAGACAATTTAATTATTTCTCTTGGAACTTCTTCAGAACATTGCCCAAGCACCCCAGTCTCACCAAGCACGCCACAGAAACTTTAATGAGCTGCAGTTGTAGAGGGTGAGGCTATTAGTTATCATTGAAAGGCAATGATTCCCCACACCTCAGCATCAAGCTGGAAAATTAATTTGTGGTGGTGCATAAACCAGAATGGGCAGCACCTTTCCTTAAATAACCAGGCCTTTCTTGGAGGTCTCTTATCTAACCTGACCCAGCTTGATGCATTTTAGCTTGTGAGACAAGGAACAAGGCTCAGATGTAATATTCCTGTGGAGGGTGGAATTCTGTGTTCATCTACTTTTATCTGCAAAGCAATGATATATTTAATCAGGGCTCATCCTTCTCTCTCATGATGCTTATTATTTGTTGGGAGCAGTTTATAATTTCTAGATAAATATGTATCCGGAGCCTTTCCAAGCTATGTAATGTGCTCTATAGATCAGAGCAAGTCCATTTAGAATTGTTTTTTAAAAACACAAATTATCATTTGATAGACTGGAACAACTCTATTGGTTTCATAGATAGCTGGGCATTTAGTTTCCACTATAAAGATCATAATATTTACCCAATGGACCAGAACAGCTCCTTCTTAGCCTTTACTCCCTCTATTATGGCACAATTTTTTAAATACAGATTCTGCTTGCATTACTTATTTTGTACCCAAGTGGATGGGGATCACTTGGATGAGTGAGTAAAAGGGGGAAGGGTTGTCTCATGCATCCCATCATTTTCTGAATCACTGTTTAAATATCTAGATATAATAGGAAGAGATTAAGAACTGAGAGCTTCCTTGACTATTTTTATTTATAATCTATTATTCAGTTCTTCATCTAGTTCGGTGGGAGAGTGGGTTATTCAACCATGAGTTCTGTGCATTGCAGGTGGGAGATATTTTAAATGCTTATATGCTGACAAGGTGAGTGGTTAGGGCATGATTTTGTTAAATATATTTGTGTGTATATATACATCTATCTACCTATCTATCTATCTATATATATGAAAGCACAAGAATAATTTCAATGATTATTACTTTCCTGCTTTATTTTGGTATGACTTCAGAAGGCAGGAGTATAAATCTATACTGCTGGGATATTCACTCTTATTTATTTGTGGAGAGGCACCAGAGTGCTGGATTCCCTATAGACCACAGCACTTTTTCTAGGGATATAATAGAGAGGCTGGAGCTCCGATGGTTTCCTCATGTGAGGGCAATGCTACCTTAGACTTTCAAATACCTAGGGATTGATTTAGCTAATAAGGAAAATTAGCAGCTCTCATTGTCATCAGTGGGAATTTTCTTGGGGTTCCTTGATGCTAAATGCTGGTCATTTACATGTATTTCCCATGCCCTTTTGTGCCACTTAATTCATAATCCCCGCTCCCAGATTTAAAGGAAACATTTTATCTGCATTGTATTCCCTTATTTTTGAACAAGACTGATTCTTCATTATATTTCCTTTCATATTTTTACTTACTTAATACAGATGGCCAAATGCAACTGTTGAACTATTAAGAGCAATACATATTCAAACCATTTTAACTTGTGGTGAAAAATACAATCCATTAACTTATTCCCTCCTTTATTTTTTTGACCTTTTATCTTCTTTAGCCAATATGTCCTCACAGCTCTCAATATCCAGCCACAGAAGCAGAGGTGAGAGAGGTTGTATTCAGTGTCTGTGTTTTCCTTTACTTCAGAGTTAACAAAAGATGTTGCATGGTGCGATTGCATTTTTTGCCTACATGTGATGATGGGTGACCTGCAGGATGGCTAAACTGTTGGATTTCTGTTTTTTCACATTATATGCTTCATCTACCTCCATGAGTCCTCCATGAGTCACAGCCTCTTTCTTCAAAGAAAATGTCCTGTCAGCAAGTTCCCAGTCCTCTGTCATGTTCTGCTCATGCCTCCCCCTATCCATCTGGTTCAATTCCAGCTCCACTACAGGCCTCCAAAAACACAAAATATTTTCTTTCTTCCATTCTGATTTAGATCCCAGATGAGCAACTCAAATAGCATATGAACAGTGAAACACAGTCAAGGTTTTGAAGTTATACAGAGTTACATGAACTGAAATTTCCTGAAGTTCAGAGACTGTCTAGTGCGGAGCTTGAGCCAAAGATATTCTCTGAACAAAACCACTTCAGCAAAAGTTTCTCCTCATTGAAAGAGGAATGGATGAATGTCAAATAGTTGAGTTGCAGAGATGTGAGTCTCGTTTTACTCCAGATAATTACAGTGGTGGTTACATGGTCAGTGCATAGTGAACCCAGATGTAGTTTTGTTGCTGACAAAAAGAAGTTCTGATTTAAGCTCCATATTCTTGCAATCTAATTTGCATTTACACCAGCTATCTGGCCAGAATAACCTGACTGAGAGCTACTCTCTTTTCCATTCCTCACTAAGGTTGGTTTTCAGGTGGTTCAAAGAGCTGACCCTGGTGAGTTTGTGTTCATACAACTTCCAGCCCTGCTACAATGGGGACTTTGGTGAAGATGAAGATGAGATTGGCAGCAGCCTGGGCACCAGCAAAAAAACTCAGTTGTGGCCAGGACAGAACTACAGTCATGGATGTTAGGCCCATCCATTAATGTCTGTCTAAACAGGGTCATTGCAGGGTCTGTTGGAGGGATCTAATTAGAGGTCTGTTTTTTCTTTAAAAGTCCTTGCCTAGTATTTCCCTTACTTTTCCAAACACCCTGAAGTAGACAATACATCACAAAGAGGTCAAAGCAGAGGAAAGGGGGGAAAAAAAAATGAATCCCAGCAGCCCCAGAACAATGACAGTTTTCATTTATTATCTAGAAGTCATGTGAGTTTTAAAGTCACCAATCATCATCAAGAGAAGAATGGAATGAGATGCTTGACAAGGAAGATGCTGTCTGTGGCAGCATAATATTCAATTTACTGCCAAGGCTACTCACTTCAGGAGCAAGAGGAGAAAAAGTGATATAATTGATTTCTTACCTCAAAGGTAATATGACATCAGAATAGTTGTCTTTTTTTTTTTTTAAAAAAAAACACCTTTCCTGATTTTATTTTAGTCCTTGAAAAAGCAGAAGTTCCTAAGCTGTCTTGGAGCCATACCATGAAAATAAAATCCTTGGAGTTTCAGGGATGCAAAGAAAACACTAAAATACATGCTTATCTAAAAGCAGGTTATGCTGTCTTCCTGAAGTTGCAAAAATAATCTAAGCTGTCTCTTTGGGATTAGTTATATTCTGTCCCCAAACTAGCATGTTTTTGTTGAAGTTCTGGGTGAGTGTCCTTGTGGAACCAGCTGAGGGCATTGGATTTCCTTAACATGAGCCTGCCCCATTCCTGTGCCTATATATTGTCTATTTAGGGAAACATTCCACTGTCCTTGCTCATGCTGAGCCGTCCCATAGATATAAATCATTCTGCCCTGGAAGCAGGCACAATTCAGTGTGAATAAGGGACCCTTCTCTGCTGAGGAACATTACAAACATGATTCTATGATTCTATGATGCCACATCCACTAGAGCTGAGTGGGACTGCTCATGTAGTAAAGTGCTACTCACTGTGAGTAAATGCAGCAACACATCATCTATGGATGGATAAGTGAGGTAGTGGGGATAGGAATCTGCCAAATGATAGAAAAGCATTTTACTGGACTGGGTGGTTTGATTAAGTATTAACTGATTAATTTATGTCAGTAATCACACTTCACAGTTGGAAGGAGCTGTAAGAATTGGGAAGCCAACAAAACATGTCGGTGCAGTAGTATAACTTACAACGTGGGACAATCTTTCTTGAAGTAATTGTCAAACATGGTCAAAAAGGGTAGTTTTTAGTGCTCAGCAAGTGGTTAAATTCAACAGAATTAAATATTTCCCAAAACTATTTATATTTATTAATGGCTAATACAAAATCCATTTACCCATAATCAAGGGAAACTTGAGGGTAGTGGCTTTCTTAAGTGCTGAGAGTCAACAATATTAAAGTAAATAGTGGAGGACATTCCAAGATTGTATTAACACAATTGATTTATCGATGATTGCACAATGGGAGGTTATCTTTTGTTAATTGACTCTGTAAATAAGCTCATAGGCGTCTCAAGCAAAGGAAAAAAAAAAATCTATTGCTACTAGAAAGTCTACAGGGTGAAGTAACTATGCAACTCCATAAAGTATCTGCTCTACTGGAGACCTCCTTGTGGCTGAGAGGCTTTTCCAGCAACAAACCCCAGCAGGTGCTCATGCAGACATGGGAAGTAATATTAAAAATGTTGGTAGCTTGAACTGTAGTGTATGAAGTAGTTCACCTTGGATTTCAAAGAAAAAGCCAAGCATGCATCCTGGAGGTCACATATACATTTACAAACCAGGTGGTGTCCATAGAGCAGCCAGGTCTGATCTTTCTTGAGCTATTTGATTTTTCCAGGTGATATCTGGGAGGCCTCCTTCTTCACTCTGACCCAGTGCCCACCTCTCTCACCTAAGGCCAAATCACTGTTGGTTCATCCAAACCAGGCTGCTATATACCTCCCCCTGAAATGGTTTGCAGATGTTTAGGTCTTATTTTTGTTTCCCTTTAGAGTTCTTTATCTCCACCATGTTCTCTTCTGGTTTGAGCAGGGCATCCACCAAGCTGGGTAACACTTTTCTTGTCCTTTTCTTGTTATTCCTTGTTTCAGTTCACCTATGGTAAAGAGCAGGGACACTGCTTATCAGGTGGCTACACACTATCTTGTTTACCAATTTCTAGCCTTCTTGCCTGAACAGCCCACTTGGTAGCCCATTTTTCCTGTGTTGGTTTCCATTTTCATCCTGACATTATTTATTTTTTCTTTTTGTTCCCTCTCTGTTCTTGCTGCCTCTGGTAATCTCATTCTCATCCTCCTCCAACCCAGTCTTGACATTAGGAAAGGACCATAGGCAGTTTGATTGTCCTATTTCACTGGGCATAAGAACCAAGGGGGAAAGTCCTTTGCTACTGATTTAATGGCTCTGAGTTGTGAGCAAACAGAATTTCTGCTTTTCATTGACAACAGCAGATAGACAGGTGGAACAGGAACATTGTGGCCACAGAGCTACTGTGCAGGGACAAGCCAGTAGAGCATTTTTATTCCTGGTCTGTACAAATATCATGAACTTTGAAAGAAGCTGACTTTTAGTCAGTGACCCTTATGAATCACTTGCCCTGAGTCACGCTCCTTTCCCTGTCATATCAGCAACCTCAATATACAAAAAACCAAACAACTTGCTCCACTTCTCTAAGAGAGCACCCAGGCTGTGAGAACAAAGGCTCTGCTGTTTCCTAATCTCAAAAACAATTAAGGCATCAGATTAATAGAATCTTTAAATGATTTGGCAGATGCAGGTGGAATGCTCTCTGTTTGCATTACTATAAAGCCTATCAGTACCCTTAGCATTAAAGGGCACAAAGGAACATAAAGTATCAGTGTAGCAAACAAGACAAAGCATGAAAAAGACCAAACAGGTGAAAAACCCCAGCACATGTCATTTCTGGTCCATCTGTCTTCTGAAACTCCTGCTAGACATCACCGAAACCCAAAGTTTACCTCTGAGAGGACAGGGAATTCCCTCCCCTCATGAGATACAGTTTCCTTTTTTGTCTCCTTCCCCTCATTCCTTGACACAAAAATGCCCTCAGTGTTTCACTTAATGACTGTAATGCCCTTGGTTAATAGGATTTCACTGCAATTCCTATCCTTTAGCTCGGTATTGGAGCCTGGTGTACATCTAGTGTTAGCTGGGTATTTTGAAGTGCTGTCTGCCTGGAAAGAGCATGACAGCCCATTCTCCCAATATTCTGAGTAGTAATCCTTGGAATTACCCTGGATTAGACAGAAGTGAAGATCTTGTCTAGAGGACTCGGATTTCTCTGCTGAGATCACAGTTCATGCAAAGATTAAAGGCCACAGCCACAAAGATGTTCAGGCACTTCAGTAAGAGTGAGGTGCCTGGATCACTTCCCTGGCACTGGTCCCAACTGCATTTTGCACTTCTGCCTGGGAGACAGAGCCCTGGCCTCCAAAATTGATTGGATACTAATTCCCTTTAAAAGTGTTGCTGAATTTTTGTGGGGATTGGGTAATAAGCTTTTCTGGGAAGAAGTCCTGACTAAAAGGAGTCCTTTCACTGGGAGAGAGTGGTGAACATCACTTGCTTTTAATTTTTTTTTTTTTTCTTTTAATAGTCCAGGAGCAGATGAACTTTGTATTTTTCTTCTCAATCTATTATGAACCCTCTTCTCAATCTATTATGACCCCTCCTGTGCACTTTGTGACACCAAAGTGCTCTTCCTTCTTCATTTCATTGCTTTGGGGTCCATAAAAAGAGTGACAGTGTTGAGGGATTTCTATTTAATTCCTGTCACTTTCCTGGGAGGATTAGGGATGCAGAAGCTTACATTTAGGCTCATACTTCCTTCTGTCCAAATGCCTGTCTCAGAGAAAACAGTCTTTGTTTTTTGGACTTAATATTCCTACTCCTAATATTAACTACTGCCTTAATATTCCTAAGGCAGTAGCTGGGACTGTGTTTTCCCGTTGCCTCTCTCCCTCATGTTTGGTTCGCTCTTCCTCAGACTACTTCAGTAACCCAAGCCATTCTCTGGAAGCATCGGTGACTTCCATTTACATCTTTGCCACCTTTTTGAAGAATGTGTTCATTTCACTGATCCCACGTTTCATCACAGCAGTTGTCCCTGCCATTAGCCTTGACCTAATCATGGCATTTGAGGATCTGGGTGTCTCATGGTCACAGATGAGCACATGGACAGAAACTGCCCTACAGACCTACCCGTAGAGCTCCCTTTAGATCCAGGAGAACGGCGTGTGAAATTCCTGTTAGGTCCAGTTTCTTCTGAGCTGTGAGGGCCAAGATACTTGTACTTCATAATCTGCTGGAATGCTTCTTCCCTGGCTTGGCATAGCCTGGCCCCATGAAGGGAAGAGGGGGGAGAGGATGTGCTCCAGCCCTAAGATCAGATGTCGGGCACAGGTGCTGGCAGTGAAGCAGCCCTGCAGTTCCCCCCCTCAACCCCTGGGATGAAATCTCAAGCTGGCCTCGTTCTCTGGAGCTTCTGAAAACAGCCTGAGATTGTGTATCATGAGTTATGATGGTGACATAAAACTGAAAGCCTGACTGCATCTGTTAGTTAAAAATCACTGGGAGAGTCCTGGACGCTGCTAGCTCAGTGGTTGAGCTAAATCTCAAGCATGGTAGCTGCACTTTGCCTTCCTAATTAAAATCCTTCTTAGTTGTTTTTTGGTTTTTTGTTTGGTTTTTTTTTTTTTTCTCACAAATTAAATTTTACTTCTCCTTTCAAAGCGCCGTGGGTTATGGTTATTGATGGAGGCACCTATTCACCGTGTGAATTTTGGAGCTGGATTCCCATCTTGCTCTCTTCCTCAGATGTTGTAACATCCTTCAACGTGGAGCCACCACTTTCTGTCCCAGGGGCCTCATATCTGGGGCAGAAATCTCCTCTCACAGTGGGTGAAGTTTCAGTTAACTGGAGACATATGTTGAAGCAAAATTGGCATTTTTTCCTCAAATAGGCCAAGAGCATATGTACATACTGGTACTACACATGCAATTTTGCACTTTGCAAGTGAAGAAGCAGCTTTGTAGACAGACACAGAGCAGGTACAATATTTTACACCTTCATTTTGATAGATGTGCACGGTTTTTTTTTTTTTCTCAGGGTCTAGCTGCTCTGAGATGTTCTGTCATGTGTTATTTTATCATCTTGAATTACAAGTGAAATATCTGTTCCTGGTCCCACGCAAATGAATGTTAGATATCTCCAGGGCTCCCAAAGGGCAATGTCAAACCTAAATGAGGAAGAGGTAGAACAGTACTGGCATGAGACACTCCTAAAAGCCTCTTAAGTGATCCAGGAAGGAGCATTCATAAGTGCTCCTCTTCCCTTTAAGACACTAATGAGTCACTCCTTAATCACAAACTGTGCCCTCCTGACACAAGAGCAAGCTTCACCTCCCAAGACCTTTAACATAAGTCCTCCAGGCTTGCTTTCTTTTACAGGAGATAGATGACCCCAGTCACCTTGCTCCTCCCTGAATCATGAGTTGATCCTATAGATGTGAGGGGATATAGGGTTCCTTTCACTTCCTGTCTTAAACCCCAGACTTAGCCTTAGCACAGGATGCCCAGGAGGTTGCTGTGTGGCCCTGTCCCTCTTCCAGCACTGGAAACACCCTTTGTAATGGGTGAAATGATCCTTTTACTTAGTCTGCACGTCACTTTTTTCTTGGTGTATGAAGCACCTTGCGTTATTTTGAGTTGAAGGGTGTTCTAGAAATGGAAGCCCCTATTAGTAAATCAATACCAACAGTGTTATCTGCATGCTGTTAGACATACTAATTTTCACCTTGGTTGCTACATGCACAGCATGGCATTATTTTTCTGTTTCCTTCATGCTCTTGAAGGCTGAACGCTATGAAAAATGATTCTTGCAGAAATTTTTATGTTGGCCAAATGTTTTCATCATGGGAGCGGCCTTGCAGAGTTGAAAGGGAGACTGGCTTCCTTAATAACTCGTAGCTGTTGTGGCTACTATGTAAATCTCTTTATCCAATCAATCAGACGTGAAATAAAATACATTGACCTGATGCTTGGCTAGCATGTAAAGTCCAAGTCACATGAGGAGCCATAGTGCAGAAGAAGGAGTTTTCATTCCCCATTTGTAAGACGATATCTGCTGGGCTCATTAAGCAAAAATATTTTGGGCCCTGTGTCTTACAAGGTAAACTTGCTCTATTGTGCAGAAGAACATTCACTGAAATAGCTAACATGGATCATCTGATGACATTAGCTTTGTAAGTAATTTCCATGATGTCAAGGGTACACTGGAGATTAAAGGGGGATTAAGACCTACTTGCACAGTCAAAGCATCACAGTAAATTGACTTGACTTGGCAGGCTGCACCTAAAGTTGGCAAGTTTTCACTAACTAATCATATAAAATCCAGGTTTGTGGTGTTAGTTAGACTACACTTTCACAGAGGCCAGGAAACGTTAAGCTTTCAAGGTGGGAGGTTTTAGGAGGTAAAGGAGGAAAAGGGAGGGGAGACTGTCAAGGAGACTTTCACAGTGTCAGGGTGCCAAGAGGTGCTAAGTAAAATAACGACCCAGTTTTGCTGGAGAAGGCTCTGCCTTTCAGGAGCAACCTGGTTGGATTTCTACCCAAAGGGCTTTTCCTCCAGCAAAGTTTATTTTTTCCCTCCCTCTCGCTGTCACAAAATGCAATCTTCTCTTAATAGATCAGACCCTGCACAGGAACTTCACTGAATAAAGATGAGTTTATATTTTAAAAAGGAAACAGCTGGATTGCAAAAGCAAGGGAGGTAGGCAGCTCTTGTTTCATTAGCTAAGGGAAACTCAGGGCCCCAGAGGAGAACAACTGGGAGAGCAGCCATGACAGAGAAAAAAAAAAAAAAGGAAACAGAAGATCATAAAGAACTAATAATGAAAAATGGAAAGTGAGAATGAGCCAAGAAAAACAGGCAATAAATAGATTTAAAAAAAAAAAAAAAAGCTGGGGGGGAACAGGAATGTAAAGTGAAAAAGCAGGGTAAAGAATATGGATTTTCTGGGAATGAAATAAATAATTCTGAAATTTCTCAAGAACCTGATGAAAAACTGGGAGTGTCTCATGGCTGGCTGGTCTCTTGATCTCCAAACTGGTGGCCAGTTTAATATAAACATGAAGGAGAAGTACTGTGTATAATTGCCCAGCAGTTTGCTGCTTCCTCTGGAAAAATCACAGTGAGTTTGGCTGGGCTAGAGAGTCCAGACTCCATCCATGCTGATGAATTAGGGTCCTCTAAGACCAACTTATAAAAAAAATGTATCTCATGATCGTTTAGAAGGATCCAGTCAACTGTTTATCTGTGCAGTAATCATGGGATGATGAGTTGGAGGTAACCTGGGTGTGGGACTGTGCATTGTGGAATCTCTGAATGATTTCATATGAAGAAAGAGTAGAAACTGAAGGAAGAGGGGGCTAGGAAGAAAACCAGATACCAGTCTGTCCTTCGTCTTGAAATCTGTTTATCGTGATAAATATATAAACATGGCCAAGACTTTCATAGTCCAAGATTTTTTTTCAGCTGCCCTTCAATTAGATCCATAATAATCCTGCAGCTTTATATGGTTTACAGATGACACTTTGCCCAGCAGAATTGGTGCTGTTCTTTAAATTGTGCTGTGCTCATTAGGTTTTAATAGGAGCAGTTGTTTAAAGGGTGGGTAGGGGCAGGAGGGGGAATGCACTTGGTGATGCATAGTGGAATGTACATTAATCTTGTTAATGACAACACAGTTAATGGCTGGCAAAACATTACTTTTGAATTAACCTTTCTCTTGTGCGGGCTATACTTGAGAAACAGAGCCAGGATACTGAAGATACAAGGAAAGTGCATGAAGACAGGGATACAGGATTTCCTATGATTTTATGTTGTTCTTAATTAGGAAGCATATTGGCAGCAAATGCTAACATGTGTTGGGATGTTTAGCTGTAGCCAAATAAATGTTTTCTATTACAACTCTGAATTCTTTGCCTAGCCAGAGCCCATGCTGTTCTGTTCATGTCTTACAAAATCCCTTTATAAGTAATTTTGGGGGCCAATTTTCTGTTGGCTTGTACAGCAGAGTTACTTTGAACATATGCACTCAGACTCCAGAAGGGTCGTTGTCCTCAAAATTTTTTTTTTAAGTCCTTTTTTTTAATGTTTTGAGTGATAAATGGAGAAATCCTTCTTATGACATGCTTCTGTAACCCAACTAAACAATAGCCTATACAGAGCATGTTCATTTAAAGCAAAAAAAAGCAGAGAATGGATTTAACTGGTTTTCTCTGGTCACATGTTCACACATAGACTACATAGGCTGAATGAATAATCCATATGAATCATTTATTTGACATGTAATCTTTTTCTCCTGTTTATGAATGATCTGCAAATACTCTACTGTGGTTTTTTTTTTTTTCAGTCCTCTTTGTCATTTCAAATTATAACTTAAATAATTTCCTATTTTGCTGGTAGGTTGAGAAGAGTTTACTGTGAGTATTCACAATTTATAACTCCTGTTACTTCAGAGATGTGAACATATAAACAGAGTCTGACTTGCATAGTGCAAGATTTTTCTTGTGCAAACAGAAATTCAGGGTTTTCACTTTGAAAGTATCCTACTATATTTACTTTAAGTATTGTGTGGAATTTTTCTGGATGACCTGACTGGAAATCAGGTAGGAAATCTGACTGATGTCTTCCACCTTGGTGTCTGAGACTTGTGTGGTCAACCTGTGAAATCTTCTGAAACAGGTTATCAGTTTCAGTTACCAATATCCTGTCTGCACAAACCAAGTAGAAAAACTGTCACAGTGTGTGCATTTAAATGAGAAGGGAATTTAACGTAAATTTTCAAGTTTCTGCATTAGTTTTCTCCAGGCTCAGTGCTCGCCTTGTGGGCTCATATAAGCAGGGCCCTGATTCCCTTCTGCAACAGGTGGAAGATCATCAGTTTACAGGTACAGCAACACTGATGAAGAACTAGAAGGTTGGAGTGGAACATGTTGAGTTTAGTTCCCATCTATCGCATAATATCTTTTAGTTCCAAACTGCTAAACTTTGGGAGTGGGGAGGATGAGATTTGTGTCTTCTTATTGGGAAGACTTCCAGTGTGTCACTGTTGAGGCACTCATGCTAATAAAGCCTTCAGTGCTAAGGTGAAAGAGGAAGATTGAAGAGAATTCCTTTCTGATAAAGACCTTGCCTGGATTCAAGACATTCTTCATCCTTTCTGAAAGAACAGAAAGCAGAAAACTGGAGTAGCTCAACACACAAAAGCAGAGCTGCAGACACAGCCAGTGGGAAGAACTGGAGGATAGAGATAACTGAAGTGGTTAATGGTAATTCTGGCTGGTAGGAATAATATAGGAACTAGTCACTAATATTGTCAATGCGTCTGGACAGGCCTCTTCTCCCTGCCACACTTTCTGGTAGGTGAAGAGTTGCTAAGCAGATCTAGTGGTCAATAATGCAATGGTTTGAGCTGTGAGACAGTAAAATTTGTTTTCACAGATTTCTGTGATTTTTCAAGGTTATATGAATGAATGAATACTCTAGTTCAAGCTTAACTAGCCCCAAATAAAGTATAGCAAAGTGAGTTTTAATATATGCTTCCTATGTTTACTAGTGCATTTTTTGGCTTTCATCGTATTTTGATTCTGGAGCTTAATGGGTTTTTATGATCAGAAAATCCTTTGCTTCCCTTAGGTGCTCATAAAAAAAAAAAAAAAAAAGGAAGTGCTCAGGGACAGCCCATGAACCAGAATGTATGAAAGACACTGAGCAATAGACATGAAGATAACTCAAAGACATATAAGTATTGCTATTCTGTGTTGCTGCAAATACCAATGTATGGTGGAAAAAAAGAAGACAAGTTGTGGCATTTAATTACTTGTGAATGTGATTAGCTGCTTGAAAACTTAAGGACCATATCATATCAAAATCCCTTACCAGAAAAAGAAACTTGCTCTTAATTTTCTTCTCAAATTGGACCCCATTAATCACTGTAAAATTTTCAAAACCTTTTGGCTGAAGAACTTGGATAACAAGAAGCTTTCAGGTCATGCTCTCTGATTGGTATTCTTGACCCTCTGTTGTCTGAGTTTCCCGTTTACTGGCTTCATCCTAACTGTAGTAACCTATCTGCCTCTGGGCTGGGTTGCTCTGCTACTGGTGTGAAATCCTCCATGGGCTGGTGTTGCATTGGACTGCCCAGTTCAACACAGCACACAGGGAAGAGAAATGGCACCAGGGGCTGCAGTGGGAATGTTGTGAAGGAGCAGATGTTATCAGTAGGATTTTGGAGTCCTGGCTGATATTTCAAATCTTGAGGTCTGATGTAGAGCAAAGAGATGTCAATCTTCAGAAGAGAGGACAGGGCTGCTTAGTAAGGAGTGTCATAAGAGACTTCATTGGTATATGTTGAAGTTGAAGTAAATGTATTTCACTCCTTTGAGATGAGCAGGTTTCTTCTTGATTTGCCTGTGAATGAATATCTCGAGCTAGAGTTGGTTGAGATGTTTGAGATGACATGGGGCAGAATGGGAGGCTGGCTACCATTTGACTGAGGGCACATAACTTGTATATTGGTTTATACTGGAGTTAAATCATCTCATCTGATGTGTTGGGAGCTGGACCACCACACTTGTTCAGAGATACTCGAACCACTGAGTGGTTATTCCCACCTAATCCTTTTTAGGTTCACCCATTACTCTTATTAACAACACTAGCAAGAAGGAAAAAAATAATATCATTATTTCCACAGAAAACTAAAAACATAGTAGTGACTCCAAGTTTTAAGTGATAGGACTGTTAACATAATGCCTTTTGTCTAGAATGAACTATAATACACACATATGTACAATGGAGAAAACCCCGTAAGTGTGTAATGGACAAAAAAAAATATATATATAATAAAACTCTTGAAAGAATGCATTTTCTCAGCACCAAGGCTATCCATAAAAGTTTTACAGTTTTCCACTATATAACATTATCGTTCATAAAAATTGATATTTTAAAGCAAAAAGGTTGGCAAAAAACCCCAATTGGTAGTTAATAGAAAGACAGGATTACAACTCTGTGCCTTTGCTGTGAATAGTGGAATAGAAAATGAAAAACACTTAGGGCATTATATGAAGCCCAGCAGTCCTGCTCCATAGGGTTTAAAGAGCTGAGCAATGCTTGACAAAGATTTTACTATTTCATTTTCTTAACACTGAATATTATTCCTTCAATCTAGGCTTCCCACCCCATTTCTTGTCTTAAATTTCTCCTGGTTTTCAGATAAAGAAATCAATTTTATTAATATAACTTGGTTTATATTTGGTTTAATGCACTGTTTTGTTACCAGCATGGCCTTTCTAAGGAATGCCCTGTAACCTCGGTTTTAAGGCAAAATTGGGGTAATCTGGTCCCCAGATCCTCTAACAACAACTTCCATGCCACCTGATGCAAGTTATTTCATCCCTTTCTATTTCAGTTTTCCATCTGTAGCACTTCTGTATATCAGACATTACCCTGATAAGTTTTAGGATAGATAGCCAGAGTCATCTGTATAAAAGGACAGGTCAATATTTCTGGATAATTGGATTTGGAGCACAGAACTTCCTGGCTCCCAAACCTGTGCTCAGACAGATCAGGAGGTTAAAATTTTATCTCTTTGTCCACATAATGACTTTTAAAACCAAATAATGCTCCCCTCTGTCATAAAATAGATTGATTAGTTACTCATTCTCCAGTCTACAAACTACTGCTATTGTGTTGCCACCGGTAGAAGAAAGTCAATAACTTTTCTCAGAAACACATGTGCATTATCCTTATTTTTAGTTGGCTTTTAAATCATTTGGCACAGCTGGGGACTGGGCCAAGTTGGACGTTTGTAACAATGTGCATGCTTGTCAGGAAGGGAGAATTCCTGCTGCAAAATGCAGGCCATGGGGATGTTTGTGTCTCATCTTCGAGGAAAGGGGTTCATAGAGATCAGTAAACATCCTCTGTGTAAAAACAGGCAGCACGTTTACTATTTGCATGACCCAAAATGAAAGATTCAGTTTTAGATCCAAACTTTTTGAAAGTCTGAGTAGCTGGATCTGCAATCTCAGCTAGGAGGAACCACTTCAAATGAAGGATGGTTGTCATTTAGGACGTCAGCTCACATACTGTGCCATACAAACTAGATCCTTCCTGAAGCATCACCTTTCATTTCATTTATCTGGATCACGGGGAAAGGCACAATTCCTCTGACCCTTCTCCTGCTGCCCCAGGGTGCGTGCCCTCACATGTGGATCTCACATGCAGAGGTATTTCAGATGGCATGTTCTGTATGAGGTGGATAGAATGTCCCTGGTGCTACGTTTTATCCCACAGGCTCAGTCCTCTGGAGAGGGCTCAGCTGGTTAATATTTCGTTTGGATTCTTTTCTCTTTTCTTTCCAACCATCTATGTAAACTTTAAGACAGCCGGTCTGGTTTTAGGAGGTGATTTCCTCGCTGTGGATTAAGGATCCATTTGTGAGTCATTCTTCAGGCACTTCAGCAAAAGAGAAGATTTCAGACCTGAAAGAATGTATTGTAAACAGAATAATGTGCTTTCAAAATTAGCTCACGTACCAAATTATGTATTTACTTAATACACCTTAATGGCTTTTGAAGAAGCCATTAGTCTCTATTGCGTAAATGGTATGTATACCAAAATATGTATTTAACTTAGATAGGGCAATTTCCCATTGTTGATTTTCCTCCCTTCTTTACAAAGTTTTATCTTCATGGCCTTTTTAAAGTCTATTATTCTTGTAGAATTTATCCTCCAGGAGATTGTTTCGGACAGCAGCAGCTGAGAGGGCAGGGAGGAGAGGGGGTTCCTGGGTTTTAATGTGTAGAAAAGAGAAATAGCTGTCAGAGTAGCTAATAGGACTTCTCAGTCTTTTTAGTGGGAAAGGGAAAAATTCAAATATTATTGAGCAAAACCAATTTTCTTAAAGGGAAGTATCCTACAGGGCTCTGTGTCCTGATCCTAACTTAGGGAACAGGAGTGGCTTCCTGCATCAGGCAACATTGTTTTCACATTCGGCTGACTGTGAACAGCCCCACATCTTCAAGAAATAGGTAGGTAGAAGAGAAAGAGCCTCTTCTTCACTCTCAGCATTGAGATGCAGGACTGGCCTGTGCTGAAGGCACCCAGCCATGGTGGGACCCAAAGAGGCCTTCCTGTGTCCCTGTCCCCTAGAGAACCCAAGATTTCCATGTGGTTCTCCATCTCTGTATAAATATGGAGGACCAGGGTGATCATCCTTGACAGTGACTTTGTAAGGATCATTTGATTAATAATAAAAATTTGCTTTTAAAATGGAATTAATTGTAAGAATATTACATGTCATAGGGTTTACCAAACCAGTTGGGTCTGGTGGGGAAATAAATATAAATAAGCTAAAACCACTGTGCTTAATTTTTTAAACTGCTACCCATCCCTGTAACTGGCACAGAAAATAAACTATATATCTGCTAATGTCACAGGTGTACTCACAGCTAGCACATAATGGAAAAAATATCTGTATATAACTGCTCAGTTACAGCAAATGCCAAAAATTACAGCCCATGTTATTCACAGGTGATTCCACCAATCCTAGTCACGTTTGTCAGTTTGGAAATAATAACAAGCCCATACCAAAACTCCAGTAAAAGATGTTATCTTGCACAGAAAATGCAATGAGAACTAGCAGCTAAGTGCTAAAAATAGAAGTGTTGGGTGAAGCTTTGTAACTCAGGCAAATAGTCATGAAGAGCAGAGTGAGAGAGTGAAAGGCATTCCTGGCACTGGGCAAGAAACAAATGAATGATGGACACACAGGGATAACCAGGATAAGAAAGGGGAGAGAAGAAAATTTTCCTAATTTTTAATGGAACTTACTATAAACTTAGGTGTTCATGTGGGTTCTGGAAAGTTCCTTTCTGTATTAATCAGCCTATTAAACAAACACTTCTGCAGTTTGTGCAAACTTCTCAGGCTGGTTCACCTGGGTCAGCCTGCAGAATGGAAAGGGGCAAGGAGACTTACAGGTCTCTTAAAAAAATGGTTAACTACAAGTACAATCAACAGTGTGAAAATGAATTCAGTGGTATGAATCCCTGACATAAATTGCTCTCCTGCAAAAATGTTTTTAACACCCCTCTTACTTATATGACTTAAGTCAGGCTTCTTCAGTTTAAGTTGGTTTAGGATATGCCTGTGATTACCCTGACTTGACTTATTTAAATTAGGAAAGATAACAAAATAATAATAATTATGAGGAACTAGAGTATTGTTAGGAGGTCCAGGATTTTTATCATTAACCTGACTGAGTGTATGGACAGAGAGGTACACCCAAAATGATCTTGGGCAAATGTATTTGAGCAATGTTATCAGCTGCAGGCCAAAAATGCAATCGGAGCTGTATTGTTCTTTTTCATTGGCTTTTTGTTGACCACAGGAAAAACTGGTTTTAAAGTACAACACGGTAACATGGTCTAAAGGAGTGAAAAACTTGTAGAGCCAGTTTGAGTTGTAAGGGTGTGCTAACTTGTGACCCAGACATCATGTTGGTTTTAAAATCAAAGAGAGACAAAGAAGTTCTGTTGTGCTTTTTCCATCTTCCCTCTAGGAAATTGTACTCCATTGCCTCCACTGTTGTCTCACAGACCTTCCTTCCACCTCCCTTCTCATCTGCTGTGCTCTCTTTGCTCCTCTTTTATCCAGGCTCTTTGTGCTTAGTTATTTCCCTTGGTAGTGACCATCCCATCCCTTCAGAGATGCCTTGGACTGCATATTTTTCCCATTTCGTTTATCCTTAATTGGTTTAATAAAACTGTGATTAACTATAATAAATATTTTTTGGGTTTTGTGCTAAATTATAATTTTCTGGTTTGCATCATTCTCCTCCTGAAAGAGTTTGAGATATATTTCTGGATGATGTGGGGTTTCCAAAAAACATATTGAAAGTCTCCCTTTGACAACTAAAGCAAAAACTATTTCCTCCAGTTATTTGCAAACTTTGACCAGAACTACTAAAAATGTGGCTATGCCCCTTCTGTCCCCTCTCAAATCCTATATTTCTTTTCAGAGTTGGGGGGAAGGAAGAGACAAACTAAGATGTTCCATGGTTTAAATTAGACAGCATTTAGTGGATAGAGGTTTGTTACTTCATAAAGTTTCTGTCACAAAAATGCACTTATCTTTATTAAACTGTTGCTGCTCCCTTAAAACCAGGCAGTTTGCATCTTTTTCTTTTTGTTTTTTGTTTTTCTTCTCAGGTACTGGGAAATTATTCATTCCTGGTGTTCCATCAGGCATGTCAAAGACAAATATTTCTGTGTGTATCTGTATTTGGGCCACCCATCCCGAATATGTAGCTCAGCTTTTCATGCCAAAAGTCTCCTGCCTTAAATTTCATGCTGCATTTTTTCTGGGTTGATTGCAGGTGCTGTTTGCCTTGTTTTTTATTGGAAAAACTAAAGCTGAATTGTATTTCTGATAAAAAGTGTTGGTTTTCTTAGAACTTGTCCACTCTAAGATAGGTCCATCATGTCAGGCAAGTGCACTAAAGGGTTGTGGCTTCAGTTATGAGAATTTTTCCTATAGAGCTCCTGCTCTATATACTGCTTGATAACCTGGCACATATTGGAGTGTTTACGGATTTCTACAATTCTGCACACAGTGAGGTTTAGACCTGTTTTCATACATGTTCAAAGAAATCAGATGTCTTCCAATTACATACATATGGATGTGCACAGCTGGAGAGAAAACTGGACACTATTTGGAATTATTGTTCCTCCAAAATTCATGAAGATGTGCTGATATGCTTGGGCTATATAGGGCTAATTGGAAGGTTTTATCCAGCTCTGATTTCAACAGATGTCAACAGGGAAAAAAAAGTCCCCACCCTCTAACAAAACGTCAGTCTGCGTCCAGACTTCCCATGCTGAAGGTTTTACGGTGATCACTGGTACCATGTATGTATTTATGTATTTTTCTCTCATGCTTTTGCAAAAACTCCTTATCTTTTTAAAAAAGAATCCTTTTTCCTTTATGCAGGTTGCTTCTGCCCTCTCTCTACTGTCTTTTTTTCAGCTGAGGATTGAAATTGCTTTTTTTGCACTGAGGACACCTGTTTTTGAACCCCATGTACCAGCTTAAGAAAACTGTGGAAAAAAATGCAGTGAAACATTTGGATCCATCTGGATGGATGTGGGAACGTTGTGATCATCTGGATAAGAGGGCAACCACCATTAATCAGTTTGACAAACAGTAGATTTGCCCCTGCTCTTGCTCTTTCTGGACATTTTTTTGTTTAGTTGGTTGTTGGTTTTTTTCCTAATGATTGGTCATCCTGTACCCAGGGAAGTGGTGGAGTCACCATCCCTGTGGGGATTTAAAAGATGTGTAGGTGTGGTGGTTATGGACATGGTCTTGTGGTGCACATGGCAATGTGCTAGGTTAAGGGTTGGACTTGATCTGAAAAAACTTTTCCAACAAAAATGATTCTGGTATTCTTAGAGAAGGGAGACTGAGAGGTTCAGGCTGCCTCTTTGCTGATTCTGCTTTTAAGCAGAACACAGATCAATATGAAAATATCACCTTAGCAAAGGGTCTGGGCTGTTTTGTGGTTACTGGTGTTATGAAACTGTTGAAACTGTTATGTATTTATTCCGTCACCAAAATATTACCTTAGGATCCATTTTACATTCAAATTTCTTTAGCAAGGCACGTAGAGCATACCATGGTAAGGTGAAGGGAGATGCCAAAATGCCACTGAAGTCATTGTCTCATACCCTGGGCAATGGCTGGAAACCTGCTCAGTGCTGCTCTGTGTCATTTGATGCTACCCACTTCCATATCTGGCCCATAAGCACATGCTGAAATTCCTGAGCATGTGAATAAAGTTAAGTATTTAAATGCTTTGCTGCATAGGAATTGACTGAACATGTGCTTAAGTATCCTGCTGAATTACAACATTAATCATTTTTACAGCTGACAAAATCACTGCCCCAGAAAAATATTCTCCAATTAGAATGAATGGGATTATTTCTTTCATTTGTGTGAAATAAGTGTGTTCCCCCTGGTACTGACTGTGCTCTGTTTGCTGTGATACTAGAAATAATTTTCTGTAAGATTTCATATTGCTCAAGAGAAAACTTGAGAGATTTTGGAGTTGATCTGGTCCCTGGATTTGGGTTAATATTAAAAAAACATTGTAAGGAAAGATGTAATGGGCCAAAAAATATGTACTTGCTTTTTTTCCAGTGATTTCACCTAAAGGCAATACTTGGGACAGTGTGTATTTTCATTAATCCTCTCTTCTGGGAGCCACTTCTTTCCGTATCTGATTTTAATTTTGTTTGTAGACACTGAATGCATTTTTTCATATGGTAGACTGCTTCATTTTTTCCTTATTTCCCACACAGTCTTTTCATAATAGAGTTCAAAATCATAAAAAAAAAAAAAAAAAAAAAAAAAAAAAAAAAAAAAGAAAGAAAGAAAAATCCCAAACCAATAAACCAACCCCTTTTGTACAAGCAGCCAGTTAAATGGATAATGATGGTAATTTTTCTGCTCTGTTAATGATGATAATATTGATATTTATCAATAACAAATAGCATGCAAGTGCCTGGATGAATAGAGTATTTTGCACAGTGGGGTTTTATATCTATCTATGAAACATGATGGGGTAAAGGCTGCCAGGAGGCAGGTGAGGGAAGCTGAGCAAAGAATTGCCTCACAGCAGAGAGCCAGGTAACAGCAGAGGGAAAATTTACTCCAACCCAGGAGAAGAAATAATCCTTGCAGTAAAAAAAGCTGCAGAATCTGTAATCTCAATATCCAGCTCATGTATCTTGGGGCTCAGCTGAGTGAGCTCCCATTAGAAATGGTGTGGGGCTGGCTCTGTCTAATCTGGGAGTGGGAAGGTCCAAGAAGAGCCTGCTGGTTGTCAGAGCAAAGCTCAGGCAGCTTGGATCTTTCCAAGATGCTGCTCAGGCTTCTATAGAATCCCTTTGGTGTTCAGTGTGTTTTCTTTTATTAAGTCTGCAAAAGGGACTTTGAGAGGCGTTATCTTCGGGAGATAAATTTACAGCTGCTTTGCTCCCTACATTATGTTTACATTTTGAACCTGTGTGCCTGAATATTACCTCTTGGTAAAGCTGACTCTGTAATTATTGATTTTGAGGCTTATGATTCTTCGTCAGACAAGGGAAAGGGGGAGAAGGAAGGGTGATCACAGAACAAGCAGCTATTCCAAGACCTTCCAAGGTGACTCCAGCCCAAATACTCTGCTGGAAAAAAGCACCCCACCTACAGCCACATCCCTTGAGCTTGTTTACTGAGGCCAGTTGAGGATGTGACCTTCAAATTTATTGGCAGCAAATGACTTGAGGTATAGCTAGAAGTGTTCATTAGAGCTGTTGTGCTCACTTTCATGCCCTGATGGAACAGATGGACAACCATCTGAACGCATCTGAGTCCTAAAGCTAGGCATGAGGGTGGCTGGAGAGAATTTAGATGCTTACTCTTAGCATCATCCATGGGACTGACTTGAGGCATGGCCACAGAACAACTCTATGGATAAGTCCAGGAATGTCCCTTTCCCAGATGCCCCAAGCATCCCGCTCCACTTCTCTAATCACAGGATCTCAGTTTGTCATGCTCATAGTCACTACCAGATCCAGAGGAGCCAATATTACACAATATTACCTTTTTAAACAAAACAATAAAGCAATAAAGGAACAGTAAAACCAACACTCCAGATGTCTTTCCTAGGTTAGATAACATAAAACAAAAGAACAGCCACACACACACACATTTTTCTATTTATTGTTTTAGTATCAGCTACAAACTGCAAAGTGTTTCTGTAGAAGAAAAATACTGACTCTTTGAATCAAAGTCATTTGTATACTTTATTTTCTAAGGCCTGAATGTATTTCCTAAATAACACAAACCCCCCTTTAGCTTACATTACTTTTCACTTGAATTTTCAGCAGCAGCACCAACACGTGCATTCCACCCCCTGTGTGTGTTTTGCTTGACATGTTTCATGTTACTGTGCAAGAGACTTTGAGAGGTGTTATCTTTGATACAGGAATTTATGGCCATTTTCCTATCTACCTTATGTTTACATTTGGAATCTGTGTTGAACATTTGTTATACTCACTTGTTGTGTCTTGTCTTAAATTAGATCATAAACATTTTCAGGCAGGGAACAGGGCTTCCTGTATATTGCTTGTTTATTTAGGCCCTACTGTTATGATTATGGAACTGACTGGGGGTGACAGTAATAATAAAAATAACACTGCTCCAGATTCTTTTGTCCTATGAAAGAAACCTGCAACTCCTGTTATCAGAACAGACCAGAGAGTAGGGTGCTTAAAAGAGATTGTAGGGTAGTAATCATCTTTGCAAATGCTTTGAACCTCTGTGTTAAGAAAGGAGAAGAGTTATATTTTGATTTATAGAAGGCCCTGGCAAAACCATTCACAAAGTTGCCAATATCCAAACACTGGCTCTCCTGTGCACCTCACAAAGGTTTTGAGCAATTACCCCTGATTGCCCTCTTCTAATATTCTGGCGAACAGAAAAATCTTCATTATAAGAACACTGGGCTTGTAAATGAAAGGGATGAAAGCTCATGAAAGGAGGGAGGCAGACCATACGTCATCCCACACCTAGGCACAACGGGATGCATTAAGGAAGCATTTATGGAGAGGCATTCCATCAAGTCAAGGTGTCAGAGGACATATGGTCTCTTTCACCATTAACTCAGTGAATTTCCATACCTTTCCACTGGTCCGTATTAATCTCACTTTGCTTTGTTTGATACCATTCAGGCTTCAAGTTGAAAATGCCCAGTATGCAGGGGCAAAATTCATGTAAGTAAATAACTAAAAAAAATCATCTCTTTTTCCTTGCTTTGTGCAGAAGAGAAATTAAAAAAAAAAAAGTCAAGTTTTGAAATACAGTGGAGGATGTTGGTCCCAATTTGGTTGGTGTGAAGCTGTACCCATCCATCTTAGTCATTAGTTGTGATCCCAAAGATATGGCTGGGATACAGGTAATGGCTAATAAAATGCATGTGTATGATGCTTCTGATGAATATTATAGCAGAAGATGGTAGAGCCAGGGGGTAAGGGTAGCAAAATTATTTTTTTTAGCTCTTCTAAATCCAGATACACTTCTGTCTTTTATCTCCTCACTTGTTTTTTGAGAGCCATAGGGGAGGTTGAAGCAGAGGGGAGTCTTCCTCTTTTTTGGGGGCTTCTCTGCACCCTTCCACAGATATCTATAGAATGTCTAAATTCATGTAGAGGAGTCTGTGCTAATCCTGAATGCAAGCTCAGCTTCACTCTCTGCATGTCTATTATTGTCTCAGAAGATACCATGCAGACACCTTCATCCTCAAAAAGGTGCTGGAAAATTCTTCATACATGTATGACCAGACTAACTGGAATTATTACTATTATTTTTTCAAATGGGCTCTTCTTTTATTGCTGGCATTTCTTCAGCTAAGGAATGATCACAGCCTCTTCAACTTCTGCAAGGAAAAACTTGAATTTAATGACATAGTGTTTTTCTTACAAATAACTGAAATAATGCTAAAAATTCCAAGAAGCCCTAATGCTTGGGAGGGAGGGAGAGGGGGAAGGAATTTGTGAAAGTGCTAGGTGGGAATAAGAAAGCTTTTAAGACAATCATTATAATAATACCATCATAATAATAATGCCTTTATCTTGAGAAAAAAAAAAAAAAATCATCAGCCAAGCAACCAATATTGAACCTGGAACTAAAACAACCTCTCTGAATTTTCAATTTACATAAAGCATTGATGTTTTATGAGGAAAAAAAGAAAAAGATAACAAATATATATATCTTGGTTTTCTCATGACATCTTTTTTTCCACATCACCTTTCTCCTGTCTTAGAGACTTCACCTGGGCTCTCTTCAAAGTCTCCCTCCTCAGTCAGAGTGTGTTACACAGTAGGATTGAACAAAATAATGTTGTGTTTAGTAAATTCAGGGTTACTTTCATGAATCTTTAGAAGCATCAATATAGCAGAGCGGGAAAACTCCCTGTATGCACCAATTCCATTACATTTTCCCAGAAATGTTGGCATGTTGTGGAGCTGTATACTTCCTAGCCCTCCAGAACAGCGTGTGTGTGTATGTACATGTGTGTTTAATATACCTAAAATTGCTAAAATATTTGCACAAAGAATATTGTTACTCCTTGTACATTTTATCTGATGGTTACCAGGAAGAAAAACCCAACAACCAGTGGACCAAAATTTGGAATGAAAAGTCAAACAAGTGCAGACCCTTGACTTAGCTGAGGTGCTAATGACACATTGTCCAGTGCTTCAGAATAGATGTATTCAGAAAATCAAGCTATTAGAGAAAATTTCTCCATCCTGAAAAACAGGCTTATCACTGAATCGGGAATTGCCAGTAATGTCTCCTCTGGGATTCTTGTTTTTAAATTGCCTTTTGGGAGGCTTTTATGACTACATCCATAGCAGTGCTGTGATTCAGAGCAGTGAATCCCCCAGACTGTCCCATTTAATGTGCAGTGGTTCAGTTCAAAGCCGTTTTGCAGCACATAAGCTGGATTCTCTTTGGAGAAAATTAAACTAGAGGCTTTGATCCAGGCATGTGCCTAATGTTCTCCAACTCCTACTGCAGGAATAAGAGGCCAAACCAATGCCTAGACTTCCAGAAAGCTTGGAATCACACTCTGGAATATTTAAGTTCAGGGATCTGGGCTAAATCCTGTTTAAAACAATCCTGTCTCTCTATCTCCCCTGTAGAGCAGAAAAAGAAACCTCAGCACTAACTGCCCCAGCCCACAGATTTGCTCCTGTGTCAATGACTGCCTTGAGAAAGTAAATGTAGCCTATGACATCTTGAAAGTATTCCAGATTTCTCAAATGTTTCCGGTGTTATGTTAGTTATTTTTGCTTCTTGCCTGGATCCGATGCAAATATTCTTATAAAAATTCAAAATGAACTGAACTTCAGTGGCCATTTTTTTTGTCGCAAAATTTAACATCAAACTTTTTTTATTTTTATTTTCCCGAGCAGATCATCCTGCACTGTAAAGCCATTGAGATATTTGGTGATATTTTTTTATTGTCTACATTGAAATCACCAGTTACGGAGATAGTTGAGAAGACTCTGCACATCACTGCTCTCAAGAAGGGTGAAAGGAAATTCCAAGAAGTTTCGGAAGTTTTTCCCAGTTTGTCCTCAGGTTTTCAGAGCTGTGTAATTCTGCCTTGCAATTGAAAATAGTCACCTCTCCAGTTTACATTATGTCAGTGGTCACTGAAGCTTATGATCAAGTATAAGGAACTTGAGATATTTCTAACTTTTGGTAGAACACGTTTGCTTTGAAGGTTCTTTAAACTGGGATTTTTAATTTAGATATTTATCTCTTTGGTATGTTTTTCCTGATGTGCTTGGCCTCATTAACCCATCAGGTTGACCTGCATCATTCTCTTGTTGACAAAGGTAGGCGTTGGGAACTTTAAAATGTCATAAACACCTCTAAAATGTGACCCTACTTGCATGCAGTGAGGAAGGTTTGACAACATTACACCAGTCATCTGATAAGCTCAGGTCAAAAGTCTCCCAATTGCTTGCCTTTTGTTTGGGTGTCAAAGAGGCAAAAGCTTTTCATGTTTTTAATAGGCAAATTAATGAAATGCTTACAGTACATTGCATACATTAACTCTTAGGTAGCTGGGTTTCTTCTGGGGCCATCTTTCTGAAGGTCAGAGGCCATTAATGCAGTTTCAGTTTTCCAAGAAACACAGAGGACAGTACATTTCAGTAATCCTTTCCTGCATGTAGTTAAGATTCTGCCCCCCCCCAGCCCTTTTTTTTTTTTTTTTTTTTTGGCCTGACTTTCTAGAGGCATAGCAGCACTTGCCAGCTAAGCCAGATGTAGCATTTCAACCAAAAAAATGCACCGGATGCGTGTTCCAAGTTTGCCAATGGCTGTGCATGAGCCTGGAATGTCAGAGCAGGAGCAGTGGATTAGGAAGATAGTGTTCATGTTACTCAAAGCAGAAGGAGCCCAGAAAATGTCTCTGGAATTTCACTGTTTTGGCCACTTTTTCTTCCTAACTAAAACATATTTGTTTGGTAATATTTTCGTGCTCCTTGCCATCCCCCATTAGAGCATTGCTTACATTTTCAGGATGTTAATAAATTAGTCCTCATATGTGTGCTCCACAGTACTTCAAGACATCTGATTCTGATTTCTCTGATAAAGAAAAAATAAAGGGACTTTTGTTTACCTAAGGTGATAGTAAGACAACAGCAAGGTAACTTCCCAGTGTAAATCTGGCTTTACAATGTCTACTGCTTTCCTATATACTTCAGAAAAATATATGGTTTCTTACTTTTTTCCAAGGAAAAAAAAAGAATATAAAGGCACTATTAATAACACACCTTTGGCTGGGAATGATAATTTACCTATTACTTTTTTGTGGGGTCAAATTACCTGGTATAACTGTGACAGAAGAGGTTAAACTCGATCTCTTTTTCCATGGCAGGGTGGTGGTTGTTCTTCTAGCTTGCATTTGATACTAATGCAATTGTGTGGTGTCTACAATCTAACACATCCCATTTTTCATCCTCAGCCACAAAGTCTGCTGCACAAAGTGGTGAGCACCTTCAGGTTTCCTTTCTAGGGAAGGAAACCAAGGACAAGAAGTTAACTTAAAAGCTGGGGGTCTGTGGTTCCAGTTGGAGCTTTAGCAGAGGGATGTTGATTGACTTCCAGACTAGACATTGGAACCTGAACATCTGTCTCCTAAGGCAATTCCCAGTCTTCATGTTCGCAGAACATCAGGACACATTGAATTTATTCAATGCATTTCTCCATCAGGTTCTGTTTGAATGGATGACCAAACCCTTGTAATTTTAAGATCATGTTTTTGCCTGTCTGGAAATGCTTCTAAGATAGTCTTTGGTACTTTATTTCTAGTATCACAGCATTGAATGCTATAAATGCAAGTTCAAGATGTGTTTTACTGAAATAGATTGGGTGCTGTGAATTTCTGAGAGATCGGTTGCTGGGAGTAATCAAATCTACTGAAACAAATTGACTTCTCAGACCTGTGGTGAGGGTAGAAAATCAGTTCTATTAAACAGGCTACTGACTAGAAGAAAAGGGCTTAATCAATAGAATATTCAAGGAGAAGGGGAAAGCTACTCGTTCTTCCATGTAACTGGAAGTCTGTAAGGATCTTTAAGTGATGCTCATCATCTCATTTCACACAGCTTTCACTCTTGACATCCAAACCAGCAGCCACAGATTGTTTCCTTTTGCAGACTTAAGTAAGTAGTGTCTGGTGAAACACAGGCTAAAATAAACTTTTTCTGCAAAGGACCATGTGATCCAGGCTAAGCTGAAGCATACATTTTGGAAAGCATCTTCAGCCCAGGTCAGGCTAAAGTGCTTTATTCTCTAAGGTTCCATCTACAGCTTCATGCACTAATGTTCTACATTTTACTACTGAACAGCCATCTAAGTTACATAAAAGACAAGAAATAGAACCATGAGATGTTTTTATCCCCTTTGCACTGGTTGGACTGCTTTCATTCTAAAATGAAATAAAAAATGCAGGGAAAACTACCTTATTAACAAAAGCTATTAAAGTAATCTAAACATCACATTAAGCTTTGCTTGCGCAGCAGTAGACACAATAAGGAACACATATTACAGTCATTTAGATGCAAGATAATTTACTATTTTTAAGATCTTATAGCCTCTTTGCTCCAAATTCTTTTCTTTTCCTTTTTTTGCTGAATACTTCTGAATATTTTCTCCCTTTCCTGGCTCTAAAGCACAAAGCACTTTGTAGCTGGGAAACTTTACTCAGAGCACAGGTCAATTCTTTGCTATCAAGCTGGATGGTCATCCCTGTAGAGGTCTTACAAGGGTTTATCCTAAGCCTGATTTGTTCAATATTCACTACCCTCTAGGACTGTGCAACAGAGCGTGCCCTTATCAAGTTTGCAGATGGCACCGAGCTGCCAGGGTGTCAGCACTTTTGGAGCAGGATTAATATGCAAAATGACTCTAATTGGAGAAGTGACCTGCAATTCAATAAAGACAAGCTGAAACTACTGCAATGAAATAGGGGGAAAAATCAAAGATCCTACTGGTCTTCTGCAGGGGTGACAGCTGCCCCACAGCCTGAGGGAATCTGCTCTTGTATCCCCAGATGAAATTGGGCTGAATTGGGTGTTTCTGCTTCTCCAGTGAAATTTCAGCTGTAGTTGAGAATCTGGCATTAGGCACCTCACTTCAAGGTGCAGACAAATCAGAGAGAGTCCAGAGGACAGCAAGCAAAATAATGAGAAGTTTTGAAAAAGTGACCTGGGAGGAAAGGTTGAAAGAACTTGGTTTGTTTAGTCTAGCAAAGAGAAGACTGAGGAGGTACATGATAACAGGCTTCAAATATTTAAAGGGTTGTTATAGAGGAAGGGGAAAAATTATTCATGTCTACTAAGAATTGGAGAAGAAATTAGGAGCTACTTCAATTTGCAAGAGAAGGATTCCAGTTAGAAAGCTTTCTGACCATGCTGGAGAGGCATGTTTCCACAGCCTCCCTGGGTATTAAGGGTTTATAAGAATGGGTTGAAAAAACTTCTTCAGGGATGGTCCTGTCTCAAAGCAGTGCTTAGGACAAACAACCTCTTAAAACCTCTCCTGGCCTTATTTCTATAGTGTGTAATATGGATTGGTAAAATTACACATCCCCGTGTAATCATACAAGTGCCAAATAATTAGCTGAAAGCATACTCATTATTTACTTACCTCTCCAGGTATGTGACGGAGTGATAGTAAGGAAATAGCTGGACTCTGCTGTTTTCTAAAAGAGAATTGCTCAAGAGTTCTAAAAACCATTTCTCTAAATGCAACAGTGGAAAATCAGAACTTCTGCCTGACCTTGTCTGACAGCTGCTTTGGCCCTTATAAAGGGTTTAACAATCTGGACATAAAACAGAGGTTATTGCCAGTCATTAAGGTGTGATATTGCTCAGCACGATTAGGACATGTCACAAGTCTGCATGGGGCTGTGCCTGAGTGGAGAATTACAGAGAAAAATGGTGATTTACTGATGTCTGGGAAGAAGCCCTGATGCTGTGATGAAGGGGAGGCTAAGCAGGGTCTGGAAATATCCTGAGAGGCCACTGATGTGAAACAAGACTCCACCTGACACCAGAAAAGCCCCCCCAAAAAGCATATGCTTCCTTTTTTATTGTACCATTTATATTATATATATGTGTGTGTGTGTGTCTGTATGATGCAGTACAGTGATCAATAAGAAACACTGATTCCTGGCCTTGCCGAAGTTTCTGACTCTGAACATTTCAGACATTGTCTCCCAGCCCAGATGGTTCTCTGCTGAGCAAGAAGGTGCTTTGGGAGCTAGATTCTGCAAGCGGGTAGTTAGAACCTTTCACTCTCTAGAGATGCACACAAAGAGACAAAACTCTGATTATACTATATATTAGGCATAAAGAAATAAAACCATTGTAATATTATTGGTTAGTTTCCATAGCAATTTAGAGGTGAGGCCATGTATTTCAATTATAAAAGAGTGAGTTACCTTATAGCACTCTAAATTCTTTTTTTATTAGTTGATTAATGTTGCACTTAAATTCTAAAAAAGTCATTATTTCCTCACGTTGAAGCTTCACTTCCACCGCCTTCTTTTGTAGTGCTTTTCTTAATTACCTCCTGTAATTTGCATCAGCAAGAAACTAAGAATGCTTTGCATATCTTTAGTGCCTTCCCTCCTCTCTATCCATTGGCGTAGCTACACAGAGCAAGCTCAGCAGTGTAGCATCTGGCATCTCAAATCACCAATATAAACATTAATTAAATGAACCTCTCCACACTTCTGACAGGTGATGAGAGCTTCTGACTTCTGATGAGAGCTCTGGTGCCCATTTTACAGGCAGAGAAACCAAGAGGAGGTTGGAACTGTGAGATCTGCAGATACTTCCTGGCTCTCAGGGTCCAGGTGCGTGCCCTGGCCATGTCCCAAAGCTGTGCTGAGGCAAAAGCCAGGCTCTTTTTCCCTGGGGAGTTTGGTTTCCTTAGGAAGGAGACCTGAGTGCTCAGACAGGGAGGGGTGGTTAGCACAGCAAGGTAATGAGTCAGGCCTGTGGGTTGCCTGCAAAATGTTATCCCCACAGTCTAGACAGAACCAAGGCAAGTTAATGGATCTGAAGGAACCTTCTGGTGCTTCTGCATTAAAGGTGGGAGCAGACTGAAAAAAACCCCCAAAACTTGGCTTCCTCATCACACACTTCCTTCCATTATTTAACCATTGAGATGACCACACTGGGTTTGCACATTTAACAAGTCCAATGCAAACAAGGTTCTTCCCTCCATTTTCATCAACTTCCAGATTTATTTTCTGGGGTCTACAAAGGCAAATGTACAAGTCAAATGAAACCACAGCAGTGACTGAGTAGAATAATAATCCCACTTTATTTTGTAGCAAATTTGAAAAATATGGCTCTATTGTAAAGTGGTAGAAAAGTGCAATATGCTCTCTCTAACTGCTTCAAGCAAAGGACACAGGCAGGAGGGTCTTTTCAAGACCATCTTTTTGCTGTGAAGAGGGAGAAAGATGGAAGATGGTGTCCAAAACTTCAGCATATCAATGCTGCCAGATACAGGTTTTTGTTTTATGAACTACAGCATATATTAGCAATTAAATTCTGTTTTTCCCAGATTGCCAGTTTGTCAGCCTATGGACAACTACGGTAGCTTGTCATGGGGCACTGTCCCAGTTAGTGCACTTCAGTCAAAACACAAGGCACTTGCTTGGTTTTCAAATTAGTATTTACACTGTCAGTAACAACCATTCTTTCTTTGAAAGCAAACTTTCCACAGTCCTTTTAAATTATTTTCCCCGTTTTCCCAGTATCATATTTTAGCACTAGGCTATCAGATTGCTTGTCTGTGAGCCATCAGATAGGGTCCAGTGAAATAATTTCACTGACCCCCTTCAGAAGTGCTGGTTTAGCCCTGTTGTCTACAATTTGCGAATGGATCCCTATCCAGAAAAGCACTTTAACACTTGATAAAAGTTAAGCATGTGCTTCAGTGCTTTTCTGAATCAGGTCCCATACAAGCAAGCACTTCTAGGGAATGTTTCCTGCAAGTTCAACTAGTATCCAGCTTTTCCAGATAGCAGATTGCCTCTGACATATAGAAGCAGAACTCTTTCCAATGTTGAAAAGCATCTCTGCATTCTTCTCTTCAAACAATTGCTTGGTGGTTTGCTCTGTTGTTGATACAAAGATTGAGTCGAGTTGCAAAAGAAAAAATGTGTTTATGCAAATATTAAGTGTCTGAAAACTACACCACAGCTGTTTAGTTTTTGGATGAAAGTCTTGGCTTGTTGGATAAAATGCATCAGCATCCATGAGACTTAGAAAACATCCTTTGTTACAAGCTTATTTCAGTGCCTATACATTCTCCAAAATCCTCTCTTCCAGAACAATTTGATTTTTCTGCGTTAAATATGGTGAAAGTACGAAAAGCTTCTTGGCACACATAGTCCCTGTCAAAAAGAATCTAGAATGAGATAGTGACAATGAGGAACAAAAGTTTTGGGATAACGTCTGCCCTTAACATTTTGCAGTGTGGGTTTGTGTTCTAATTACAGGAAAACTGCAGCTGCAGGGAGAGAGCTCAATCTTCCCATTAGAGTTGGTCATTGAAGGCAACAAGTGGAACAGGAGGATTTCATTTCATATGTAAACATTAATGATAAGAAAGATAAGCCTCCTATGTTGCTTTTTGTCTTGGGTTGCTTAACTTCAAACCATGCATCATGGTGAGCTAATGAGCTAATGAGCTTGATAAAGCATAGCAAGGAAAATGTGCCATAATTTGTCATTTCAATTTCAAAAGTGACAGCCAACTTCAGAAAATAGTCCATTGTACAACAAAAGAAAACCAACAAATGATAATGGAAACAATATCCACGAATGAAAATATATAGTCCCCTCAGATCTGACTCCCATTATGGAAAAATGGGCTTGATTTTGGTAACAGTACCCAGAGATCCTCCCTGGTTCACCTTGTAAATAGAATGTTTGATTTTTCTATGTTGTCCACCTCAGAAAAAACAGCACCCCTAAATTTTATAGAGTAATAAGAGCTAGTATATGAAGAAAAGCAGGAACAGCATTTTAAATTGCTGGAAAATACATTAGATTTAATTCTTTCCCACTAAAAAGCTATGGCCCATGCTGCAATGGAAGGTATAAATAAACTGCTATCAATAACAATAAAGAGGAATCTGTATGTTTTGGGGATCTTCTGAAGGATTTTTATTTCTTGGCATGAATATCCAAACTACATCTTTTCCAATTTTTTTTTCTTTTTTTGCGAGTGGCTGCAATTCTCCCTTAGAAATTAGTCTATATTCTTTTCAGTACATCTGTGTGCTTTAGATATCATCATTTACATAGTTTACTTTTAATCTTTAGTCTTTGAAATAATTTAGTTTCATGTGAGGGGTACGGCTTGGGTTGGGGAAAAAAAAAAGTAGTTCCTGAGATGAGGGAAAGGAGTTGTGGAGGGTGCCAGAAGAAGGCTCAGTGCTGGAGCCCAGCACCCTGACTGTCACTTGCCAAAACTGAATCTGTGTTTAAAGGCACTGAAGATTTGTCCAGTCATTGACTCTAAAGATTTTTGGGTTTTTTTTCAGTATGTGTCATCTTCTCTGAGAGATGTGAATGTTGGTGAATATGGTATTGAAATATGGGGGTGAATTATCACCACCAGAATAAGGGGTGCTGGTTTGAAATCATGGAAGAGATGGTCAACAGCCTGTGCAGGATGATCACCTGGGCTAAGATGGTGTATCCGATATTGGAAGTGAAATTTTCCAAGGAATTGAGAGGTGCTACCTTTCAAAGAAGCAGGATGCTGCTCTCCTGCAGCCCCATCTGCTAAGCTTTGGAGAGTCAAATCCAACATTAACTGTGCTCCCAGGTCCTATTTGTATTTCTGTGCCTGGAACAGATAAGAGCAAATCAGGTCCCTGATGATATCTCTGCTGAAGACAGAGTAGGCATCCATTTTCTGTGAATACTTTAAAACAGACAATTAAAATTAACTGTTTGGAAAACACCAGTTTTTTACCAATTGATTGATGAACTTGGTTGTTTCTACAAAAATAGTGGAAACGGCAACAACTGGTGTCAGAGAGGATTTACATGAACCTTCTAACAAAAAATTCTCAAAAAATTATGCTCAGGATCATTCTTATGCAGTAGTTAATTAACACGTGGAACTCACTGCCACAAAATAGAGTATCTTTGAGGCATGAGTTTAGTGGGATTAAAGGGATTTATTAAACACTTATATGGATAATGAGACCATCCGCAGTTACATTACGCAGGATGAAACCATACATTAGGGATATAAACAATTATGCTTCAGGACAGAAGCCAACTACTGACTAATAGAGTTAAGGATGAAATTCAGTCCATAATTATCCAGGATTTTATGCACCTTTTCTAAAAGTTCTTGTACAGGCACTGTCATGAGTGGGCTACTGCCTTACAGGGAATGTTGGAATTCAGGAGACATACTGAAAAATACTGAAAAAATAATAAAAATATTATCTCTTTTATATCTAAAGATATTGCTTTATTTTTTCCTTGCCTTAATAACAATAACAGTTTTACTAAAAAAATTAGAATATGATAGATGGAAAAGTAATCCAGAATTTACTGAGGCTAATGAAACAGGCTGCTGCCTCCTTTCATATATGAAGTGAGTATCATCAGTTGTTCATGTATTTTAAAACTATGAGAAAGAACTAAGGGTATTGCTTCAGCTGATGTTATACCTTCTGTTTGCATAATGGCATTATAATGTGATGGTTTCTTAAGTTTTAATTTTGCATCCTAACCCACTGTTTTAATGATACTGTGAGCATCAACTTGCACAGAGCTGCCTAAAGGATGTCTTGCATGAACCCAATTTTGACTGAGGAATTTCAATATATTCTCTGAAAACATCTTTGCAATAATTTTAACCTCTAGGAAGCAGTACTTATGCACCCAGCTAGGAATTCTGATCAGCAGACCAAGACACCATATTTTCCATGGGGTCACTTAGTCTACTCAACCTGGTCTACAGAACACATTCTCTGTGTTCCCATTTTCTGCTCATGGACTTCATCCACGAGGAGCTGTGTCCTTCTTGTCCTGAGGAGAATCTGGTAGTATCATATAAAGCGTAGCACAGAGTACAATGCTGGAAAGGATGCCTCAGGCAGGACTGAACTGCCTTTGAGCTACTCTGCTACCAAAATATTTTCAACATCAAAATGTGGCTGGGACTGTATAGCAGTTAAATTTGTGCAAATCTTAAATAAATACCCAAGGTTCTCAAATTCTGTCAAGGTGAAAGCTTTGGGTGGAAAAAGAGGACATTTAGAGTGGAACCCAACCCCACAGGAACCTGTTGCTGCTTCTCAACTGCACCCTTCAACATCTTTTCTTCCTCAAGGAGAGGGTTCATGGGCTCTAGGTCTTCTCTGCTTGTGTGATGGATAAAATTATAATGTCTCAAATGGCATATCAGTACATACTGGCAGAGGGCTGTGCAAATTATTCAGAGCTAAAAAAGCCTGTATACCTCTGGGGCTGGAATCAAAATCACTGAAATCGGTGGAAAGACTCCAGAGAGCTCTTCTATCAACCAGAAAACACAACTATGACTTGACTTAAATACAAGAAAAGCAATAATAAATAGGAAAACAACGAGAGGAGCAGGTGTTCAGCATATTTGAAAGGCAGAAAAGCAAACTTTTATGTTATAGCAGTGATGCTCTGCAATGAAACTGAAGTCTGTCAACATCCAGATATGTTTCACACTGTATGTTTGGCATCGCAACAGGTGGTTACTGCCAGATAAACCAATGAAGAATATTCCAGATTTTTTAGCTGTTGCATGAAGTCTTCCACCAGATGAATTGGCTGTATTTGGCAGCAATCAGAACATAAAAAATGATACAGAGTTCATAACTATTGTAGTTTTAAGAAGCCAGCTAAATCACATTGTTTTCCAGAAGTGACATTCCTCACCCAGAAGGAAAGTCCATGAGGAAACAGAAAAGGAGGAAAGCTTTGAGAGTTATTAAGTCTGGACTATGTTGATTGAAATGCTTAAATAAGTAGAGAATTTATTGCTAAAAATATCCTTTAAGAGCCTATTCACATCTAAAGAAGAGAAATGACATAAAACTTCAGTTCAAAGATAAATTTGGTAAAACCACCATGTTAATGTTTAGGGGATGGCATTTGTAAACTCTAGGGCAGATTTTTTTGTGTGTTCTGCTTGGTCTTTAACTTTCTGATTTTCCACTATGTTGCACAGTCCCAGTGGACAACTTTAGGCTGTTTTTACCTACGAACACAGACTTGGCAAAGAGCAAAGTTTCAAATTGTAGTCTTTTGTGATTTTTTTCAAAAGAAATTTCCTTATTCACTGAAAATTTGCTGACTGCTTGAAAAAGGAAATTATTTTAGGAAAGGTCAGTTTGGATGATTTTTCCACTTTGATAAGGATCTGGGAAGCAAAAAAAATTGAAATTGCCAGCACATTCTTTTTTTGCCATTTTCAAAAGAAAAGCATCCCAGCACCAGTACCAACACAAACCATTCAAAATGATCAAAACATCTGTTGCAGTGAACGTTTTCCTTGTCAGCTCTTATTACCAACCCATGATTTGCTCTTTTCCATTTAGAACTGCAGTCCCTATTTTCCTCCTGAAGACTTTACCTGTGTTTCATAACCAAAATCAAGGCTCTGTGAAAGGCAATTTGTCACAAATTTTTGCCCTTGGATCACCTATTGTGTTGCTTTTGAGAAACTGTTTAAATAAGCCAGGCTGAGCTGGTGATTCTAATTTGGTGGAACTTACTTGTGAGGCTGTTATATTACCATTAAGATAAATATTACACAATATCAATCTGTGCTGAGAGTTTTCCAGCCATCTAAACCCCAGGAAGGAAGCAATAACCCGACTCAGATCATAGACATGTTTTTGCCATTCTGAGGCCCAGTGTTAAGGGATACTGGGTGTTTTTCAAGACTACACCCCCTATTTACTACAACTGATAGAGTTGCACTAGTGGAGCCTTACTGGTGTTTGTTTCAAGCATGAAGTAACCTTGGGGAAGCCTTTTTCTTCCTTCTGCTGTTCTTTCGTCTGCTAACAAAGCAGGTTTCAGGTTTGGGCCTGCTGGTTGAGGGGAATGCTTAGCTTGCCTATTTAAAACACAACTGGATTTTGCTATTCAAATGTAGGAAACCTAATTACACATTGGTAAATTCTCTTCAGTCTACCAAACACAGAAAAAAAACAGTGACAGAAACTGAAAGGCCAAAAAAGAGAAAAGAGTCCCTAAGACCTAATGAATCCAAACTAAACACCTCTCCACAGAAATGTCAAACATTTCTCTTAGCACAAAACAAGGCTTAAAGAATTCCCTGCTTTTGTCTCTGGGCTAATTCCTTAAGCAGAGAGGGGGATTTTCTTCTGGGAGTGTTATTTCACAAAGAACTAAACAGCAAATAAACAAAAGACTCTCAAAGAGTGAGAGAGTATAAATAAAATTCATGACTCCTTAAAGAGTTTACACTGAAAGAATGTGGGGGATTATTTACAATTAAAGCATAGTCTGTGGAATACAGTTATTATTACAAAAATGAATAAGAGGCTATTTCATTTAGCTCACAATAAGAGTGCACCTGGGTCTTTTCCATTTGTTAAAATTGGAGAAAACTCACTCGCCCTCAGAATCATCTATTTGGTTGCTTTTAGCAAACTCTTTCATATACCAGGCTGGGTAATCCAATTGAAAAAACTTGTTTATGAAGTTACAAATTCTTCATGGTTTAGTTGCAGAAAGTGCCAAAAGGAAAGGACAAAAACCAGGGGGAGCAAAACAGGAAAGTTGAGAATTTCCTTTCTTTAAAAGAGAAAAAAAACCACAACAAAACAAGTAAAAGTTTCTTCTGCTGTTCTGTGAAAAGTATACTTCAAATCCCCACCCCCTCAGCTAGCCCTGCAGAAATGCAAAAAAAAAAAAAAAAAAAAAAGGCCAACAAAAAACATGTCCACAAAAAGCAGGGTTTTTCTGCCTCAGGTTTAGCAGAACACAAGTTTCTGGTAAAATGAAAAGTAACAAGAAAAGAAGAAAAAATTTTGGGGAAATATCCCATCTTCCTTGCCAAGCAGAATATGAAACAACAGAGTGGGTTAATAATGGAGACAAGGTTAGCTGAGGGATAAGATGAACGTGGAACAAATACAAGATTTCACTTCCAATAAATTAGGCAGACACAAATGAATGGTTATTAAGATAAAGAAGCATAGGTTGAAGAAGTCACTTGATTATAAATTATAGAACAATTAGTCCTCTTTTCAGTGCTTTTTTTTTCCTCTTTGTACTAGGTATTTAGTCTGCTGCAGCAAATGTGTCATAAAACAATGCTGATAATGATGTTGAAGGCCAAGGCAGAGACACCAAATCCCGTATATATATATATGTATATCTATATCTATATCTGTGTGTATGTATTAATATGGTTGTGAGTGATATATGGATGTGTGTATCCACAGAGGTGTGTGCACATACAGAGCTATGTACATCTGCATGTCTACTTACAGCATAAATATCACTAGGCACATCCACATCCCTATTAATTCTTTAGAGAAGTGATATATTAATACAAATTAAAAAAGAAATCTGCATGAGTGCCACAGAATGTACTTTACCTATCTATCTGTCTATACTAAGTCTCTCTGTCATGTTCAAAAGAAAACCTTATAGGGAGGGTTAGGCCATGGGGACTAATTTCTCTGCCTGAGTGGCAGAGACAGAGTTTGAAGCTTTCCTGAATTTGCAGCAAAGTTTTGATTGAGTCTTATCCTGCCATGCCTGTCTCAGCAAAGTATCCGAAACATTCGGCTCCAGACGATTAAATGAACAGTATTTATTTTTAGCATCTGCTGCCCCTGCCTCAAACTTTGCTACTAAGAAAATTCAGCTCTATGGAAAAGAATTTGAATTCCAGCTGGGCAGTTTTCAAAATAAGATGAAAAGTTAAGCAGGCAATTGGTGTGTATTTAGGGCTCAAAACACCTTGCCTCCTAAGAAGTCTTGAAGGAGTTAATCCCTTCTCAAGATAATCCACTAAAGAGCATCCTTCATTATGATGTTAAAAGCAAGGATCAGTGCTGGGGGAGTCTAACAATAGGACAGGGGTGCTTTTCAATCCCCATCACATTCTTCCCAGGTTAGAAACAGAAACTGCTGTTATTCCAGCCAAAAAACAGGAGGGGTTTCTCTCTTGGTGTTAAATATTCAGATTTAAAAAAGGAGGGGGGAGGGAGGGAAAAAAAAAAAAAAAGCAATTGCTAATCCACTGCATTAACTAAACTTCTCTCTTATTGGGCATTTTTCTGCCAATCTTTCCAACTTTTATGACAAGGTGGTGAATGCAGAAGGGCTGTGTTAAAACAACTCACTAGTCTCTTAGACATCAAAAGAACTTTTCAGAAGAGGTTTGTAAATAATTTCCTGGTGGTAACATGTGAGTAGAGAAAACCTGGAGCAAGTCAGTGTAACTTCGCTGGATGCAAGGATGCTGCATCCCTTTACTCAGGGCAGGAATCTCACTTCTAATAAAACATGGGGAAAAAAGAACATGTAACAAGCTACCATGGCTAATGTTCTTAATATCTGTTTATTTACTTTATTTAACACTTGTTTTCAATTAAGGAAAAGACAGAGAAGTGTAAAAAATAAAAGTTTTTTTTGGAGACTTTTTTGGGGATTGTGCACTCACACACTGCTTAATATGGGACTTGTGAAATTGATGAAGTTTTGCTAGTTTATCCATGTAGAAAAAAAGTAAAAATATCCATGAAGTGAGAGATTTTTCTGTATTTTTCAGACAGTAAAGGAGGAAGATTCAACCTTTAAAGACTGTAACTAGAAAATGAAGGAAAAAAGCTATTACTTTGATAGCTGGCCATACAGCTGATTTAGGATCTGATCCAAGTCCTGTGGATCTCCAATAACCACAACTGGTGCTTGGATCATGTCCTCAGAGTACAATAACATGTTTTATAACATGCATAATTGATGGATTTTAAGGAATCTCCTGTAAAACATGTTTCATTGTGCCTTGGAAATGTCACCTTAAGGAATTCTAGCTCCATGTCAAAAGGGAGACAACAATAATATTTCAGTCACGATAATTAAATGCTGTAAGCACAGTTATTTTCCTATTTGTTGTAATTCTAACTAAGAAGGGCTCTGATTGAGACCTGGCAAGAAGTGGTTGGAAAATTGCTCTTCCAAAGGGAGAAGCTAAAAGAGCACATGACTCAACTGTAGATAGTAATTTGGATTCTTTTGTTCAATATAATCAGCAAACGGATGGTAGCTCCAATTCACTGCTCATGTCTCATGCAACAGTAGCTGAAGACTTGTCCACCCAGGGCCACTGCTTCTTCCAGCATCACAGATCTCTGCAGAGGAGGAAGAGCATGGTTGGGGAGGAAGAGGAGCAAACCCTACCTCTAGCTTGATTCAACTGGATGACCTTTAAAGGTCTTTTCCAATCCAAACCTTTCTATGATTCTGTGATTTCCATTGGTCTACGTAGCTGAAGCACAGGGCAGCTTTCTTCCTCTCACCATCTTGAAGCAAGAAAACATGATGCTTAGCTGATTTGGAGGAGATGATGATTAAAGGGAAGTGCTTAAGTCCATGGGACTTTATGGCTGTTTTTTTCAAGGCTGTGTCTCTGATCCAGACCAAGATGGAAGTGTGTGAAGCTGTGCTTTTTGTGAAGAGGCAGAAAATATGAACGTGACAGATGTTGCAGATTTCTTGCAACTCTTTAGATGTTGCAAAGCTTTCTGGGCAAATGAAGCTGTTGTGTTATTGTAAGCTGCTGTGTACTCATGTTCTTGCTTGACACATGAGCCTGGAAAGGATTGCATCCTTACATGCTAGTCATGGTCCTTTTGGTAGGGCTAATCACAGCTGTCCTGTTCCATGCTGGTGATCCCGGGGGAAGAGAAATGCTGGAATTTCGTCACTTGCTGAAGCAATGGGAACTCTTCTGAATTTTTCTACTGACCTTCACTGTGTAGTTGGCTATTGATGTAGGAGACTAAGGCCATCATTCTGCTGTCCACAGCCATAACTTTGCATTTAATGGTGAAGGTTTCTTGTGCCATCACTTTAAGTACTTTTACCCAAAACAAGGAAAGGAGTTGCCTTGTTTACAGCTCTTTAGAGGATGTGATGAGCCCAGCCTTTTATAAGAATAATTTTTATATTTTAACAGCCCAAAGGGAAAGGATAGATCTCTCATAAAATCCTGGGATTACAACATACATATGCTTGGACTTTCTGCCAAAAGCAGATGATTTTGACAAACATTAAAAGTTTCTAAAAGTTTTTAAAGACCACAGGCTCATATCAAGATGACTTATTTGGTTAAAAGCAGGAGCTAAACAAACAGAGGGAAGGACCCAACCTGAGCCCTTAACAGGAGCTCACTTTTGAAGCAGAGTCCATTTCAGGATAATAGGAATGGCTGATCCAATTCCTGCCCTTCAACTGCATTCAGTTTCTGGAATTAATTTATCAAGCTACATTTAAGGATTAAAAGATGGCGCCTGACATTTTAGAACAAACCCCAAAACTCCAAAAAACCCAAACAAAAAACCCTGTCACAATTCAGCAGAATTTGCAAAAGAAAAGAGGCTGTATGGAATAAAGGAAGCCAGCCCAAAGTCCTCTTAGGTTGATGATCTCTTCAGGTCACGGTTCAAGTTATCTTGATTTTCAATTGTACCCACCCAAGTCTGTACTGCTTCTCCCTAGCTATTTTTTTTTTTTTTTTAAAGACTTTAAGTCACTGCCTAAATGCTCTCCTCCTAATGAGAATGAAACCGACTGGCTTTTATTAATGAATCCCATCTTTTGTGCATAGGTTTTACTTTCTCCTTAACATCTTGAAAAGTCATTAATTTATTGCTAATTTAAAAGAAAAAGAGAGAGCGATCCTGTTGGTTCGAATGAATACTTTTCCTTTGGTTGAACCAATAATTCAAGCTCCTGATTATACCAATTAAAGACCAATTTGAGGAAAGGCCTCCAGCACTGAGCTGCAGCTGCCATTTAGCCACAAATTATGGGCCTTATATGTGGGTGGACATGAAACTCTTTCAGAGAGAAATAGATTGAGAAATAGGGAAACTATTGTAGGGATTTCAGCATAAGGGGGACATTAATTGGATACATTGCTTGAAGTCAATCAGAAATTCAGCTACTCTGTGGGCCTTTTGACTTCAAGACCCTTCTCTTTTTGTTCCTGTACCTTCAGATAGATTAATCACAATGACTAAACAAGCAGAGATATCTTTCAGGGCTTTTTTTCTTTTTTTTTTTATGTCTGTGGAGAATGGGCAGCCTATTCTACAGTGCAATGAATACTGAAGATGGTGAAAAGTGTGAAAATTTCAATCCCTAAATTAATTCTTTGAGATACTTTCAGTTCACAATATGCAAAAATTATCCTGGAATAAAAGCTTGTATTATTTTATTTATTAAATGTATTGATTAAAAAATGAAATGAAATTATGAGCTTTCAGCATTATTTTTCTGCTAGCAGGGAAAGAAAATGCTCACATGAAAATGTTTCTCAAATTTTTGACTTCTATTAATCAAAAAGTGGAAAAAATAAGAGCAGCAGCAAAAATCAGAATATTAGTAAGTCATTGATAAAATACACAGTGTCAATACTCATAATTGAAATGTTTTAATAATATTGTGTGTTAACTGCCATTAGATTACTGTCTGACATCTGAATTTTTTTCTTCTAGATTCCATTTTTCCAGCCCATAGAGAAATTTGGTGGCAATAGTGGGATTAGGACCACATTATACATGGTCCCTAGTCCCGTGGTAAATTTCAGAATTCTTTTAAAATGCTGGAAACGAGGTACAAATAAATACATGGAGCAGAGCTTTTGATAAAGAATATGGAATATGATGAAGAAATGTAACAAAAATACACATCTATATATATACATGAATATATATATATAGGAATGGCTTCTCAAGCTGCAGTGTTCTGCAGGAAAAAAATCACTGCTTCTGATTTCTTAAAATCAACTTCAAAGTTTCACTGTTGGAAAACCAGTAAACTTTTTTATAGTTCATCCTGGGTATAAACATTACTTCTTTGAACTCCATAATTCTGGATTCAACATATACCCTGAGACTCAGGGGTGGTTTTATCCATAATCATCCACTAACATCCTTGATTTAGGCTGGGGTTTTGAAGTTTTTTTGCTTTAATCACAATGTTATAACTTACAGTGATTAAGTCAATTCAGATTCTAGAGAGGCTGTCTGATCAAGAAGTCAAGAATCTATTTCTCAGTTATTTTTTGAGGGGTGACAAACTCTTCTAGACACTTCCTATGTTATATTGATAACCTAAATAAGCCAAGGAGGTTGATACCATGCCTGCAAACAGGCATTGGAAAAGACCACTTGCTTCCCCTTACCTCTCACAGGACTTGTTATGTTGGTTTTCAGATCATTACATTTCTGGGAAGTTATTTTGAATAAAGAATTGAGCTGTGTTTTACATTTAATGGGACCTCAAACAATCTTCAGTGCATTCTCTGGCTTAAAATTGTCAGTTGAAAAAATAGGAAAGACTTCTGTTCTAAATTTCCATATTTCATTCAAACTTGCTAATTTTATACTGGTTAGGAAGTGGGATTAATAAAAGCTACTTTTGATCCACCCAGAGGAGGAAGTTGTGGAAATGCTGCAGGAGAGTTTTGTCCTCTTAAAGGAAGAATTTGCTTTGTACAAATATGCTGCCCCGACTTCTTAGTCTTTAAAGGCCTGCATAGCACAGATGTTACTCTGGTGATTTTACATTTATTCTTGTGATTATTCAGTATGGAAGCAATCATGAGTTTTCATCTCCACAATAACCAGATTCTATTTTTTTCTTCCATCTAATCTCTATTCTTAGGTCCTGCTCCATATTTTATAAGAGATTTTCCTTTTACTTCATAGCCTTTGCATGAGGATTCTCTCCTAACTTTTGCTGATGAAACACCAGATGTTAAAAGAAACAGAGCATTTGATTTTTTTTTAATTTTATTTTAGCATTTGCCTCCTTGTTACCCTACACTCCCCATATGAGAGAAAACTGATAAAACTGAAACTTTCTTGAGTTCAAACAGTGATCCTGAGGGCTGAGAATCCCACTGCCCAAATTGTCCTGCCCTTAGCTTTTGATCTGAGGTCAATCTTCTCATGGAGAGGAGGTTTTGTGCTGGGTTAGCATGTATCTGCCACACCTGCACAAAGGGTAGCAAGGAAAAAGTCAACACATCTTCTCCTAGGTAGGTAATTTCCTGCCACAATATCCAAGGTAACCCTTTGAAGGGACTGTCTCAGAAAAAGAGAATTTTTCCCTGAGAAATCACACAATGCCCATGGTTAAGGAACAACATTTCAAGCATCTTCTGTACTAATTAATCTCTAAGCCTTAACATTTATCTCCCCGGTACACAGCGTACAGATCACTGTGAGTTTCAGTTCTGAAGTCTGATAAAACTAATAAACCAAAACTGCCAGAGGTGGCACATTAAACTGGTAAAATGGTTTTCATCTTAATTGGATATGAGCAGTGTTATCTCTAATAACCCCAGGATACTTCTAATTGGAGTTTTCTTTTTCCTTTCTCTCTCTCTCTTTTTTTTTTTTTTCCTTCCTCCCCCACCCCTTTATTTTCCTTTCTTTCTTTTCCTTTCTTTCCTATCACTGATGTGATTGACCATTGATAATATTTAGTGTCCCCTCTTTCAGCCCCCCTCCGGCTCACTTGTGATGCTTTCCTGAGCAAGAATTAGCCTGATTTCAGGGCAGTGAGGAAGACAGATTTGTATTCCATTAACAAAGGTGATTTTATGTGTGCTATCATTGGAGATTTTTAATAAGATAAAGTTGTGGATGTTAGCTAATAATGTTTAGAAAGTTGGTTGTGTTCACTGCCCTGAGATTCACCTCAGGCCAGAAAGTTCTCAATTTTCAGATGTTATTACAAGACAATGGCTGTCATTGTTTAGGCTCCTTTTGTAATTTTAGTGTAAATCTTGACTCAGTTTTTCAGAGCGGTAAAATCATTCTCATTGCTTCCTGCTAATTTTTTTTGACTCCTGTGAGAAGAATGAGCATTCATCAGCCATACTAAAATACCATGTATAATTAAAAGGCAGCTAAGCTTTCTGCAGCTCATATCCTCTTGTTTTATTTCACTGGGGTTACCAAGAAATCTTTTTGTGGGTGAGGAAATATTTACACTGCTGACACTCGTTTGTCATAGGAGAAAAGCTTGACAGCCAAGTTACATGGGCTGCTGGGGAGGATGCAAGGGGACTGCTTGTAGGAAACAATTTTTAGAAACTTTTGTTCACTATTTTTGGGGATTCTCTTCCTCTTTTCACTCTTTCTTTTCCCCATGTAGCTCTGAATTAGCTATTCCACTACATCAATTTTATATTAAGCTTTTGTCGTGCAAAATCAACTTCAGTTTATCTTCACGCTACACTTGTCAGGCAATACAGGTATTTTATCAACTCCAAAAGAAATAAGATGATAAAGAATTAAAAGAACTGAAAGGACAGGAGGTCTGAGATAAAGAATTATATCAATAGCATAAACTACCTCATTTTTTTTCAACCGGGATTAAAAGTTGAAGCCTGCGTATGTTTTAAATGTGAGAAATTTTACTCTTGAGACATATTCAGGAAGATATAATTCATTTTCCTGTAGAACACACATGCATATCCACATAAGCACACACACAAAAGCACACATGAGGAAGTCAGTGCCTTTCCCTCCATTGCTTGTGTTTCTGAGCAAATGTCATCAAGTTCACAATGGTAATTACTTATTCTAAATAATTAAAACTATCTCATTAAATAAAAAGTATCCTCATTAAATATTATAGAAATGCAACAAGAACTGTTAGAGTGTAAAAAAGAAAAATCCATAAAATCCCAATTGCAATAAATAAAATTAGCACAAAGATCTGTTCAGTAATTTATATTTACATTTCAGGCAATTAAATCAGCAATACCTGGTGTGTGGATTAGTAACGATCAAAGGCCATTCACAAAAAGAGCCTTTTATAGTATCAAAGACCCTGTGACATCATGTTTGCCTTTTATGCTGAATTAGATAATTGCAAATAATTGTAACTCTGAAAGACATTTAGTTTTATGGGAGATTTTTTTTCCCCTTTGCAGGTCAGTGTGCAAACCTTTGACCCATCGTTGTAGGACTAAAGTCTTTGTTAGAAAGACAAAGAATATTACTTTCTCAGCTAACAACATGCATGATTACTTTTGTCAGTAGCCAGAGAAAGCAGAACACAAATCTCATGATACACCAACCCTTAGAAGAAGTATTTCAAATTTTTGTGTGAGTAAAATATCCAAACAGGGTGGGCTTTTTTATAAATTATTTTTTTTTAATTGTTTCGTCTTGGCTTTCTTTGGGATTTACCACATCAAGTACAAAAAACAACAAAAAAAGAATCATATACACATTAGAAAAGAGACACTGCTTTTCATTCCTAACCTTGGGTCTTCCACACCTTTCCATCCTCATGGCATCTCAGTTTGCAGGAACAGACTGATCCAGAGGGTTTTGTGCTTTCAGTGGTTGCTTACAGGATCCACGCAATGGAAGACCCTGGCCCAGGAGAGTATGGGGTATGTGTAGGGTTAGTTCCTAGGCAATTTAAGGAAACTTTATATGACTCTCATGACATTCTTCACTTCTGTATAAATAAGGACTAACATGAATTGAATCATCTGCCTTGCAATAAAAGTAAAAGAAAATATCCAGTCCATGAAAGTTTAACCATGAAATTTGCTGAACCTGGAACTTACACCAACATATAGGGGGACGGCAAAAAAAAGGCATGACCTAGATGAATATAAAATCTATCTCCAGTTTATCACACTAATGAGTTTCTCCTGGTTTTGCTGTGAAAGGGCTAAATTCTTTCACCTGTTCTCATGCTTTAAAGCAGCTGACATCACCCCAGTATCTATGGGTGAGGTGGAGGCCTGATGTACGAGCTTTGGAGTCACCTTGCAAGAGCAATATCAGGTAAGTGGAAAGTTTCTGGAGTGTTCTAGAGGTGTGGGGTTTGTGGGAGCCAAACTTTACTCCTGTGCATTTGCAGCGCCCTGGAAAAAAAAATATTTGTAGAAATGCATCTAAATTTTTTTCTCTGCTGAAAAAAAAAAAGAGAAACAGGGAGGGACACCAATAAGGGAACAAAAGCTGCATAACTGTGAACATAACCAGATTATTGGTACCTTCCAAAGTGTTGTTGTGCTTCAGTGCGGCCACAAGTTACAGCCTGCCAAGAGGGTAGAAGAAAAACCAAGATATATTTCTTAGATGGCTCAACTGATTCAAGCTTAGACATTCATTAGGAAGTGAAATCATCCCAGGAATACCAAAACACCAGGAGGCAATAAAGATACAGGTAAAGAGTTCTTATTTCTCCTAGTGTTAACTTATTTAAAAAGCAGTATTAGATACAAAAGTAGACTTTTATAATGTTGTAAAACAGGGGGAAAAAAAAAAAAAAAAAAAAGAGTCATACTAATAGTGGGAATTTTCTGCCTGCAAGGAAAGTCAAGGGGACAGTAGTTTTCTTAGCTCAATGTGACTCTGGGATAAATGGGAATAGACCTTTAGACAGTGCTATACTGGTCAGTGATTGTGGACTGGGCATGAAAGCAAACTGCATTGAATGTTACCTAGGTCAATGATTAATATATCCCTGTAAACTTGGTAACCTCAGACTTTTCCATCTCTGCAATTCTCAGTTTAATTTAAATTAATGTGCTAGTTTTAAGTAGCTACATAAACAGCCATAGTTATTATACATGTGACAGTAGATAAGTAAAAGATTGTATTAACAGAACAAAACTGTAGTGCCTTAATGGATGCTGCTTCCAGCAAACTCTCTTGAGAGCTTTAGTAAAACCCTATGGCTATGTACTGCAGATGGGCAAAAGCTCCAGAGTGATGCTGCAGCTTGGTGCTTGGGGTCTAATTTGGAAGCTCAACCAGCCTGTAGTGGGAGGGCTGAACCCCTATGATCTCCAGAGACCCCTTCCTACCACAATTATTCTATTTTTTGATGGCAATGGGATGAACCCTGTGCAGTTTTGAGTCTGGGGCTGGCCAGGTGAGCATTCCTGGCAGTTCACTGTGTTCACAGGAGAGACAAAGGTCACAAACACCTACTGAGAAGGTAAAGACATAGTTCCTCTGTTTGCACTCAGTGTTTCATTATGTCCCTTAAGCTGTCTTCAGATGTCCTCTAATTCTGTCTGGAGCAGCACTATGGCATAGGGGAGGTTGCTCAGAATACCTCGGGTGGAAAACTCTTATTTCAAAGCTCATTTTTTCATTGTTTATCTATCTGTCAGTGGTGTATCATCCACATTAAGAGGGGGGGTGTTTCAAGATATTTTGGTCACTAAACAGACACGGAGTAGAAACATAAATGCTAGAGCATTCCACTGCTCTTCAGTGGCTTTGGTCAGTGCTGGGATTCTTATTGACATCTTGAAATTTGGGTGTTCAAAATAGTGTAGGTGGGTCCACCTCAGGTTTAATTATTTCTTGTGAACAAGCTTCTAGAAAATGGAAAAAAACATTCCTTAAGTATCACCATTACCAAGGAAGCACATGAAAGCACGACACAGAAGGATGTAAGGATTTAAATTCCCATAAACTTAAGGGCAGTTAAGCATGTAAATAAAGATTAGATTTCTAAATACCTTTATAGAGGTGTCATTTGCTGTTTAGGAGATGGTAACTAAACAAATCTTTCCTTGGCTTTATAGTCAAATAAATGAAACATAATGATTTTCTTTCCCTCCTTCACTTCCTCACAAAAGATTTTAAGTATAATTTTTTTAGGCATCATGGTGTGTGGGTTTTTTGTTTTTTTTTTTTTTTTTTTTTTTTGTCTGATTATATTTCATACATTTGTAGTCAGAAGAGTGGCGAAAAACAATCCACTCTATTTAGAGGATGTATGTATTGCTATGTAAAGATAAACATTTTCAAAACAAAATTGCTACTGCTGCTTCTGCTCCAACTGCAAAGTTGAAGACACTTGTTTCCAAGCTAAAAGTCAGGATCAGTCTATTTACTGGGGTAACCTTCTTCTGTTAAAGTTCGGCTTTTTCCTGGAACTTGTCAAGCTTTAAAATATTGTGATAATTTCCCAGTGTTATACCATTGGGTGCAGTAGAATTTCTCCTGGGCTGCAATTAGCCAACAGCTTATGTTAATTTTAATTAATTAACTTAGGCTGATAGTAATGCCATGTAATAAAACACTTTGCTCAGTGTGAAACTTGTCCATCACATTTGTTTGTGACCTAAGTTAGTAATTATGTGTGCTTAAGTCAGTGGTAAATGGAAATAAAATTATGCATCAAAAGCAAAATGAGGTAATTTGTGTCAACTGAGTTGGTTGATAGTGTTATAAAGGTAGAAGATACAGGAGTGCTGGTTAGAAACTGGTCATTACTTTGTAATCCAAGGAATCTCTCATGATGCACATTCAGTACCAATCAAGGCACCATTTTCTGGTGTGAAAAGTCTGTCTTGCAGCAGAATAAATCTAACTAAAACTCCAACTAATGTACAAGGTTCAGCAAGAAGGTTGACATTTGAATTAACATGAAATTGCTGTAGTTTGGTTCTTTCTCAGCATTAGAAATCTAAATGATCAGCAAAAATGAGCATCAAACTTATGAATAATTGTCGAACAGCTGAATTAATTAAAAAAAAAATAGTTCAGGGAATGCCTTAATTCCAATGTCTTGCAGTGCATTATGGAATCTGAGAACAAGCTCGCTTACACAATGTTTACAAAATTTGCTAGTTTTTCCCATCCCAGGTGTGTTTTGGAAATAAAGTTCTCTACCTCTACTACTGAAGCATCCCATCATACTAATAAATTTGAAAATTGCTTTTTCTGTCAGAACTTGAATTTTAATTTAAAGACTAATATCCTGCCTGCTTTATTTCAGCTGACACTTGTGTTTTTCAATGTTGCCTTTGGTTTCAGAATGAAAGAAATTTGTTGTCTATATTTGTGCAACTTAGACCAAAGCTAATTAATTAGTTAAGCGTCCAACTATTCTGACTTGCTTTTGATGTCTAAGTTTCCAAGACATAAAAAACCCAAACAACCTCAGAAATTGGAAACAAGAACATAGGGGGAAAAAAAAAATCCCAAACCAAAACAAAAAACCCCACTCTGTGGGTTATCTGCAGGTATTTTTTTTTTGACTTTTTTTCTGAAAGGTTCGGCTTTATTTTTTCCCTTGCTGAAAAAAACTCGGAACACCTCATTAAAGAAACTGACGATGTTACCAAGGCTGCATCCTCAGGCAGCAGGACAAGACCAGCAGTAGTACAGCTTAGGTATAGGATTTACACTGGAGCTTCTTGCAAGGAAAACTTGGTTTTCTTATTCAAAACTGTGTTTGGTTGTTATGCTCCCCTCCCATGTGAGTTGTTGAACAGATGTCAACAGGTCAAAGCACCCTTGATCAAAGATTAGTTCATTTCAATGTAGCAAGTAATAATTCTCTTCATGCTAGAAAAAAGCTAATAATGTGACTACTGTCATCCTGACATGTTAGAAACACAGAAGGATGGATTTGTCTTACCCTTGGCAAGTTTAAAATTGTTTTGAATCAGTGTTAAAAGTTTACCTTGACCTGAAACTGTGGCTTTCTAAGCATTTGCATTATTTAAAACTTTTTGAATAGAGGTGAATTCCAAAAGAAAAATGCTATTTAGAAAAAGGAAAATATTTAACATAGGAAACCTAATTTCTTATTTCTCCATTTTAACCACATTAAGTAGATCCTTTCCAAGAGAGAATATATTAATATTAAATATTTTAACATAAAATGATTTTTTTTTTTAAGGAATAAAAATCAAGAAACGTCTTTTACTATGAAGCATTTACATATCAATAATTTCAGTAAATTGATAGACCAAACAAAGTAAAAAGGAATTCTGATCTTCTGATCACCAAATGGAGAAATATCAATTCTGGGGCCCAGTTAAATCAGTCCATTCCCCCTGCACCCCATTTTTGTGATTAGTAAGAAACTGCATTTCCTATGGTAAAATCATTCAAATGAAATTCTTGCTGGACTCTGCTCACCGGAGACTGGGAAACACATAGAAATTTGTGCTGGAGAATGGAAATCTTCAGCGTGGGATCTCTTGAGTAGGTTTTACAAGAAGTGCTATGACTGATTATTATGCTAATATTAACTTCCAATTGTTAATGAACCTTTCATCTTGAAGGATCCCCAAACACTTTACAGATGGTGGAGCTCTCTCCCACTCCCACTGAAATGCCACCAGCTCTTCTGGCCATTCTTTATGACTTGCTATTACTCAATAATAGAAAATAACCTCTGCCCGCCGCTACACCGCCGATGTTTAGAAATGCAAAAAGTAATTACCCAGCTGGCCCGTAGCCAAGGCACCAGTTCTGACACTCTTGTTCCCCTGAGTGAAAAGTGCTACAGTATCCTTAAGTGGCCATAAGTCAGAGCTTGGCTCTGGCATCTTATCAGAAAGACCGAGGCGCTGGTACAACACGGAGCGTCAAGGGAGGATGGGAGCTACTGCCTCACCTCCAGTGGGGTTTCTTGTAGGAGCTCCAAGTTTTACTTGGAGTCTCTCCCACTGGAAATGAGGCTGATGTAACCTTGCTTGTCTGGTAAAACTGAATGTGGTTATGACCTGATTTGCACATGGCCACCGTGCTGCTTGAAATGGATGAAGTTGGGCATGGGTGTAGATGACTTTATTTTTTTTTAAGTGAGACTTTTATTGCTGGAGATCAGTGGTGGTTTTCTGTGCTGTCAGGAGATTTTGGATGTTTTGGCATTAATGCTGGGAGTTTACCTGAAATATATGTGCATTTCCATCTAGCAAATACCTCAAAGTATATGTGGAACACATCTACACTCTTCCTATTCCTCATGCTGTATTTTATGAAAATACATCAAACTGACTGATGCCCTTTTGAAAGGTTCAGATTCTAATTGTCTGGATCAATTAAAGGAGCCAATTTTTTTTTTTTTAGAAAGGTACATTCCTCCTAATTGATACTCATTTAAATTAAATTGTTTACTGTAAAGGTTCTTGCTGTACAAGATGTGCTTCTGCTACAGAGGAAGTGATGATTTAATGATGGAAGGAAATGCTGCCTTTCTGGTACTTCTATTTGGAGTTCAAAGTCCATTAAAGTGACTAGATAAATAAATATAAATCAATTGATTTCTATGAATGACTAGTTCATTAGCATGTGGCATTTGATTTGGAATTAAGGAGGCGTTATTAAATTGTTTTAGGCCTGAAATTTGGGCTCTGTTGACAAAAAAGATGGGAAAGAGGCACCTGCACTTAAAGTTGTCCTTTGGAACACTGCAAATTTTGAGACAGTAACATAATGGCAGATGCATTCAGCATCCAAAGAGCCACTTTCCAGGTCTGAGTAGAATCAAACCTTGCTGATACAAAGAGGGGTTAATGTCTGACCTGAGGTGATGGGTGTGCTATCTTCTTTGGGCATTGATTTGGTAGAGTGCTTAAGCATCTGTTTAATTTTCACCAGAGGAGATCTAGTCGACTACGTTTGAAGTTTATCATTGGTAGATCTTGGGCTTTATGGATTCCCCTTGGAAATTTGACCTGAGAAGGGACTTCAAGAATGAGCTCCAGGATCTTAGTTTAGCCCTCACTTGTGAGAAACCCCCAGCCAAGCAGGGGAGCTGTTAATAGAAAATATCTTAAATTAAGAACAAGTGGTGAATGAAATTACAGGAGAAGGTGCCCTGCAAAGCAACTTATTTCCAAGCGAGGTTGAGAAAATGGCAAAAGATTGCAGGAATCACGATGCTGTGGTGAGATTCTTGTAGCTCTTTTCTCTCTCTCACTGCCTGTTTGAAATGCCCCAGGAGAGGCACGCTGTCCTACAGGACCTTTACGTGACCCCAGTCCCAACTGGCCCCTGGCAATAGTGTGTGTGCTTGCACATGGATGGCTGACAGAGTTTAGGGTTTTCTGCCTTATTTCAAGTAGTCTTAGAATCCCCCCCTTTTTTTCCTTTAGCAAACTGGGGCAAGCTTACGTCTAAGCCACATAATCTGAGCAGAAGTGAAAAAAGCAGCCCGGAATTTTCCTTTCCTGAATAGCACCACTGCTGAGGAGCTCCAATCCAGCTTTAATGTTTAATGGGATGACCGGGTTTTAAACAGAGAATTCTTTAACCCGGCTGACTCTGCCTGGCCCCCATCCCCCTGCCCAACAGCAGCCTCACTCCAGTTATCAAAGTGTCATTAGTAGAGACAGCTGCCTGTAAACAACAGGAATGTCAACACAACTGTCTCGGTCAACAGGAATTTAACTTTAATCTGTTCATTACTTAAAGATACATCATCCCCTTTCTGTGCCGTTATCTACATCACTTGCAGACAAAGGCAGAGAACAAATTGATGGTTGGGGGGGTGGTGGTGGTGGTGGGGAAAGGTGGTGGTGCTGGTGGACCCGTCCTGCCTCAGCGAAGCTGGTTCCGTTCAGCATTTCCCAAATTTCCTCCCCCTTCTCCCCATCCAAGTTCCCCTCCTGTATATACATCCATATATATTTGCTGGGTTGTGGGTGAGGGGGGGTCAGGAGTTCCTTGTTTAGCTGGAAGCAGATACTACATATTTATAAATGTAAACTTGGAGCGCCGCCAGGCTCCTGCATTTAAGCGATTAACAAATGTTTCCCTTCAAGTGGACACCTCTTGTTCTAAATATATTTGACAAGAATGTAAAGAGTCAACTGGAGGGTAGAAAGGGCAGAACCACAAAGCATTTTCTGCCAGGGCTCTGCCAGCCTCCTCAGGCCTGGGCTTTCTGGCCTGCCATGGCGGCGGGCAGGCTGCCAGCCCGGCCAGGCCTCCCCGCTGTTTAACGACAATGGATTTACTGCTTCTCTGCATACTGGTGTTATTTTGTGTAAACAAGGTTAACGCTCCTTTTAAATTAAATGCACCACCTGGTGACTGAAGGGCTGACCTTGGCAGATGTCTTTCACCTGGGATCCAAGATGGGGCGGGTACCCCGGCTGTGCTGCTGGCCTTGCCCACCCGCTGGCGGCCTTTTATTGCCTTGTCCCGTAAAAATGTGGTAGTGTGTGCAGTGCTGAATGTTCCTGAGGCTGCTCTCACCTCCAGATGCATGGGAGAGCAAGGAATAGGAAGCTATTACTTAGGAATAAGAGTTGTTATTCTCTCTTAACCTAGTGCTCTGTGTATTGGTAGTGCCCACCTTGGACCTGCCATTTCCCTCCTGCTTTCCCTCCAAATAATTCATGCTTAAACAAAACTTATCTGAGCCTCCTAGATTTTCAGTTTTGTCTGTGGCTAGAAGTTTCTGACCCTACTTTTCTACAAGAAAGGATGTGCGAACTTGAGAGAAATTTCCCTCCCTTCACTCCAAAGGATTGTCTGGAAAAGAAAGCATTCTTACCTTTGCCAAAAGGTCCTAAACCTTTCTGGTTCTAAGCTTTTTTTGGTCCTAAAGCATCGTGTGCCATACAAGTTCAACCAAGTTGTTTCAGGAGTAGCTGTCTGCTATGGCATCTCCAGAGGTGCTTCTCTGTTAAGGCTGAAGACATTCATCATGGTGTGTTAAGAACTAAGAGAACCTTACACTGGGTAAAGAAATCTAAATTTCATGCACTGCAATAATGAGTCTCCACCTAAATAGTAGCTGAGGAGTTAAAAAATCTCTTGAAGTCCTGAGTATCAGATATATAAAGTCCTGTGAATGAACCACGTATAGAAATTTAGAAGTTCTGCAAGAGAATAGATACTTTCTAGGCTCAGTGACATCCAGAGCTTATAAATTTCATAAGACTGCAAAGTTCACTGGAGTCAAAAACCCCCACCCATGCTGCAGCACAAACCTTCAATGAGGAAGGACATTAAATTTGGAAGGATCAGAGGGGCTGCTGGGTCCCTATGTGGTAGCACTGAGTCACTGATTAAAGGCAATTTCTGTGTACTTTAGTACAGGTTTTTGGGCAAAACGCTATTCCAGTGCTGAAGAAAGTGATGGAGATTTAAGTGAAGAGTAAAAAGCACTGTTTTTTTTTTTTTTTCCTTTTTTTTTTTCCCAGAAAACTGTCACATTTGTTGTACAGATAAGGCTGGTCTAATTAAACTATCATTGCAAAGTCCCCAGATTCCCCAGGCTCTTCTTTTGCTCTTGGCTGGAGTTTGGATTTGGTACTCCAAGAAATACAGTCTCTTTGAACTCTTTCCTCTTTGTTTTTCAAGGATTGTTCTCATCTGTGCTATAAAGAGCCCTGTTATCTGTAAGGGAGTGGGGTAGCATCTATCCTGACTGGACCACACAGTGATAGAACTGGGAGCTCTGAGCAATCCCTCGTACCCGTTTGCTCCCTCCTGTCTGTTTTCTCTCATAAAGAATTCTCTCTCCATAGTCTTACAGAGCAGAACTGCTTTTAATGAGGCTTATGATAAGCTCCTGATGTCCTTTTCCAGCTTCCAGAAGCTGTTTGCTTAAGGATTCACCTTTTGTTTCTTTAGCAGCTAGAACTAAAAGCAGCACTGTCATCACAAAGTGTCAGCACTGTTGTAGCAACAGGAAAATGGCAAGATCACATGAAACTCAGCCACGTGCAGTGGCCAACACCTAAACCTTCAGCAAAATGATCTCTGTGGATTAGGTTTGAAATAACTTGCCTATATATGAAAGGGGTTTTTTTATGTAGGTCTGTCACTTTGTATTCAGTCTGTGGTGGGTGCACCTGAACAGATGGACACCTGATTCTGGGCATCGTTGGTACCTTAGGGTACAAAACAGGCATCAAACTCCAAGAGTTACATATCATAAGCAAGACAAGAAGTGCTGCTGAATATGGGGTACAATTCTCCCTATAAACATACCAGAGAAGGAAAGAAAAAAGGGGAAAATAAATGTTATTTAAATTAGTAAACAGTGCTGGCGCATGAAGAAATGGGATAAGCTTGTGAATAAATCCAAGGTAGACACCAGGAGATTTCTACTCAGTGGAGGATGATACTCCTACATATCCTTCTAATAGGTGCAGTTAAGGTAAATAATGAAATTAGTTTAAACTTGAAGTTCAGTGCATTGATAAATGGGATTATACAATGTAGTTGCATAGCAGAGATCTGGGTTAACTGACCTTAGATGTTCTTTTCAGTCTTATGCTATGTTATTCCTTCTAATTATTGTGTGGCATTAACCTTCAGCAGGATCCTTTTTCAGTTTTCAATTTATCTGACCCAAAATTCAAATATTTTTGTTGAATTTTTGCATTTCTGGCATGGAATTTAGCATTTCCCCCCCCCTCCCTCTTAAAAATTTAGAGTGAAATTGTCCAGACACACTGCAGAAAACTTTGTTGTTTTGCTCATGCATTATAGACCAGTTTAATGGAAAAGATTTAGTGTTTCCATCTCTGGAGAGGGGGAATGAAACTTGGCAGGGTGGCTCTCTTTGTGCAATTTGCTGCCCTATGGAAAATTTGCCCCATTTTTCATCCAGTCTCTAAGATTCTGGGGGGAAAAATTAAAAAAAAAAAGCCAGTTCAAGCATGGTCAGCAGAAACTTGCTAGAGTTCAGTAGCCAAGTTTCCAGATAGTACATGCACTGAATATGTGACAGCTTTTCTATGTATAAGCAGATTGGATATGTCCCATGGCTGAGAAGAGTATGAGCCTTTTTGCATCTGGGATAGGAGGGACTGAGCTGGACTTCTGCTGAAACACACTCCTCCTCTTTTCTGCAAGCTGCTGTGATGCCAGAACTGACAGCAGAGATAATTTTCTTGCTGCTTAATTCTTCCCAGCTGGTGTTCATGCTGTGTGAAGTACAATGAGGAATGGACACTCATAATTTTGACATTTGCTAAATTTTGTTGTGGAACCACCAGGAAGGAACATTGGGAGATTATCTAATCTGTTTCTATACTAGGACAGGATAAGCAATGGTCTCTGCTGCTTTCTTTTTCTTGAGAGCCTCAGGTACCCAGGTGGTCTGTTCTAGCACTCAAATATATTAAATTTCCTTAAATGTTTCTTGCTATCTACTCCAAATCTTGTCAAATATTTTCTTTCTTTCACCCAGTTTTCTATTTTTGAAGGCTGCTTCTATTCCTTTACTTCTCTTATTGTGACAGGAAATTTAATCCCCTTCCACCAGCACAAAAATATTGAGGAAATCCTTTCTAAATGGTGTAAACTGTTCTTGGATACTGGCACCAAAGGTTCTTCAGGTTCCAGCACCACAGTCTTCCAGATGGTACCTGATCATGGGAAGCATCAGATATGCTACTGATTGCACACCATTCCTGGAGGATATTCCCTTTCCCCCCTCCTTCCAGTACTCTAACATTGTTGATTCAAATTTAATCTGTCACTAACTGGATCTTCTAGATCATCTTCCACAGAAATACTACCTGCCTTTCCCACAGCATATGGTAGTTTACATTAGCCCTGCTTGAACCCACAACTTAGTTTACTTAAGAACGTTCCTCCAATTAACCAAGATAATTTTGCATTCACTCTTATTGTCCAACCTCCCTGCAATTCCTGCTCGTTTCATATCCTCTACTAGCTGAATAACTGCATGATCTATACCATGAAAATGTTGTTTGTGAAGCTTTGAGGGGCTGATTTAGCAAGCTTTATGAAAACTGTATAAAATCTGTATAAAATTCTGAAAGTTTTTTTGGGATTTGGAAACAGCTGATTAAAAGGTCCCTGGTGCTGGGAACATAAACTCGCCCAAACACACACAATACTTGGCAAATGGTTGGCAAAGGGACACATAGTGTTGGAACTGGGGCAGTGTTGCTCTCATTCATCTTTTCTTCTGTGCTTCTCTGCAGTGGAATAATGCTACTTAGAGAGGCTTGGGAAAACAAAACTTGAATAAAATATATTGGGTCTGCTGGGATTTCTTTGCATGTATTGTGTTCCAGTTTCACTCCTTCCTCTTCCCTTGCTTTTTTTTCTTGCTTTGTGTTATTTGATGTGTGTGTGTATCTGTATGTGTGTGTCCATGCCAGCTAGATGCCAGCAGAAACCAAATAAGAAAAAAAAAAAAAATTGTTAATTTGATCATTCTGTCACTGTCTGTGTTCCTCTCTGAAGTTTCTATTGTTTCTGATAGTTCTCTTGCCGTAGGGACTGGATTTTTGCCAGCTGGGTGCCAGAAGTCAGAGAAAATAAATAGATACATGCGAGGATTGTAGAGATTAACACACCCACTATTCTGAATTACCCAGGGGTGATTTAGAAATGCCATTTTGCTAAAGGTACCTGATCTCCTTTTGTATATACACAGGATTACTGATGAATGAACCAAAGGAGAGAGTTTTTTTTAAATCCTTGATTAGCAGTATATGTCTATCTTTTCCACCTTTTTTTTTTTTTTTTTTTTTGAAAAGATGGATATGATGAAAAAACAAACTTTTGCTGTGACTAACCAACAAGAATAAAAATATCAAAGGTAGGGTGATAAATACCTGCAAACTGTGTGGTTACCTTAAAAAAGAAAAGGGGTGAGGGGTGGGGAGGAGGTTGCAAAAAAAACCCAGCAACTTTTCTCTGCAATTTGGACTGTACAACCTCACGCTGCACAAATTTAGCTGGTTGACCACATGTCTCAATGAGCCCAGTCTATCCTTGGCTTCTATCTCTTCCATATCCCTGGGCAAAAACAATGTTCTGGAGTGAAGATTTTGTACTTAACTCTAAGATAGTTGAGTGGATTTTGCTTTAATAAGATTAAACAGAGTGTGCATTTATCTGATCCAGGTAATGTGGGCAGTGCAGAGACAAAAAATAAATCTATAGGGAAGAGGGTGAGTTGAAGGTAAGGAATTCGTACATAGATATGGAGGTTTGCCTTTTGGTATTGTTGCTGTACATTCATCTCTGTCACAAACATTATGAATATTTGTGAAGAAGATCCATTTGCAGATGCTGCCTTCTAAGGGCAATAAAAATACAAAAAAGTGTTGCTCAGAAGCACAATGAAAGACTACAGTCCCACATTTATTGCTTCATTATAAGAGAAATTTTGTCTTGACAACAATTGCAGTGATCACGTTTATGTAATTTGCAGGAGTTTTTGTCTTTCAGTAAATTTTCTTAATCAGTGGATGAATGAAATTGCATAGATTATTTTGCAAGGCTTTCAGTATAAACAGGTGTGTTGAACTGAAATTAAAATACATATTGACATCAAAGGAGTAGACTTCTGGCAAAGAGATTTATTCCCTGACTATCTCTGAAGGAACCCTTTGTAAACCTCCATTGCTAGATTTTGCCACAGAACTACAAAATGAAGCACATGGCATCATTTTGCACTGGTAGGAGATGGATTTCTTGACTGAACGGATTTTTAATTTCTTAATTCCACCATTCCTTTCTCTTCCCTCTGTTAGCATGGCCCTTTCAAATATTTCTCCCATAGAAAAATATTTCCAAGACAAACCAGCCTTGTGAAGAGCAGTGGCTGGCATCACCAGATTCTCCTTTGTGCTTCTTATCAAGGCCACAGGTTCCCAAGGTTTATGTGGCACCAGCAGAAAAGCAGAACAAGGGGCAATTCTGAGATCAGATGCTTTCTCTATTGTTTCCAATGCAAATTGTTCCAGGAAGAATTCTGCTCCTTGCTCTACAGTTCTGGAGAAAGACCTTATTACTCTAAATATACCTCAGGAGATACAGAAGCAGATCAATATGTGGTTAAGTGTTTTAGCCTTACTTTTATCATGCTTGACAGCAATGACAACATTGTATGTATGTCACATATAAGATGACTAATGTGTGTGTATATGTGTGAAGCCCTTGCACAAACAGGTTTTCCCATGAACTTTTAGGGAAAAGCAAGCTCCCTGAGAGCAGATCAGAGCATGGATTGAATTGAAGAATAAAATCAAGACTCATAAAATCCCAAACTAATTTCGGTTTGGAAGCACCTACCACAAGTGGTTTCAAACCAGAATGATTTCCAGGAAATACAGTTGTGCTACAAAATGTGTCATCAGGATGTTGTGTTCCTGACCCATAGGAGGGTGATGAGCACTGCAAGGCAAGCTGAGAAAGTAAGGAGGAGAAAAAAGAACTTTTTTTGAGAGTTGAGGGTTTTCTCTTGGGTGAAGATTCCCTCCAACACACCAGAAGTGAACCAACCAATGTGAGCCATTTTTCTGTAGATAGCTCAGTCTCTGTAGTAGGCCAGCAGCCAGATGAGGGGTTTTAAAGAAGAGTTATGGTAGTTGTAAAGAGGGAAAAAATTTGCAAACACTGATAATAATACTCCTACACAGGAAGGTTTGAGCCAGTCACACTACTCCCCCCCCTTTTCCAGTGAGATTCAGAGTTGCACAGGAACAGGAGATTGTTTTGGCTGGGATTAGATAGCACAGATGGTACCAAAATGTGTAACACCTACCACAAGTTCTTTAGTTTCATATCATCTGCACAACAGTTCTTCTTGGCCTCTTAACAGTTCATTGAATGGTGGAAGAAGAGAAAAAGACATGGGACAATTGCTGTAAATGTGCAGCAAGTACTGGTTTATTTTATCTTTTGGGAAATTTGTATCAGAGCATGTAGATGAGTTCATCCAAAATCTTGCATATATATTCTGTGAGATGGTGTGAAACTTCACTTAGCTCTTCTCTTTCAAGAATCCCCAAAACTTGGCAAGTAAATCTCTCAACACATTTGAGAATAGCATCAGTAATCATTTTGCAGATACATACAATGAGGTACAGGAATTTTAACCAGTTTTCCCAGAATCACTAAAAGAGTTTGTAGGATAGGCATCTCTTATCTCCATGGAGCTTCTCGGGAATCCCACAGACTTTGTTCTCTGCCTTGACATAAATATCACCAGTCTTTGATTTTCCCCTTTGACTCTGTAGGTCTTCTACATGACCTACAATAAAACTTTCTTTTCCTGTCCTAATTTTTCTCAGCAAAATGCTATAGTAGTAATTCATCTACAGTGTGTGATCCCAGGAATATTTCACTGCTGATTCTAATATCATGCTTTATTCAATTCCTCTGGTTACCTTCCTCTACAAGAGAAACTCCATTTCTGTACATTTAATGGGTTTTCCAGGAGTTCATAAGAAAGAGAATAAAAATATAATACTTTTTTCTTTTTTTAAGATATATACAAAAATTTCTAAACACAGGCACTTCAGTGCCACTGTGATGGACATCCTAGAAATAATGAGACTTCCAGGTTCAGATTTTCCAGGTTGCCTATCTGATTTGATTGCAGCAGGTACTCAAAACTCCCAGACAGCTTTGAAATATTCATTGTAATGTTATTTAGCAATTAGGCTGAAAGCATGGAGTGTTCCCTGAGAACTAACTAGGAAGAGCTGATGGCCTAAATCCTCTGTCTTTTGAATACTCAGCCCCACAATTTCAAAGCATTTGAGATTTTTTCCCCTAACTAATGAGAGACCTTTAGCTGCAGAGAGTAAAGCAAGTAACTGGGTCTCCAGATTAAATGGAGAGCTATGTGATGCCCTTGGACTTCTAAGATGTTTAATGCTCAGGGAAGGATTCCTCTAACCACATTTGCAGTGAGCTCCCCATTGGTACATACAATGAGCAACACGGATGTCATTGCATCAACTTCAGCTTAACTGCTGCAGAAGGACAGGGGCTGCTGGCTCATTTTTTCATGATATTTCTGAAGAACTTACATTAAGAGTAATGTTGAAACTTTGGTCAGTGAATTAGGTCTGAAAATGTATCAGTGCAAAAGAAAGCAGCGATTTTCCATGTGTCAGGAATGTGAGGAAAATACCAGGTGGAATTCAAAGTCATTATACCACTTGCTGTAAATATTGTTTTCATAAAGCCAGCCTACTCATATACTCAGATAACACATCCTATTATTCTGGCAGTTACAGGACTCCTGAATCACACCTACTTGAACCTGAGGGATTAGAGGTTTTACTCTCTAAATAGCGTAGGTGCTGGACTGGCCACATTTTCCAGACTTCTTTGGAGAAGCAGCACTGATTTTTTTCTTTTAATTTTTAAAAAAATTATTATTATTTTTTTTTTTTTTAATTATCTCTAAACCAAAAAAAAATTTCATTCAGGGCCCAGAATAGACATAAGCAAGCCTCCTCCTTTTGTAATAGTGTTTTTGAAAATCAGACACGTAAAATCTTTTGTAGCTGTGGGCTCAAAACTCTCTTTTGTGGAAACACTGGTGCACTGTAATTGGTTGAGTATTGCTATCCAGCCTGAGAGGGTGACCTTTCACACTCTGCCCTAAAAGAACACTATAGAAAGAGAGGTGGCGTAATCTGGGTTAAAGGCTTCTTACTAACATGTTGAGAGCTTGTTTCACACACACACAAACAGTTGCACGAAAGCCCCAGCCTGATGATAACTTAGCACTTTAGCATGGTGCTCTTGAGACAGCCTTCTTCTGAGAGAATAAAGAAAGGCCCCTTAGTTGAAATGCAGGACTCAAGCTCTTCATAACCACTGGGCAACTGTTACGAGGGAAAAAAGAAAGTTAAAAGAGGTGAGAACAAAAGGGGCTATCCTTGTTACAAGGCTCTGGTTCTAGACCTGAAAAACGCTTCTCTCCTCATCTTTTTCTTTTTTTTTTCTTTTTTCTTTTTTTTCTCTCTCTGTATAGCCCCAAGTTTTGACAGTGAAATCTCTTGTCTTTCTGGGTAAGCATATTCAGTGCTGCTTAAGAAATTCCTGTGGACCTGCTTTGTACATGATCTCTCTGTACACAGAGAGGAAGAAAGAAGGTGAACATCTTTGCTTATTTGGGTGAAAAGAATGGGTTATTTCTCAGGTTCGGCAATTAGAGCTAAGATGTAGTTTAAGCAGTAGAAAGACTCTAAGAACTGTACTGTTAAATTTAGCACTTAGGAAGACGTGCTGACCTGGGTTGTGTGCAGACTCGAGACTTTTATGTTTGACTTCAGAGAGACTGAAATCGCAGCCAGCTATTCCAAGTCACCATCATGGGGGGAAGGTCCTGGCTGCCACAAATGCAGCATCATCTCTGAGCTTGCAAAGCCTCCCCCCTAGCTCTGTGCCTGGGCTGGTAGGTCATAAGAACAGCTACTTGCATCTCAGTAGTCCTCTCTTCTGTCCATTTTTAAATATTTCCTTCAATATTGATTAACATGTTGTATCTGTCTCATGAAGCTTTACATTTAGTTTTTTCACCTTAGCCCTTTTCTAGGTTTTTTGTTCCATACGTCCTGGTTTTCTTTATTACCAATTCCCACATATTCAAATTACTCTACTATTGAAAATTAACTGTCTTGCAATTTATATTTAGTTGATAAATCGTCGCACACAATCAGTGATTTGTGTTAGAAGAAATAAAGGATATTTAGAAATTACTTTAGTGTAATTTCTTATCTACTTATATCCCAAATGACAGTCACAAAGTAAAAAGAGATTATAAAGTTCTATATTTATCACAATATTAAGCTCTCTCATAAAATTTTTCTTCTGGCTACAGTTAATAGGACCAGGGAGCTCCAAAGTCAGTGCTGAAAGTCTGATTTGACCCTGGACCTTAAGGACTACAGTAATCCTCCTTAACTTCATGATCCATGTCAGGTAGTGAAAAGTCTTTGAGTTCTTGATTTCTTTAGTGTTTCTTTTAGCTAAATGCTCTTTATGTCCTCTGCAGCAGAGGTAAGCTTTGTTAGCTTTCCAGTCTTCTTAGTTATGTTTTGCTACGTTTTATTTCAAAACCTTTCAGGAATGATAATTAAATTTACAACTTCAGAAAGAAACCCTAGAGACATAATGAAGACTGCAACTACCAGATGACTTTGCTTTGTCATGAAAGGCCCAGTAGTTGTCATCCAGACTGGTGGACCAGCCCTGAAAAACAACAAACTAACCACTGAGTCACAAAAAATGATTCTGAACAAAGCAAATTTCAACACTGTTGAAATTTAGCTTCTTGTGGGTTGAAAGGTGACCTCCTTATTTTTGGAGACTGAGGTACAGGTTCCATTAACTTATGGGAAAGAATAAATTTGATGAGTTCATCATAGCTTATGGTGGAGATATATTATCACAGCACAAAATCATGGCACAATACACCATGATTGGCAGCTGCTTCCTAAGAGCAGCCCGTGGTAGGAAAGGTTGCAGCTGCTCATGCTGGAGAGCCATTGGCACTCAACAATGGGGACTGGCCCACAATGTCCTTTTGAACCATAGAGAGCACCGGGGAGCCTTCCAGATTCCCCCCATTTTGGGGTTCACCCAAGTCCTTGCCTCACACCTAAAATTTGGAAAATAAATTGCTCTACTCCTGACAGATAAGCTGGTTTATATATAGGAGCAGCTGAGTACCTGAAATGTATTTATAGATACATCTGAACAAAATGATTGCAGGAGGACTGCACATAGAAACAAAGAAAAAAGGAAAAGGAAAGAGCAAATTTTATTTCTGAACTTTTCCACCAGGAAAGGTTAAAAAACTTAGGGAAATAAGATGCAGCTGACATGCCTGAGAAATAATTCTCATTGAATCTATAAAGTGAGTTTATTTGTGTCATCTTTTACAGGAAGGGCTGCTCCTGAGTTTTGTAGCAGTGTAGCACTGGGGTTGCTGAAACACCCGGCTGGTGATCAACATTTTGAATGCTCATGAATAACCAAAATATGAGCACCTTAAGTACAAATTCAACAAGGGTTTTTCAAGTTCATCATCACTTATGAGATTGCATCATTCATGGTGGCATTTATAGCCATCAGTACTATACAACCCATGGTAACAGATGACATTGCATGCTGAAAGAGGCCGTGAAAGGTCTTTCATACTGTTTCCTGCTCCTAATGACAGCTTTTACTGCCAGTTAGGACAGAATCCAAACATGTGAAGTCGTGATGGCTCTAGGTGTCGATTTGGATATGAAATGTATAACCTAGCTTATGCAGCACTGATTAGCAGAGACATGTTTTTCAGTGAGTGAGTTCTATGCACAGTGCTAGAGAAACTATAGGGGAAGGGATAGAGAAAATGGGCATGACATAGGATATTAGCCTGTGAGCAAATAATTTGATGTACAGGATTATTTTGTATTAAGAATGTGAAGATCCACACACATCATCATTTGGACATCATGCCCTTAAAGTTGGATCATGTTTACCATAAAACAATGTACGTGTCTCTGGGTCCAACTAGTAGGTTTCTCAGCTGGATGTGATGGCATTTAGATGTCTTTAGATATGTAATTTTTGTTTGTGTGTGTGTATATTTTGCACGTGTTTTACACATGAAAAGTTTAGCCAAAACTTCCCTGTCTACAGAAAGCTGGTCAATATTTATTTTATAGCTTCTGTTCATGCATTCATTCATGAGTTCTAGAAATAGTGATAATTTGAAAAAATAATATGTCTGAAAAGAAGTACTCCATTACCTATGAATGACCTCTTTCTCTTTTTATTTTCCTTGGTTTGGAAGTGTTTTCCCAAACAGTCTGTGAAAGTGTTTACTGGTCTGTTCACTTTTACTGAACGTGGGGCATTAACAGTACAAATGTGAACGTATACACATAGTTACTCACTGTGTATAGTTACAACTTTTCCTGCCTATAACTTACAAGAGGCCATTAACTGTACAGAAACATAATCTCTGCAGGGCAAATCTGTTGGGCAGTGCAAACTTTGGGCCACATCATGCTGGATGGGTCCTACACTGCCTGTGGGTTTGTAGATCCCCAGGCTCAGCCTGGAGGTGATAACTCATGGCTGTGCAGCCTCATGTTCCTTTTTGGAGTATTATGTGTGTGTGTCTGTACATGCACATGTGTAATAAGTAATATAGGGTAATCCCCTTTTGATGACAGAAGCATCAAGTGGTTACAAGTAGCAGACCTGTTCTCAGATGCCTGAGGTGACTGTCTCTAAAGGTGCAAGGGAAAGAAATAATTAATTGCCCTTCCTAGTTCAAATGGGGGAAATGATATATGATAGCACGCTTTCATGGCAAGGTCTTTGATTTGACACAAGGCAGGTTGTTTGTTGTTTTTTTGGTGAAAGAAGTGGTAGGACACAGAGTATTTTCCTGCAGTCAAAGGCTGAATTTAAACAATCACCCAGTGAGACTCTGCCCATATCGGATGTTCACAAGGACAATGAATAAAGGGGGAGGGAAAGAAGTGGAAGGTGGAAACAGAGCAAAAACATCCCCTAAAATCTGAGCATGCAGTCTTGCTGAGTAACCACATTCATAACAGAGTGGGAGTGATTTGTTCTGACAACACCAGACTACTCATTTTGCTGAATTAACAGCACTGCTAGTAGTGGGAGGAGGGGGAAAAAAAGAGATTTGTTATGGATATTCTCAGGTTTTTTAATTACCAGGTGATATAAAATAAATGTGGTCTACAGTATCACAAAAAGTTTGTTTCCATCCTTCTGGTATGTTGATTAAACAACTAAATATGTGAAGCAACGTGCTTAGAAGAACAAGATGTGTGTTTATATTTTAAAATTAAAGCAGGTTTGCACTTGGTGAAAGGAAAAAAGTTAGAGTTGACTTGGATTCCTTCTTCACTTTCAAGCAGAGGGGATTTCAGTTAGGGTCTTTAAAGTAATACAAACTTAAAATTCCTTGCATTTGGAAAAACATCAGTTTAAGATTGTTCTCTATTGAAAATATTATTATTATTAATGCAAACTCTGGAATCCACTTGGACAGCCCAGAGCTTCCAGCTGCTGTTTATGCTATTAGTTAGAAAATCCCAGTGCCATTATTTTAAAACAAAATTTATTAAGAAAAAGCTCTATTGAGTTAATTTTGTGGAATTATGTTAATAAGCACAATTTGCACTGTGCAGGTTTACTTTGTGGTTTGTGGTGAGTTTGTAGAGGTTTTGAGAGCAAACCCAAATGTGGTGACAGCAAAACCTTTCCAAAGCACAGGCTTTTATGCTTTAAGCACAGAATTTCCTTTTGTGGTCATGTATGACGTGGTTTTGGGATAATAAATGTCTGTAATAAGGTTTCCTTAGGTTGGCCTGTGCCTCTCTTTTTAATGGCTGTCTTTGGAGGAGTTTTGGTTTCATATATTTTCTTAGAATCTGAGCACTTCTTACAGGCAGTTTTTAATAACCTAGAGGCTGGTCCAGAGCTGTGTTCCTCACTCACCACTTCAGCCCACAAGTGTTGACAATATTTCTCTGTATCACCTTAGATAGGTATGAGCACACAGTTTTATCCAACAGTGGTATCCAGGGGAGGTAGCTTCAGGTGGCTTTATGACCCATTTCACGTGCATTTAAGAGCAATTTTGAGCTTCTAGTTTTTCCTGGTCTATACCAGAATTCCGTAAAAGGGCTGGGAGGAGCTGGAGCTGCTCTGCTTTCCATGGGGATGGCAATGTGCTGGGAACATGGCTGCCACTACTCAGGCATTCTGCACTGGGAGCATATGCACAGCAGAAGTTTTCCAACTTCATATTTCATGATTTTTTCCTCCTTAAATCTAAACTGGTGAAAGAAGAAATATCCCCTTTGTGACAATCTGGATCGTGTGAACTGATACTATTTTTGTGGTGGAAGGGTGGACAGGGGAAGGAACCACGTTTGTTATAGAAACTGGTTTCTCTTCCTATAGAATAAAAAAGCAGATGAGGTAGTGATTTAAAAAAGAAGAAAAAAAAGCTGAAAGAGAAACCAACATGTTGCCAAATGCAAACCTACTGAAACCCCCCAACAAAAAGCCCAACCACCGAAAAAACACGCGTTTTGTAAGGCGCTCTTTGTCGCCGATCTGTAAAAGTTGATTCCTGTAATGAATTAAAATATTCCAAAAGCTTAAAGCTTCTATCACAGTTGACCTTTAAGGCATGTAGCAGCAAAGAAGTTAATACACTTTGCACATGTTGCAGAGCAACAGGTGGTAGAAAAACCCATGCGGGCTCCTCGCATTCCTTACTTTTCAAACTGGTGGCCCCTGGTATTCTGGGATTTGCACTACCTCCCCCAGGCTCTGACTGACAAGCTAATCGGTGTGCTGGGAAGCCCTGAGCTATTGATTCCACTGTAACAGAACACCTCCCCGTCAATGAAACTGCAATGAAATGCTTCAACAACGAAGAAAGGGAGGCATTAGGCTGTTGAGCAACTGGAAGAAATTTGCTTGTAGGTAGTGCGGCAGAAATGAAAAGGCTCTCGGGGGCACAAGCTTGAAAAGCCAGGTTATTAAAAAAGCCACAAAGCTGGAGTCTGGCTGAGTGGAGAAAAATAGTTATGGCTCAGTTAGGCGTATCTAAAAGGAGGAGGGAGGGGAACACAGCTTTCAAAATTGCGTTAATCCCCCATGTACTTAATTTCTTTTCTTTTATGGCAGCTTGTAGTATAGCAACAAGTATTCAAGCAGTTAATAATTTTAAACAGTTTAGCTTTCCGTAGGCAATATATCTTTAGCCTTAATTAAAATTTTATTTTAGCAGGGGGAAAATATTAAAATGACATTCTGATCATCCTCTAAGATGGAAAATATATGATAATATGAATATTTTATTAGACAAACTATTATTAAACAGCTGGTGCAAAATCTTTGCCACTGATTAGGTGGGTTCATTTGAAATGCAGGTCCCTATTTCTTAATAATTATCCAACAGCCTTTCACTCAGTAATGACCACTGCCACACGTGTCACCTGCAACCACACAGGTCCTAATATCTTGTACCAGAAACCTAATATCCAAAAAGCAGAATCTGTTACCCAAATCACCAGCCCTGCTGATGGTTTTAATTTTTTGGGTAAAAAGCATACATAACATATCACGTCACCTGGGTATGTCTCTCAGGTGATGAGTTTGGGCTTGGATTAAGAGACATGCTCTTTGCGTGAGGAGATCTGAATGGGTATCAGAAGGTGAATCAGCTTGGCTGTTTTGATTTGGGTGGGAGTCAGAGGGGAGTTGTCAGAGCCAAGCTTTGAGGCTGGAATTTGCATCTGCCGTTAATTCAGAAGCCAGAACTTGCTGACCTTCAGGCAACGTGCATGTCCCATCTATTTACTCAGTCTTTTCCTGAGTGAGCTGTCAGTTTATCTTTTGGAAATTCCTCTTCCCTTCCCCCCTCACTCCCCAGCATGTGTTGTTGAGTACAATAAAAACGTGTAGGCCTTGATTGCACACAAGGCAAAATGGTGACTTGCTTAGGTGGCCAGATTAATTTTTCAGTGAAAGTAAAATGGCTGATGTTGTACATAAAATCAGCAAAAGTGGCTTTTTTTGAAATTTCCAGTCCTATCAATTTTCTCCTCTTGTAGGGTGAAGAACTTTTCCTTGAACAAATGATGGAGATGGCTTTTCTGCATGTTGCCTTTTTTTTTTTTTTTTTTTTTTTGGGTTGATGGTGGTGCTATCTATCTCAGTCTATAGATGAATATAAATATATATATATATATATATATATGGGCTGTCCTGAAATGGAGTGCTCCGTATGTAGAGGAGATGGGGAAGCTGGATGCTAAAGGTTAGACTCAGTTTGCTTGGCATCTTGATGCACGTTTTAAGCATGTGAGAACCAAGCATCTCATGGTTATGATGGGCAGAACACTGATCGTCTGGCTCCACACTCACAGCAGCAGGGAGAACATCCATGAGTTAATAAGGGAGACAAAGAGGCAGAGAAAGTGTTGAAAGGAAATAACCCTAAAAATTTAAAATCACAGAAATCCATGTCCTGCCCATTCTGAAACAGAATATTGACTTTGATTTCAGGTTCATCAGAATGGAAAACAAAAATAAAATCCTTTTTTTATTAAATATGTTCTATCTGGTGAAGAGTGGCACATGTACAAACAATGGGTCTTTCCTAAAGCTGTCCTGTATTTGTTTGCCTTAATTCTGTCCTTGTCCTTGGATGAAATTCATCTGAGGTTGATGGACGTTCACTGAAAACTTGGATTTGTGTCAGCAACATTAATTAAGCTGAATCCAGAAATATGCAGCTCCACACAGAGGAGTTCTGTTTTATATTTGTGCAGTCTGGGCCAAACTATCATGGACTTTCCACTCATCAAAATGAAATGCTCCTGCCATGAAATGTATATGAGCAATGTACAGCTCTGCTGGAGAGCCGGCCAAGAGCTGTAGACCTAACTAATAAATTCCCTGAATACCATGTTACCAATGTTTGGGATGTCCTTCTAAACCCAGATATTCCTTCTAGTATTTTTTTTTAAATTAATTTATTTTGTCCAGATAGATGTTTAAATTTTAGAGACTTAAGTGGTTAGCTTGTGAGGTGAAAAGCTAACCACTTAAGAACACAGTATGTCCATTTAAACATGAGAATTTTGCAGACTTTGAAAGCATTTTTAGTTTATGCTGGGACTGTTGCCTAATAGGAAAAGCAATTCTGAACTCTTTTATTTCACCAATTAGACACTAGGGTTTTACAAGTAATTTCCTATTTTAAAATTTTAACCTTTTTTTCTCCTGTGAGGGTGTATAAATCATGGTTTTCCCCAGATGGTGAAGAAATTGAAATATTCAAAACTTTGAGTCTTTCTCCAACCTACAAGCTACATGATAATGTAAACTCTAAAACTGGACAACACTTATCTCTCAGGCTTAGCTCATACTAGTTATTGATATGGAATCTATATTAGTTTTGCTGTTTTGCTTTACTCTGAGCATATTTCATAGATTGTCATGGACAGGATAGGTAGAGGCTGAAAGCCTGGAGGCAGGAAGTTTGTTTTTACTATTCATGCAGAGAAATTAAAATAATTCCTAGAGATTATTTAAATCAGGAAGTTTAAAAATAACCAAAAGTACTGGAACAACTGGGAGAAGATAATCAGATCTGTTTATACCAGATGATTGTTAATAACCCTATAACGACAGTTATTAGTGAAAATGTAAAAGCAACTAATAGTTGGTTAAAAAAAAAAGAAAAAAGAAAAAAAAATTGAAAGTAAGACCCTCAGAGGTTTAATGCAAATGGGGTTGATTCCTCCTCAATCAATGGGCTTTTAAGCTTCCTCCAGACTTTAGATTTGCAGAGAAATCAGAACTGGCATGGGTTATAGAGGTGGTTAATGCAACACATGCCTATCATTTGCTGTTGACAGGCATTAATAAAAACCTAATCTGAGGAAATTATGGAAAACCCTACATATTATGCAATCTGCTTTATGTTTTGGCATATGGCAAGCTTTGGTTTGATACAAAGGAAGGCATCATGTATAAACATAAACTTTAAACTTTACTGCCATTGTTTCCACTGTAAGGTAATTTTAAAAAAATTTTTTTTTAAATGTATGTTTGATCCTTTAATTGCCCAAATACTCAGGTTTTCCTTGTGATACCCTGGGTTTTACCTTTTTTAGAGGAGCAAGAATCCTGAACAATAGTTATTGATGCCAGGTCAGTAGTAAGGAAATTCAACTCTGATATATCTCAGTTTTTTCTGGTTCCACTCCTCTTTCTCCCACACACTGGCTTTTCTGGTATGTTTTTGAGTGGTCCTGTTCCCTTAGATCTCAATTTTTTAAAAAATTTTTTTGTTTTTTGTATTCTTCTCATTAAGGCATGAATGGAACCTTTTCATTACAATAAGCATATTAAGTTTTGTCTTTCTCTTTTTTTTTTTTTTTTTATTTTTTTTCTTAATGTGACATTATTCTCTAGTGTTGATGATGATCATCCACATTTTGTTGTGTGCGACCTTATCCTGAGTTTATCAGGAGCTACTGGGAATTCACTGGATTTCCCTGCTGCCCCACAGGCACTTTAAACCTTATTTACTTGTTTTATCCCATGCAACAGAAAACATGTTATCTCTGAAGACATCATAAAGTTCAGTTATACTTGTAGTTTGAGGTATAAGAAAGTTCTTCTTGCTTGCTTATTTCTCATTTCTCCTTTCTCTGTCTCTTTCATAGGATTTGTGTGTGTGTTTGTAAGCTCTGTGATAAAGTTTTAGAATACTAGAACATTTTTGTCATTGCCTAAAGGACTGTACTCTTTAAAATATCTAAAATATGAATGTGTAAGGGAATGTAGTAAAAAACCCCCACAAAAACAACATAAAAACCAATCAATAATATGAGGGTGAGAGAGGTAAAACAATTCTATAGATATTCAGGCTGGAATGGGAGTGCTAAGAAAGTCTTTGGATAAATGCAACACAGATTTGGCTTGTAGCTCTGAGCTGGCAATTCCAGCAGAAGAGCAGATCTTTACCCTGTGGTAAAGAGGTATAGAATAATGCCTCTTTGAATTAGCTTCAAAATGTTGCTGTGATGCAGACGAATTGCTCTGAGATGCCCAAGTGCAGTGCAGCAACATAATAGCTTATTGTTAAGTCACACTGCCATTAAAGGATATAGTTATTAATCAAATTAAGTCAAAACACAAAGCAAGTACAAATTAGGATCAGATGACAGCAGGGAAAAAGGAATGGAGGGAACCTGCCGTTTTAAAGGAAAACAATCTTTCATAAAACTAAAACAGAAGGTGAGGGAATATCCTACTACACAGTAAGTGGCAGCTGGTATGTGCTATCTGGACAGTATTTCTCTTTAAATTCACATGACAGTCCCAGAGAACTGTGATGTATCAGTGTCTCTCAGAAGCTTGGGCTAAACTTCAAACAATGTTTGGTTTTGGGGATGTGGAAAATGATTACCAAGAAAGACAGAAGAACTCAAAGCTTAAAAGTTTGTTTGTTTGTTTGTTTGTTTTTCCTGGTAAGCATCTTTTTGGTGCATTCTTTTAGCTCCAGAAGAAATGTTAATTTTCATTGAAAGATGTCTTAGGGTTCAGGGGGTTTAAATTCCCATTTCAGTACATTCTGTAGAAACATGTCATTTGTGGGTTGGGAAATTCGTCCAAATATTGTGATTTGGGCAAGCCTTTAGCCCTTTAGCCTTTAGCTAGCCTTTCACACCAGGAACCAATTCACTAGTTTTGTGCAGCTCTGACAGCACGTCTTGCAGGAATACATGGATTTTCCCATGGTTATAAGGCCTTTGTGTGTGTGTGTTCCCAAGGACCACAATATTAGTTTCATATCTCCAAATTCTTCCAGTTAAGGTTAAAACTGGTGAGTGGTTTACAGAAAACAGTGATACTTGTAGTGCTTAAAGGTAATGTAATGAGTCAGCAATGTTGTAGGGAGAACATTCTGTATTATAAGGTGCACCCTTGCAGTAAATTTAATTTCTTTATGGATCATCAGAAACAGATATAAAATGGCAACATAGCTTTCTGCACAGGAGGAAAAGAATTTCCCCCCCCCCTCTGCTTTGAATGTTATTCCTGCTCAGACATCAGTTATGTGGCTACCAGAGGATAATCTAACTTTAAAATTATTCTAAATTTTGTTTACAGAAAAATTTACATTTTTTTCTGTTACATGTGGGGCTGATTTGGAACATGACTGGGAGGTGGTTTTGTGAGTTACCTATCAACATTCAAGTGTGTTTACTTCGTTAGTGGTTCCTGAGTGTGAAAGTTCGTTGCCCTTCTGCTTTTGCTTCCTGAGTCTATGGTTTCCTCATCATGGTGAGATTTCCAAGTGTGGTGCTAATGTACTACTGCTGCACAAGAGAATGTCTTCACATGGGATTACAGCCTTAAACAAAAATCACAAAGGCAAGGCACTCAATCTCAGGTGAATTGCTTAAACAGTGCATGTTTGGATTAGATCAAATATTAATATAGATTGCTCTCTGCCATTATGGATTGGTTATGGGTGACAACACCTGGAGAATGTCTTTCAGAACTGGACAAAGGATAAATATAGGTATAACTCTCTGTTCCTCAGCCAAAAAAAAAAAAAAATGCACTGAGATGTCACATTACTCTTATAGGTATTATCTTATTAGATGAAGGAGAGACCTATGAGAACTGAAAAAAGGGACAAAAAAGAAAGTTCTGAAGGAGTATTTGTAGATGATGATAACTGTTCTACAGAGTTCATTAGAATTGAGTCACTAATGATGGTGAATCATCTTCCTTTATCATGGCTTTGGGGTAGTAACAAGTTTTAAGGGTATCTCGGGTGTGTACATGTGAGCATCATGATAAATAGAATCAAAGAGGCTGGCATTTCAGGGAGGTTCTGCCTGAAGTACTGAAAAGACACAATGCTAATAATCTTTGACCACATTGGTGCTTTATGCTCTTCTAAGGTCAGGTCATCGTTTGCTTATCCTGTGTCTAAAATACAGTACAACGAAGAGGTCTGTAAAGACATTTTAAGGATGGGTTGTTGTTTGATAGCAAAGATTTGGAAATGTGAAGAACAAAGAACAGAAGACTCGTGCTAAATAAAGGCAGTTTTCTGTGTGTAGCAAGACTGTTGTGCTTTAAAACAGGCCATAACCCAACATGTGTGCTTCAGTTTTACTCAATAGGAATGGGCTTAAAAAACCCCTTTGATTATTTGCTCACTTAAGGTCTGAATGGGAGAGGAATACAGCAATCATTAGAGGGTGTTAAAAACAAATCAGGCCTCATGTAATTGGGCGCAGGTTCCCTGAAGCAAGTAGTGTTGCACCTGTTTGAGCCAGAGCTTCATCTGGTTTGCTTAAGGTGAGTTTGAGGCCCACCAACACCTTTCAGATGGATCTACCATAAGTCAACAACTGATGATAACAACCTTCAACCTCAATAGCAAACAATCCTTGTTCCAGAAGAAGTGTTTGGAGTCGCATGGGAATACTGGGAAATAAACCTGTTTTGAGAAAGAATGGGCTTTCCACAAAGAGCTGTGATTAGTTCTGAATGTTCACTCCAACAGCAAGCAAAGTGCTGCAGCCATCTTTTTCTCTTGTATCTACAGAGCTATGGGAAGCTTCTACAAACTAAGGATGTTGGATGTATGGTCACATATTAAGCTGATAATAGATTCAAAGAAGTGTTCCTGACTAAGTCTAGATGAAGCAATTCTGCTGATGAACCTTAGTTAAAAAGAGTTATACAGATACAATCAGATTTACACAATAACTACTCCACCCCCAAAAAGGAAACAAACAGAAGCAAAGCTTCTAATCAGTTTATGATCCAGAGATTTTGCCAGCCAAACTTATTGGAAGAAATAATGTAAACAGAAAGATGCAAGCGAAGTCGGTTAAGTGGAATTCAAGCTGTCAAGCTACGGTGTAGAACTCCATTACCATATCTCCCTGTGTTTTTTTTTTGTTTTTTTTTTTTTTTAATAGTATTCTCTGAAAAGCACTAGATGTAATAAAGTCAATTTAAAATTTGTTCTACCAATCTTTTGCATCTGTAATTTTCCCATTAAATGTAAATGCCCATGAGGCATGCTATTTGCATTACATTGCATTTGCAGTCTTTAAAACAAACTATAAATCCCTTCCTTGTTTCATGTGATTGATGCTGTGTGTATAAATACCACCATAAACCTCAAAGGGGGCTAACAGTGACAGTAAATTAAAGTTTTCAAGTCTGGCAGCATCTCAGCACTTCAGCCCTTGATCTTAAGCAGCGTTGTTAACCCTCGCCTCATTGCCCTCCTGAACTCACCTTCCCACCCCCCACTTTTTTTTTTTTTCTTTTTTTCCCCCCCTCCGCCTTCCTTTTCCTTATTCTGTCCCAGCTCTGGTTTCCTTGGGAAGCGCCTTTCCACCCATGCAATCTTAACCAAGTCAGGAATATGCTGTTAATTAAAGACTTTGCTGTCTTGCCATATCTGAGTTCAAGACTCTCAGGCCATCGTGGGTATGTAAACAGCAGTCAGCCACAGCTCCCTTGATTACCCATCCCCGCTCCAATAATTAACTGCCTTTGAGGGTATTTTTTCTTACTGTGTTTTGTTGGTTTTTTCCCCCCTCTTTCCTGATTACCTTTCTCTTTCGGGCCATATGAAACAGAAAGAATTTGGGGACTGAGAGACACATCCTTTAAGGCTGAGGAATGTATCATCCTGACATTAGAAAATTTTCAAGGTAATAGATAAGCCTACTTGTCTTTAGCAAGTTTTGTTATAAAATATACCTTGCCTTGAACCTATTGGATCTTGGTTCTAAGAGCTATCCTCTTCTCCAGTGATGTCTTCCACTGTTCAAGTAGAAGACGTAATTTATGCCAAAATTACCTGGAAGTTTGGTCTTTGGGCCAAACACAGGCTCATCATAGGTGAAATGTAGTCCAGGCAATGGGGTAATGTTAGTTTGTCACTACTAAGTTGTTAGAGCAATTTGGCTGCAATTCAGCTGTGTGATGCATTCTAGTAGTGGGCAGGGGACATGGTCCCTAATCTTATGAAGAAGTTGCTGAATGGCTCTTTTAAACATCCCTTGCTTTCCTTACTAGAGGGATTTCACTAAAAAGCAGAAGCTCAATGTGTGTCTTGCAGGTCACAGAAATAACTCAGGACGTTCCTTCTCCTAGAAATGAATCTCTTGAGAGTGAAGTTTACTGCAATAAGATTCAAATTTACAGAGCAAAATAAATAAAACCTAATTTTGATAGTACTAATATATATACACACACACATCTATGTATTTTAAATACACTTAAATTTCATTAGCAATGATTGTTTAGAGAAACATCATTACATTCCTGGGCTTGGGAGCCTTCTCCAGGGTTGTGAACAATCAAAGATTTATTTGAGCTTTCTGCACACTGGGAAATGAAGACACAGAATCTCATTATCATGTCTATTAAAAGGCAGAATCTGGGGTACATCTAAGAAAAGATGTATTACTTTTTAAACTGCACTGCAAACTGTGAAGTACTACAGGGACTTGAACTATTTAAAAATACTCTGGGCTTATGAGTAAGAAAAAATAGGGTCTCTTTCCTAAACAGTATAAAAATATCACACCATTAAGTTCTGCTGTTATTACAGTCTTGGAAATATGATTCTATCTACTTTTCCTTGAAGCTGGTTGATCCCTGAGTTTGATGCTGGGGTCGAGGGACTGTGGAGGGCTACAAGAGTGAGTTACTTAGGGGACAATGTAGCAGGGGGTATGAACAATGACCAGTTAAATTCTAGTTAACCCCAATTATAAACCTTCACCTTTCTTAATTAGATTAATTCATCAGCAGGCACTATGCTTACAGTGTGCTGGAGGTGTGCAATCCAATATTTTCACCATTTATTAAAAGTTAAAATCTTCAGTATCATCAGTCTGTTGCACACAAATGGCCATGTGATGTATTGCAGCAAAGGTAAAATCAGGTTAAATTTACCTATAAATTAGAAGGTAACATTTATTTTAAGGATCCTTCTTAGAAGTGAAAAATATGCCTCGCAAGCACTTTCTGTAGTTATTAAAGATCTCCAATCTATGAATCTGAGAGCTTAATTAAAAGCAACAGAAACATGTCCAAGGAAGCAAATAAAAGGGATGAGCATCAGAGCAGCCAATTTTCTTTCAACATCTCAGTCTTCCCTTGATCAGAGTCCAAAGGTTTGCATGCATTGGTGCAATGTCTTAACACATTGACCTCTGGAGACCTGAATCCAGTCAAGGTCTGTTTACAGGCCACAGATGATGGTAAAGATGTTGCCTTTCAGAGCTGAAATTTTGGTTATATGTTTTGGTGCCTGGTGGTCATACATCCATGTGGACTTCCCATCAGAGAAGCAAAAGTTATTTTACTGCAGGTGTGGAAAGCAAAGGGCGACCTTGAACAGCACCTGTTTGGTCTGTGCTGGCTTGACAAATCTTTTTCACAAATGTGAGAATTTTTCACACTAGCAAAACCCATACAGTTAGTTTGCATAAACAGAGATGAGTTTTGCTCTCAGTCCCACAGGTGCAATAAGTTTACACTGAACCCACTAAATTCAGTGGGGGTAAACGTGTGGAAACGTTGCATTTTGTCCATTAAATCCTTTCACCAGAGTGACTCAAAGTCATTTGCAAGTCTTCATAAGCTCCGTAACATCTCTGTGAAGCAGATGTATGCTGCATATATAAAATATATATCCAATTAACAATTGTGTAATTTGAGGCAGGAGACCTCATCTGCTGACAGTGTCATAGCTAATTTCCCATTTAAGGGAAAGATCTGTAGTGACACTATTCAAAGAGGCCTACAAGAAAAGTGTTCACAAAAATTAGAATATTTTTTAACATTTAAAATATTTCTTGAAGAAGCGTCCACAAAACAGTACAAAAGAGTAACATGAATCACGAGTGCTTTTTCACTTTCCAGCAATGTCCAAATACATTTCTAAACCTGGGAAGCTGGAGCTTCTTTAACACCTGATTTTTCTTTTCCACTCTCATCTGTCATTGTTGGATGAAGATTTGCATTTTGGGGCAAGATTTTTTGTTGGTTAACCACTTGGGGAAACGCATACAGGAATCTTTTTGAGATTTGCTCAAGAAGCCACATTTTGGCTTTGGAAGGGGATATTAAATGTAAAGTTTTATGGGATCTGCCTCTGAAAATGTGTGTTTGCTTTGCTGCAGTAGGTTTCTGGCAATTTATTTCTATGCATTTCCTTATGCAATTTGGTTGGGAGGTCCCCTTTTTCATACACTAAGTAGTTATATTGTTATGTCAGCCTCTCCTGGAAAAACCAAAAGATCTTATGAAGTAAGCAAACAAAAATTCCAGATTATGGAAATTAATTAAAGCACACAATGCTGTCTCTCTCAGCATTTAGACTCAACTAATTACAGATTAGATTATTCAAGAGTAGCAGATCAATTAGGACTGCTTGCCATAAAAATACACAGTGAAATATGGTTACCTGTTGAAAAGTGAAAGAAATTGTACCCGAGTGCAATAGATGGATCAAGGCACAATGTTGCACATTGGCAAAATAAATTATGAAAACAATAATCATGTTTATCCAATCTCTTTGTGCAAAGTGTTATTTTGATTCCAGTGCCAGCTGTCTGAAACTTTAATTTAAGTGCTTGCTTGAGGCAAGACATTTGGGATACTAGTTTAGAATGCTTTATAGCCTGAGCAATATGTTTTACTAACCTCAAATACTGTGATGATGATTTTAATGGTAACTATAATATGTTCGAGGGCGTTCCAGGGTGATCTTTGATTTTACCAGAATGCTTGCATGCCTAAAGAATCCTGATATTTTTTTGGCTCCATTAACTGCCAGCTCCCCAGGAATGATGGGAGATTCTCTACAGGAGGTGGGTGCTTTGTGTTTCAAAGGGAGCCATCCCAGCTGACATCATTCATTTGCTACCTTTATGTCAGATGTGTGTGTGTGAGCTGGGAAAACAAAAAGGTATTTATCTCTGTATTTCAGTGACACAAAAAGACAGATACATATACCATTCACTCAACAATTTGCTTCAGTGGCAGGTGCCTGTATGCTTAAGAAGAATACATTATGACTTGGTCTATGGTCTGAGATTCTTCTCTAAAGTCTTGGGTCCTTGCTACTTCCTCCATAAGACAGCAGGACTGAGTTGCAAGGGGGAGTAGAGATGAAACTGATGAGTAAACAGGCTTATTATTTATTCTGCAAGTAATGGCTGTGAGACACAAGGTGGTTCTTGAGACTGTGGCTCCCTCATTGCACCTGTGTAGCCCAATGTCTTTGTGCCTCAGTTTCCCACTTGCAACCTGGCTAATGACACTTGCAGGGGACCAGATCATCCCCTTCAGCTGCTGTGCTCATCACCAGCATTATGTGCACACCAGAAGGTTGGGTGCAAATAAAGGCTTAGAAAGATTCTTCTTCTATTCAATGGGTTTTTGGAACCCAGTGAAGAAGTTGGAAATATTTACCAAATAGTTGGTTTGGTAAAATGCAATGTGTTGCATACAAAGCATTAAAATTTCAGCTACAGAGATTCACAAACCAAGTGCTGTAATAATTTCTTCAGGCTAAAGTTTGGGTGGTTTTTTTTTTTTTTTTTCCATACTAATTTTACTTGCTTTGAATTAAATGTGTCATCCTTTTCAATGTGTTTCTGGCTCTTTAACACATATTCTAAAGCAGACTGGATTGTCCTAAGTCTTTCTGGATTCAGTATGACATCCATCAGACTCCTTGGGTCATTTTTATTCCATTAGCATGAGTTTCCATTGCAACAAATCCTTTCCCTGCTCAAATTTATGTCAGAGATAATCGTCCAGCTCTTGTCAGCTTTCACTATTAACAGGCTGAGCCAGCTCTGTTACTAGTAAACATTTTATTTTCTTGTGTGTACAACAAAGAAATAGCTTATTTCCAGCTCAGTCTAGCAGATGCAATGTGTTTTTGAATATTTACTCTAAATGAATTGACACAGCTTTTGTAGTTTTAACTCAACTCATGGTCTGTGGTAAGGAATAAATCTATGGGGTCATCAGAAAATTGCTGCACTCTGCATTTTTTCAACTTCTAGAGTAAAGATACTAAATAACAAGCAAAGACCATGGAGATGTTTTTCCAGAACCTTTCCAATATGCAAAGTGATACATAAGTAGAAAGTCTCAGTATCCTTTTCCAAAGAGTAATTTTGATAAATTATATCAAATGCCAATATTCAATAGATCACTCACAATCTGGGTCCCATGTGCAGTCCTGTGTGCAAACATATGACCTTTTATAATGGAGATCAGGTAAAGTATGGAGTGAAAATTAACATATAGGCTTTGGGCTCAATGCTGCCAGCCTATGGCATTGATTGGACAGCCATCTTTGGCCTAATACCAATGACTCCCATTGGAAGCAGCAAAAGCAGAAACCAAACCTGCAACATTTATTTATCCATCAGCAAAACTCCATCTGTGAACCTCTCAGTAAAGAAAAAAGGGAAGTATAATTTCAGAAGATACTTCTTGCTGAGATTTGATTCAGTGCATATTAAATCAATGGGAGTCTGACAGAAGAAAGTAATTGAGATTCTGGAACATGCAGGAAAAGAAACTCCATTGCATTTTTATCTAGTTTTCACCATGAGTTGAAAAGTATTTTGAATATTGGGTGCTGGCAGGGGAAGCCTTGCAGCACAGGGATTATTGATAATGCTGAAATCCACATACAGTATTTCCTGTTGCATCTCAATTACTGGATTTAATTAGCAGCCAGTGGCCAGGGAAAGAAGAGCAGTAACATTTGCCATCAAGTAAGGTGCAGCTGTACTGGGAAATCCCCACAGTCTGATTGTGATATGAGATATAAAACTGCCCATGAACACTGAAGTATTACATCCATCAGTAAGTTCCTCATTAGCCAATGCAATTACTTCCTTTCATCCTACTCCTATAGATTCAATAACTTTACTTTTACAGTTTGTTTCATTGAACAATGAAAATGGATGAGTTGATTGTTGCAACCCCCCCATATTTCTTAATATGAATTTTATTCTTTTGCTTATATACTTCTGCAGAAAATTCAAAATAGATCATAAAGAACAATTCTTAAATAAAACCAGCACATCTTAAAGGCACCCTTTGAGCGCAATTAGAAACATTTCCCATCTTACAGAAAAGATAATGTTTCCTAAATGCTCTTAATTTCATACATCTGTTATGTTCCATCATGAAATTTTTTCTCCTCCCAAGGCAATTTTTTGAAGGTTTCTGCCAATGTAATTCAATTTAAAGCTTTTAATGTCAGCTCAATGGGTCATGCCACTTTCCCCCATTTGTATTACGTTTAGGCAAGGCAGAAATAGGATGAACACTTTTCATCAGTAACCTATATTCATGACAAAGAGAAATTGCATTTTTCCATTATTTGTTGATCATATTTGGCAATAGATGTTAATTTTTTTGTCTCCAACATATACACAGACGTGCACATGTGAATATATGCATATATGCAGAACCATTTTACATGGCATTTTTTTAAGCCACAGGTCATCTGTATTGCTTTTAAAACTGCAAAGTGTCTTCCTCATTCACTTATTTTCAGAATATGTCTGTAATTATCTTTGACAGATTATTACTGAACAATCACTGACTAATTTTTGACATTGTTTTGAAACTATGTTCAAAGGATCTGACTTGACATTATTATTTATTTTTGAAAGCTATCAGTTCTGGCTGCTAAACAGTCCCCAAGTCCTACGGCAGCTTAGATGGGTACAGCAATATTTGTCAGAAAATAATAATATTGATATATGGACTATATTTTGTTCTGATTCTCATACTTTTACTGTGGAATTTGTGGTCATTTATTGTGTGTTAGCTGCTACAGTGTTGAAGTTGCACTTTGAATACCAGGAAAACACCTAAAATGGGATTTTTACCTTTGTGTGGCAAGAGTGAAAGATGTAAGGTGCAGGCATACCTGAGGGAAAAATGCATTATTTGTAAATACTTTTATATATTACTATCACTTTGGCCTTAGTATGAGAGAAATGGTGTGAAACTCAATATTTTACTTGGAATGCAGGCTCTTCCTCCTCTGAAGTGACATATTTAGATATGTTGCACTCTGATGGACCAGCTTCTGATTATACACAAACTTGAAAAGTCCTCAAATATTCCATGTATATTGAAAAAGTTTGGTATGAAGGAGGTGGTGGTTCAAGATTCTTTATTAGGAGGAAGCCAGGCTTCCTCAGAATTGTCACTGAGACAAGGAAACACCAGGACTGCTCCACTTTTTCACAGTATTTGCTCATTGAAATTGTACAGACATGAGTAGCTTTGATTTTCTAAGCCTTTGACTGAGGATGGCCTTCTCCCATCAGGAGCAATCTGTCTCATTCATAATAACTTGTCTTCCTCTATCATGTTGTTCCCTTGACAATAGTGAGTCTAGATTTGCTACTAGTAATTCCTATGACCATTTTCCAGACATATTGTAACACATTGCCTCATATTTCCTTGAGTGTTGCATTCAAAAGATCTTCCTAAAATAGAGGTTTGCAGGGTGTTGCCTGCAAAGTCTCAGGCTATGTGCACCTTCCATTAGACCAGCTTTGCTATAGATGGTACCAACATACCCGCATGAATGTAAGCTCCTCTTCAAGAGCAGGTTACCAAATACCTGTGAAGCTCTCAGTTGAGTTTTATGTTCATTAATACTTCAAATAAATTTGTAGTTGTCATATTTTTTGCAGTAATGAGATCCTGCACTAGTGGAGGACTGAGTCAATAGAACTGATTTATAGAGCCCCAGTCGACCTCTTGGCAGTTGCTTTCATCCTCAGTTGGGAGGAAGAATCTTTGTTTCCTCCAAGACAGTTTGAAAGGTTGCAGAAATGTTTTTTGTTTGTACATTTTTGACTGAAGCAAAGTATTTTGACATAGTTAAACCAGAATTGCCGAGTTTGGCTTCACTGAGGTGGCCATGACTGGTTTATTTTGTGACAACAAAACCCTGCACTGCAGATAAATGAGGCTCCATTTGTCCCAAAGAACTAAGCAAAATAGAAGGAACACATCTCCTGCAGTGTCCCTGAGTTGAGTGACATCCACAACAGGCCATGACATGGCTTGGTGGCAAGTCTGTAGGACATCAGTGCTCAAGATTAGTTTAAATGGCTACATATTCTGAGAGAACCAAGCCAGCTTGCAAGTGAGATACACTTATGTTAAAAAATCATCTTTCCTCCACCCTGATCAGCACATGCTTTGATTTTATCAAGGGGAGAAAGTGATTTTCCAAAACAGAATTCCAACACAGGTTTTGCTATAAATTGCTTCCCCTTCACCCTTCCTGGGATGAGGAGGCTGAAACCTATCAATATCTGCTAGCAAAATAAACAGTGAATCTGTTTTCCCAAGGGAATTAGTGGCCAGGGAAATGAAACCAAGAGGAGGTTTTACATTCTCAAACACTGGGTAAAAAAATAAAAAAAGTCTTGGAAACAGTTAATACCATTACCAGAGCCTGGCCTTACAGCCCAAGGACACCATTCTTTGCCTTGTGGCTGCACACCAGCTCTACCACTGCTACAATTGATCAGGAAAGCAGCTTTAAAATATCAGTCTAAGGCTTTTCTTATTATCTTAAAATGATCATTTAACTGCCTGAAATGAATACAGCCACAAACCTGCCAGATTGCTCCCTGCACACTAACAGACACAGACTAATGACCCTAGAGAGCAAGGCAGCTCTTCTGATGCAGCATCATCTACTCTCAAAGACTAAAGTGACGTGTCCTCTGCTCTCCACGTGCTCTGTGGACAGGGAGTGAAGCCACATCACTTCTGACACAATCCCAAAAATGACACCTGTTTCAGCACAGACACCACACAGGGACTTTCAGAGAGCAGCTCTCTCGCAGCTATGCAATCAAAGATCAGTTTTCAATGAAATATTACTTACTTGAATCAATGTTGTCTTGATTCTTCGTGAAGGGTGCAGCAGGCATAAAATGTGATATTGATTTCTGAGATGTTGCCTGGTCCTTTCTTCATGGTCATTTAAAAAAATGCAAAGTATTTCTTTTCTTTCACACCACAGATCATGTCACCTTTACAAACTGGAGGTCAAGACCCTTTTATGTTGCCTCATATTTATCTCCTGTCCTTTTTTTCTCGTCCTTCTTGCTTCATCTTGCAGTTTTTCTTCTTCTCCTTGAGTTTTTATTGCCTCTTCGGCTCTCCTCTTAGCTCCTGTTCTAATTTCTGCCTTTCCCCCTGCTCTCCTGAGTGCTTTTAGATTCTGATCTAATTTCTCATGTCTTCTCCCAGTGCTGCTCTCTCTGCTTTCTATCTTTCTGACCCTCACCTGTTCTCCTTTCAGCATCTCTGACTCCAACTCCGCCGCTCCCCTTGTGAACCACTGGCTCTGGATTTTCCTCCTTCTCATTCCCGCATTGCTCTTGGGCTGTTTTTAGCAATCATTTCAATAAAGTTTTCCCTGCTGCATACACAAATATGTCCCAGCCTCTCGTAATAATACAGCTTTTTTTCACATGTTGCCTCCCATTTCTGCAATTTGTGTGCATATTTTTTTAATGAAACTGTAGAAACAATGAGGAACAAAGCTCCCTAAATCTGTAATCCATTGCTGCCTGCCTCCCATGATAGAGAAGGGCTACCTTTTTTTTTTTTTTTACTTGTCTCCTCAAGCCAGTGTGAATTTAAGTCTATCCCACTGCTTTGGTTTAATTAATTTAGGTGCTAGAGAGGTGTACTGATCAGAAATCATAAAGCTGAAGTCTCTCAGAAGTCTATATCATGCGACAGGAAGAATGGACATATTTTTTAGTAATATTTTTGAGCAAAAATTGTTATATAGGAAAACTACAATTTCCTGACTACAAATTTCCATTCCCTGTGTCACCACAAAGAGTATTTTAATCGTGAAAAGTGCCACTGAGGTTTGAGCAACAGTTAAGTCGAGCTGAGGTTGAAACAGCCTCTAATGCCGGTGTTTCCCTGATGCTCTGCATGGTCTCAGAGGAAGACACATTGGATCCTGAATATCCAAATGATGTTTCTAAGTACTCCTCTCTTTTCCCAATATTTGCAAACAATTCTTGCTTATTTTGTGAGAGCTGAAAAGATTCCAGTGCTTAATGCCATGCTTACAGGAATTCTAGCCGCTGTGTTGACTGTCATCCCACTCTCTGAGAGCTGATCCTTTATATGGGAACAATCTAAATCCATATTTTGATGAACCCAAAGCCAAGACTTTGATCTACACTACAAATACTTGTAGTCACAAGCTTGAAATTATTTTTTAGTCACTTTGTGTTTTAGTTACTTAAAATATACTCTGAAGATACTATTATACTAATTCGTTAAGGTCAACATAAAAAACTTACATATTTTATCAACATGATTCTTTGTCAGATTAAAAAAAAAGCAAAGGGGAAAAAAGCAACAGCTGATATACTATATATATATATATATTTGTTCACATATAGGTCCCTGAAAAATAATATTAATCCATTTTCATGGCATCTATCCTTAAGTCCCACGATCCTGTTTATTTCCTTTTACATGACACTGGTTCTTGAATGGTCCAAGGACTTCTGACGTCTCCAGTTTGTATTCTCAATCCCTGTGGGTTATGACAGCAAAAATCAGTATTTTCTGCCAGCTTACAGAAGAAAACTCTGTTACCTTTGTGTTAAGGATATGGACATGAGTCTTCCATGGTGAGAAAAAGTCCTCAGGCAGGCAGTAATCCAGGGTACCCCCATTGGAGACTCTAAGCCAAAGCCAATTAAAAGGACTATCTAGACTCCGATTACTTTCAGCTTGCCTTTGACCCAGGAACATGCCCTTCTTTTGAACAGGAAATCAAATTTTGGAAACAAATAAGAAAGGGATGACAAATGACTCTAACCTGTGCTAATTTCCATTTCATGCAAGTTCCATGGAAATCAATAGAGCAGCTCCTAATCTCGGTAGCAATACTTCAAATTTCACATAGTTCTCCTGAGGTTACCTGGGTTTAGAGCAATGTGGCCTGAAGATTTTGTTTATTTTTTCATTTTACTAAGTCATAGCAGTGTTTAGCCCAAATTAAGATATCCTACAAGATGAAACATAAAACCACAGCATGAAAGTGTTTGGAAGAACTTAAGAACACTTTCAAGCTATTAAATGGTCAGCTTTTGGGTTAAATATGCTTCAGCACTGACACTGATCTCACAGGAATGAAAGACTCTTGACTATAAATCCTGTGTTAAAGCTTTCTTTCTGTTGTTCCATGGTGTGCATGTCTAGCATGGGATTTCTTGTGATAGCCAAGGTAACAATTCACCCAGTCCTGTGCCACTAAACTGGAAGTTGTCTTCAGGAAGGTTTTGCTGAAAGCAATGTCACTTTTCAGAAAGTCTTCATTGGAAAATATTTTATTTCACTCTAAATGCCTCTAAGGAAGAATTGAAATTCAGTAGAATCTAATATAACATGTCATTTTATATTCCAGCATTCCACCAGGCAGAGGTAACACAGTTCAGTAAAGCACACATTCCTTCCAACATCTGCTTAGCTGCAATGGTGAGTACATTTTATGTATTTTCTCTTCAGTTATATTTTCAGAAGTTTTTTGGTTTTGTTTTTTTTTTTTTTTTTCAATGTACAAGCTTTAATTTTTCATAGATGTAACCACTTCTGCTTGGCAAATAGAAAGCTGAATGAAATTTGCTCTGAGTGATTTCCTAACTGAATCAGAACCAATTGAATGCCTCAGGAAAACAGTTTTTGGAGCTTTTGTTCTTTGGGCTATTTGGTGGGATTAGTCACTAATATCAGCTTGATAATAGTGTGTACCTTAGACACCCAGAATTATTTCTACACCATGGTAGGTTACCGGAGAGATTTGAATCTTATACCTACCTGTAGGCACCTTGAATTTCAGATAACATTGAAAAGTAGTCCCAGGCTCAGATACCAGTGTATCTGAATCAGATGGTTCTTATGTGTTTAGTCAAAATAAATCTCTGGGTCTATACAAACCCAGACTAAGAGAAACCTGGAGATAGGCCATACATAAATACTTTATAGAGTGTTGTGTACATTAATTAATAAATACAATTTTCTAAGAGATTTCTGAACCTTGAATAAACATTGCTTAAACAAACGTATGCAAATTATTAATAGAAACTGTAATCTCCCTCTCTATCTATTATTCTTTTTTGGCCCTAACTACATTAATACCAGAAGATTAGAAGAACAAAACAGGTTAGCTTTGCCAAATAAGAAAAATAAAACATTCCAAAGCATGAAAGAAATAATTTTAAGGCCAAAGACCCCTACGAATTGAAGAATAACAAATCTTGTATGGCCCAAACCTTGTTGTTTAACTAATAATGGCATAAATCTGTGCCTCCCCCTAACTGTTAGATATTCTCTGTGACTGCAGTGTTGTTTTAGGAACATGAACCAACCCCACAATATAAGGTGACAAACAAAAAAGATGGAAAAATATATAAAACGGAAAGAAAAAAAAAAAAAGAAAGAGGGTCTACTTGCCACCTCAGGCTTTAAAACTCTTCTTACACACTTCAGCACGAAGTCTATTAAAGTGGAATATACTGGAAATACAATATACAGCAATGAATGTCTCCAAAGCAGCAATTTAGCGCTAAAGCTGAGGGCAGTTCTTATGCACCGACTTTTAATACCGAGACGATTTGTGGTCTCACAAAGTTCCTGCCTTGGGCAAGAATTGTGCTGTGCTCTAATAGGTCTAGTTTGTTGACTGTCAGAATAATGGAGAAATTGCAGCAGAGGGCCTGAGTGCTGTAAACAGCTGAGATAATTAGAAGGTCTGTCAGGAGGAGAATGAGGCTAAAGCAGTTTATGTTCTGTCACAGGGTGCAAAGTGTTCGTTCAGGAGGCTGCTGGATAATGTGGGATGTGTTGCCTTATGACCTAACAAGCTTGCTTGGAAGTGGGGAAAAAGTGCTTCTTGTCAACCTGGTCAGCTTTCTCTACTGTCTTTATCACTGTAGGATTGGAGGAGTTTATATTTCTTGTTAATAAAATAATACATCTTGCCAGCAAAATGCTGACTTGCTTTTTTTTTTTTTTTTTTTTTTTTTTTTTTAAGCCAAGGTGCTGGGTTAATAGGAAGCTCAAGCAGGGCAGCACAGGGGGGCTGAGAAAGCCACAAAGGCTGAAGGAAGCTGTTTGTGAAGGACAGGCACTAGAAGGACCCCCTCTGCCCTACAAAAAAGAAATGAAATGTATGGTTGTATCACCACCTTGTCAGAGGATGCTCCTGTGTCCATGAAGCAGAACACCAGAAGCTCTTAACATAAGGCTGGTACCTCAGTAAAAGAACTAGAAAGAAGGAAGCTGAGCAATCTAGAAATTGCTGTGACTAAGGAATTTCTAGGCAACAACATGCCAAGGGATGAAGTAAACAAAAGTTTTTAAGGCTGGTTTGTAGTTTTAGTTTTGGTTCTTATTTTATGGTCTGACTTTGGGAAAAATGAAGGCAGTCTTCTCCATAGAAAATCATCCCAGAGTTCAGAAAATGGGTAGCCAAACAGCAACTATTTGAAATCACTGGTATTTCAACAAATACAGAATTAGTGTGAGAATTCAGGTACCAGCAGGATATGAAGCTATACTAAGGTTAAGGTATGTTAATGCTTAATAACAAGCAAATATTAATAAGTTTTGAGTTATACAGAAACAGGGTGGGAGATGTGGAACAGGAATGTGGCCAAGAGACTTTTGTCCTTCTCCTTGTTCTGCCATTCACAAAAGTCACACATTAACCTAAGGCTCCCTACATTGCTGAAGTGGCTTGGGGATTTCTGTGTGTCAAATAATTTTAAAGTTGTCACTTATGGATGATGTTGTCACATCTTGATGGGTCTGACTGGGGCAGACAAGTCCTTATATGCTGTTTGTATTTTCTTGTGGCTCTCCCTGATGATTACCCAGATTTTCCTGGATCTGTGGAAAGGAGAGAGGCCAGAAGCTCAGCCTAGGACTGGATATTTTTAAAACTTGGATAGCCCAAAGCTATCTCAACAAGCAACATAAGGGACTTAATTTCATGCAAGTATTTTAGTGACATCATTCCGACAGCAGAATTTGGCCTTTTTTTTCCATCAACATCCCCATCCCTCCTACCTCCCTGCATTTTAGCATAGCCTGCAGGTCAAGCCTTGACATCAATATCTCCTCCTGCTCCCCCCAGTCCTTCTAAGCACCCAAATAGCTGTTGCCTTAATAATTCGGTTGTCTTTTTGACAGGACCAGAGGAGTCTTTTTTTTAAGCTCCTGCAGCACTGTGCAGCAGCAGGCAGCAGACAGTGCATGATTGCAGTGGGACTTAAGAGCAAACTCCAGCTCTCTGTCAATGGCTGCATGCCAGACAGCTCAGCCTGCAGAGAGCAAAACCTTTCAAGAGGCTGAGCATTTAAAAGGGAGACTGTCAACATCCCTCTGAGCAGTTAGTGGGGGGATTGCCATGGGAAAAAAAAAAAAAAAAAGGGAGCATGTCTGCAAATTGAGGTGCATTGGGACAGGCAACGTAAAAGCGCTAATTATCTTCCTATTCCCCTCGCATGCTTATTAAAGACCACCAAAAATAGCATCTGCTTAGGGATGGGGATTTTGTCCCGTCCTCCCCCTTTCCCTGCTGCCTGTTAAGTTGAATGGACATCCCACCTGTCATTTGGTGAAGTGGAATCACTCATGGAAGATGGAGGCTGGCCAGAAGCCACCTCCTGACAGTAAGAGGCAGGCCTGAACAACAAAGTTTGGACCAAGATCTGAACTTCTTTCACATTCAGTCCCATCTCTCACATGCTTGGATCCAGGACGTTGGCTGACACCCATCTCCTCTACATCTATTCTGTGATTATGTGTGAATGGCCCTATTGCTTCCCACTACACTCCACATAATCACTTCCATTCAGGCATAATTCTACAAGAAAATCTGCTGTCATGATGGCCAACCTGTGATGTTTTGCAGGATGAAGATTCCCCCCTAACACCAGTTTTCACCTGGAAACATACTGGTTGAGCTTTACTGATGACAACTCCCATATTTACCATTCTCATTATTAAGTCAACTTAAACTGCAGGTCTAAATGGGAGATCTTTTCCCAAACCAGGACAAACCCATTCAGTTCTTGTCAGCCTGTGTGCCTGATTCTGACTCCTTCACATCTGTTTTATGCCTGCACAATCCCATTGACTTCAGCAGAATTGTTTCTGATCAGAATTTGATGAAGACCATATTTTCCTATGTATCACCCACGGATTATCTATAAAAACTGTGATTCATCAGCAGTGTGGTTTATATGCATATGAAAGTAATGTATGGAGAACTTTGCTCTGGGGCCCCCTCTTTCCCAGTAGCCCCAATGCCTCTAATTCCTCTCCCATTTGCTTCCTTTACCCCCAAAATTTCCTGCTTCAGATTCCTCCCTAGTTTGGGTTCTGCCCCAAGATAACTGATTTTGGTTTTTTTTTTCTTGTTTGTTTGCTCTTTGAAAATTAAAAGGAAAAAAAGTTGTTTGGGTCAGCCAAAAGGGAAATTTCAGAGTTCTGAAATTAAATTTGAACAGAAATAATAATAATTTAAAAAGTTTTAATCAAAGACTTTCAATACTTAACTATTTCATTTAGTTGACCGGTATTCTTTTTTTTAAACTTTAAAAATATAAATAAGTTAGGCTAAATTTGTTCTAAAAACCTCCTTCTGAAATAAGAATGAAATAATTTTTTTCAAGAATGTTAAATCAAATAATTTTCTTTCCTTGCTTCCCAATAAATTTGCACAGAATTTAAAGCATATTCTGTGAATCTGTTTCTCAGGAAAAAAAAAAAGCCTTTAAAATCTACTCTTGATTAACATGAAGAAAGAAGTGAATCAGAGCCTGTGTATTTGAGGAATCATTTACTCACCCTGAAGGTGGGAAAACTGAACAAAGGTGAAGGCCAATAAAATCCATAATAATTTTTGGCACTGAAGCTCTTTTTTTCGGAAGTCACATACACAGCTGTGATGAACTACAGACAATGTCATGTATCTAACCCAAAGTCATACAGCAAATTACTGGCAAAACCAGGAGTGCAAGTGTGCTACATTTGGTTCTTTGCAGTATGTTAGTAACCACTTGAAAATGGTTGGTTTGTATAAGTACATGCATATAAACTATACCCCAAACTGTAATTTTCACTTTGTATTCTGATCCAGTTTTTTCAAGTGAAGACTACATGTAGCAATCATCTGTTGAACTTCTACCAAAAATGCAGTCTTCTTTCTTAAGAAAAGTATCCAATAACTTCATAACTTTTGACCTTGCAAATACTTCAGCTCCTGTCAGAAGAAAAATACAATAAACAGTGCTATGCAAAGAAAACAAAATTATTATCATGCAACCTAATAAGCAATTACAAAGGGCAAATTACTTGTACCCTCTGCAATTTTTTGCCATTAGATAATTAACATCAGAAGTATTAACGATCATTTTAACAAATTACCATATAATTATAATGTGTTTCTTCATTTACTCATACACATATTACAAACCTTTCTAAGATTTGTCTATTAATTGCAAATACATTATTTATTGGCTTAGCTGTGTAACATCTCACACTGGTAACTAAGCCTATTAAAATAAATACAGGACTGATCAGAACTGGCTGTCAATCTATGATCACCAAGTCAAATTAAGGCTCAGATGCAAAACTATAGTAGGTCACAATGTTCACTGAGATCACTGACCTAGAAGTCTCTTACTCATACTAACTTCATCTGAAACAAAACTAGGAGTAGAAAAAATGCACTCAGAAGTTTACAGGGCCAGCACATACTGGTGGCCATGCTGCTTAATTAATTTTGTAACATTTCCACAATACAGTTTTACTTAGTGTACTTTTCATAATCTAATTTTAGTTGAATTGCTTTGCACAATCTGCTCAAAATGTGTTTACAATTCAGAATTGTTAGAGTCCCCCTTTCATTTTGTGCTTAGCAGTGTTTGCAAGGTCCACCTAAAGTGGTGAAATATATCAGGGGAAGGCTGCCAAAACCATTTTCTAACATTCAAAGTTGCTTGGGCCAGGCTTGCAGTGTTTCCCAGGAATTGTTTCCTAGATGTAGGTAGACAGGAGTGTGTCAGGAAGAGTGAACTTCAGGGAGACACCACAGATTTTTCTGTGGGAAGAAGATTTTGGATGGGGAGGGTTGGGAAGCTGATTCCAAATTACCCATTTCCAATTTGGGAACAGATATGGCCCATGTGACCTAAGCATCTTGTCAAGACAGCTTGAATTTGAAATTGTGAATATGCATGTGGATGAGCTACAGACCTGAAATGATTCATGCAATGAAATGGCAGATTGGAAGAGATTGAAATTCACCCTTTCAGCAAAAGGCCAGGAGAAAGCTCTCAAAACTTATCTCACATGAGATACAAGTCTCACAGCTTTAGTCTAACCCCCTTGGACAGTATCAGTTGTACATACAACATATATGTTTTAAAAAAATTCATGACCCCCTGCTGACAATTCATGACAAGAGAAAGGCTTGGAATAAATTATTCATTACTGAACTGCTCAGCTTTTGCAACAATTCGTCAGGTTAAGGGAGAAGGGGAGAAATTCTAGGTGCAGTGGTGTGTTACAGCCACTTCCAAACCTGGATGTTTCAGCTTTGTGACCAGTTGATAACACCCTGACAGTTTCTTAATATTTATTTATTGATTTCTTCCTCTGGAGAACCCCTGTCCTTCACAGGACTCAGGATTCAGAGGGACCAAGCAGGGTTATTGCTCCTTTAAAAAAAAAAAATTGTTTCCTTTCCTTATAAAGACTGTAGTTCTTGCTTCTGTATAATCACACCTTGAACTTTACTTGTACTAATACAGTTTTCTGCCCAAGGTCCATCACCCCTACAGCATTACCCATATGGATGTAGGTAAAAGCAGAGAGTGATAAGCATTCAATGGCTTTTCAACAGTACCCCCGAATTAATAGTTAAAAAAAACCCCAAAAATCACATACTGGTTATCTGGCTGGTTGAGTAAAAGACTTAACTCCCTCCCGTGCTTATGTTTATTAATGTTGTAGGGATCTGAGGGATGGATCTCAAGGCTGAATACATCAGGATGAAGACTGAGTGAAATCTTTACCCCACTAAGACCCATGACCCAACTTACCCCTCCAGGGAGGGCAGGGCTGCACTCCAGCTATTGCTGGCCATTCATTTCATGAACATCTAAATTTTCATTTTTTAATTAAGAAGAATGATTTTCTTCTGCCACTGCCATTTCCAGCTGTCTGAACAGCTATGATGACACCTTACAAAGCTGCCATTACACTGGTGATATTAGTATTAATCACACGTTTCTTGATACTGTAATTGAATAGTTTTTACGCAGATGATATTAACTGATAAAATATGGCATCCTCATGAGAAAACATTACCTTGAAATATTAGAGTTATAATATGTTAATTTCTATGGAGGATACGAGTACAGATATATGAGGAGATGTAAATTTCCCAGCACTTCTGCTGGCAATTTCCATGTCAACATAATTCTTGGGAATTCATACTCACTATTTTGTGATGACTTATATGATGATGTATAACAACTTAAGGGGTTTTTAAAATGCAGTATTTTGACTAATGCAGTTTGGTAAATAGCACGCAGGACTGGTTCTTCCTTTCAGTTCTGGGAATGCTGATGTAAGCCCCTGGCATCACCAGGAAGTCACCGACCTGAATGTCAAAGCTGAAGTGGGTGCTCAGACTGCTCAGGTGCATTGCAGCTGTGTTAGCAGTGAGAGAAAAGGTGCTGGTGGGAGACAGCAAGATCCCTACTTCAGTGTTACAAATTGAGGGTAATATAGGGAAAAAAAAAAAAAAAAAGGTAGGTGGATAAGGGAAGTTTCTGCATGTCTTGCAAAGCTGTTGGAAATTGAGCTTTAGTCTGAAATCCATGACCATCAACACATAGTCAAGAGAGTTTATTGTCTCTGTAGCCTCTCAGTTCTGATCCATCTTATGTTTTCCTTATGCTGTGGGGGGAGGGAAGTCCTCAAGAAACACTGAGTCTGACTGTGTTTATTAGGATATACTGAAATGAACTGTGTCAGGGCCTATGCTCACCCTCAGCTCCTGGGCAGGGAACACAAGGTGCACAGCACGCTGCCCCGTTTCTTGCTCCCATTGCTAGTGAGCAGCTTACACCACCACAGCTCCACTGGCCTTGCTGGCTTCTGACTTAACATTGATGCTCTCTGCAGTTTCCTTGAGGAACAACCTGGAATAACCAGATGAATCAGCCCTAGGAGTACAGAGGGACACCCCAAAGACAGGAGAGGTGACAGCAGTTGGGGTTCTTGAATCCAGAAACAGGCAGCTGATCTGGTTGTCTCTCTCTCTCAGGCTAATCTGAATTAATTGGTGCTATTTGTGCCTTTGATACTCAAATGCAGAGCCCGGGGGTGGGAGTTCTCATGAAACAAGTGGCCACTTGGGAGAGCCTTCCCAGGTCCAATCATGTCATGGGCTCATTTGTCTCCCACAGTAATTCACTACTCACTTCAGTCAGTTTAAATGTAAAACAGCTGCTGCTGCTTAGCCCTCTTTTAAGGTATCTAACCAGCAGCTTTAAACCAATTCTGAATGGGGCCCATCCCATAATAGTCTCCCTCACAGTGGTCATTTGGAAACAATTAACCCTTGATTCAAGATCCTCTTAAAGAATCTTATTCCAGGCCCTTCTCTCCTGCAGCCCATTGCATTGTTGCCTTGCCCCTGGGATGGGAACAACTTTATTCTTTGGGATCTCTGGGGCTTGTGAAGCATCAACCAGAACTGCTGGGGGTATTGTATGGACTTTGTTCCCCTTCCCATCCATCTCCACTGAAAAAAAATTGGAGCTCTCAAATCAAAACAGACTGATGTTTTATCAAAAAAAAAAAAAAAAAAGAAAAAGAAAAAAGAAAAAAAAATTGTTTCCTCTCTTCCCTCCTCCTCCTGCAGTACCTGGGGGTCTTGTTCACTTTGCACATGTTTGGCACTGCTGCTACCCCTCACCTCGCTCAGTCTCTGGTGATATGATGAACTGGAGATTAATCTGTTTTAAGGAGAAGCACCTGGCTTTGAGCTAATAAAATATCAATTTGTAACAGGGAGGAAAAAGCTCAGTGAGAGGGCTGCATGCTCAGGGTTTGAGTCCTGATTTGATTTGGGCGTTTTGTGTCACTCAAGAATTTTAGGCTGTGCTCTGAGTGCTTCAAAACAGTTCTCCACACTGTTCTCAACTTTCTCCCACAATACTGTTTTTGTACTGGTGGCTTTTGCTTTCACTGAAGGTATCTCCCAGCTCTGAACCCTAAGGGGCTGCCCCCCTCCCAAGCATCCCCCTCCACCTTTCTCTTCTAATGGCTCCATAGCCAGCTGTGCTGGCCCCTTGCTGGGATGTTAAACTGGCAACACCCTTGATCCAGGCAGACAGACACTCAATAGCCAACTTCTGGAAAACCTCCCCCTGCACTGGCCAGCTCTGACACAAACCAGCTGAAGACATTGCAATGCCAGAAAGTGTTACAGCTGGGCTGCCTGACAGATTGGCAGCACACACTCTGATTTGGGGACTGTATTTGGGGGCCTGCAAAGTACTCACTGTCCAGGCACTGAGCCACTAATCACAGTTTACATTAGGCAATCAGATACTTTTCCACTACCGAATGATCTGCTCTTTTTTTCCTCCCTCTTTTTTTTTTTTTTTTTTTTTTTTTTTTACCTTAGAGGACCCTGTGTGTATACAGTACCCCCCTGCCTCACATCTGCACCATGTTTTAAGTGGTATCTAATACACAGCTACTAACACCAGCTCAGGCAGTGACAAGGAGCCCAAATCCCTGCTGCTCTGATTCCTCCTCCCCACTCCCCCAGCCTGACTTTTTCCTGTTTCTATGCTAAACCACTTGATTAATTTAACCTGGGGGTTATCTAGTTATAGAAAAATCCTACAGGACTTCATATGAAAAGCAAGGTTTTATGTCATTCTATAGGAGTCTGCTAGCCTATAGAACCTGATGAGTGGTTTTAAATGCAACTCCAGAGATCAGATCTTCAGTGAAAACAATAGATTTAGGAGTAATTTCTCTGGCATGCTGCTGGCTTAATCACTTTTACATAGAAGTGTTTCATTAGGAATGAATCTATGTCAGCCCCATATGCCAAGTCTGATTTCTGCATTGGCCCAGCCATGATGCTGGAGATATATGTTCGTGTAAGATAAGTGTGCCATGGCTGGATGTCTAATGAATATGGCCTCATTTACAATAAGAAGGACTTAGACCTGGCTACGACCCAGCATTTCTATTCCAAAGAAATGCTGACATTTTGGAAAACGTGGGGCTCTGCTAGAAAAAAGAGCTGATTTTTTTTTTACATTTTCCAAGCCAAAAAAGGTGCTTTGAAAAATATGTACTGTATTAAAATGTTAAATACCAGTTAGGTGCCAATTTAAGAAAAAATATATAAACACAGAACATGAAAATTCATATTTTAATGTAAACATTGAGCTGAAATTAACAGAAATGTTTTGATCTTGGTGAAATGAGATATAGTAACTTATTCTCACCGATGTTTTTGCCACAGCTAATCTATTCCTATGAAAATGTTTTGATTTTAATGAAGCTGTATGGTTTCCACTGAATAATTCGTAAAAAAAAGGAAAGCAAATTGCACCATGTAAGAGGGCCCCAGACTTGTCCCACTGAAGCAGGAGTCATCACAACCCTCCTGTGTTTGCTTTGGGACAGTGAGCCCTTGAGGTTCACTGTTCCTCTTGAGAACAAGAAAGATGCTCTAACAAATTTTAAACTGTACTTGTTAGGGTTAATTCTGCCCTCTTCACTTTTCCAGTCTTTGCAAATATCACTTTGCATATTATGACTCAATTTCCCTATCTCAGAAGTGGGAATATTACTGTTTACTCACCTTTCTTAAGGTCTCTGCTTAGGTAAAGCACTTGTAAGCACGTTTGCCTTATTACCCAATTCCTGTGTGTAAACACCCTGCAAATGTGGAGAAATGGGCACTCATGCTGTTGTGTGGATGCAATTAAAAAAAAAACAAACACCCACAAACCCAAGAAAAAGGTTTATTTTGGACCCAGATTGTAGTTTCATGGTTCCCGGGGCAGACCTGAACCTTGCCCGGCTGTTTATTTCCTTCGCAGGTGAATCTGGGATAAGACAACCAAGAAACCCTCCTGATGACAAAATGGGAGCTTTGTGAGAGGGAAAGGACATCAAATCCAGTGCCTAACTCCATCTGGGCAGAATGTGCACACACACACACACACACACTTAGAGGTGGAGGGAGAACACAGTGGACTTGAGAAATATATTAGGCATTCAGGCAACTTCAATGCACCACTAATAAAATTAAGTGTTGGAACATAAATGTTTTAATTTTAGTGCGAATGCTCCAAGCAATACCCCGTCCTGCACCTTTCTCTCCCCCCCCAGCCTAGACTAATCCATTTAGAGACAAATTTACATTTTATTTCGCCAAACCCTATTAGCATTAATATAAAGGTCAGCACTGAAAAGGCAGCTTCAGAAGCTAATGTGCCAGTGTGCTGTGCTCTGTGACCAGATGAGGGCACGTGGGTCTCTCACCCACTGAGTCTGACAAGAATTTGTAATTTAGGAGGGTGGTTCTCCTCTCCAAACACCCCCATAGCTCATGGAGATGATCAGGCCACTCTCTGGAAACCAAATGGGAGAAGGAGGGAGAGAAATCACTCTGTGAAAAGCCCTCGATGGTGTGCAAATGCCATTGACAATATTTAACGGCTTTGGGGGGAAAAATGTTCTATTTGGAAACAATTCAGCTCCACGGGTGATGTGCCTTGGGTGTCATTTAGTATAGATATTATTAGTATAGATATTATTAACAGGTTAGGTGGGATGCAAATAAGGGCAGTACTGGTTGGGGGATTTGGGATCTCCAGGTTCATTGTTGGCTTCTGGTGGAGTCCAAAATCTCCATCAGGAATATCCTTCACTGCTGAGTGATGATTGCCAAGCCCTGAAGAGAAAATTAGTCTGGTTTCAGAAGTGTAATACATTTGTACAAGAACCGTATGAGCTTGATGTGGTTTGTGGTTTGGTTCCAGCAGAGAACTGTGCACTGGGAAAAAGCTTAATAACCCAGGGTAATCCCATTGTATGTACTGGGCCTTCTTCTGTGTATAAAGTTACTTATGTGCTAATTTTTCAGAGGATCAGAGCCAAGGATCTTGACCATGCATGCTGGACATCTAATTGACTCATAGTTTTGTGTCTAAATCATGTGAATTTCATCTCAAGTTTCAAACAGATGTTTGGTCTGAAATCCAAAGTGTTAAAAAGGAACGAAGTCAGCTTCATCTCTTGGATCAAGATCCTGTGAAATTCCTATTTTTGTCCCATCCTGTGAAATTCCTATTTTTGTCCAACCACAAAGTAGACACCAGTGTAGAGCTGAATGCTCCAAATTAACGTCATTCCTCCAGGCAAACTACATCATGCATGGCATTGACTTTTTCCCCTTTTACACTGTGGAGTCTTCTTCCTCCTCCTGCTACTGCTATTTCTACTAATACAACACTAAAAAGCCAAAGATCTATTTAAAAGAAACCCTGAAAATAACAAATCTCAAGACCCAAAGAAGCTCTCAAGCCATTCTAGGCTGAGCTGTCTAATTCAAGAACAAACTGATAGAGCAGGTGGACATGCCAAATGTCATTAAGTTTGCCAGAGCCCAGCCCTGAGGAACACAAAGGTGAGAAGTATATTCCACAACAAATGACCCCTGACTGGGAACTCCCTGCTACCAGTCCTCCTTGCTTTTAAATTAAACCAGTAAGCCTACTTGAGTGTCTAGCCTGAGTGTTTCATTTGATTCCACTCCAGGGGAAATGCAGCCTCTCAATTAAGCTTTTCGATTTTCACATGTGAAACAAAGGCTTGGAGGTTCCTGGAGCCCACGTGGAGAACTGAGGCAGGAGATCTGCACTTGATTGTTGTCTCTACTACATCCAATGGTCTTATTGTTTCACTCCATGCCTCAGTTTCCTTCTCTTATAAAATTCCATGTCTGAAAAACACTTTTAAAGACTCCAGGTGGAAATATGTGTAGTATGACTTTTGTCTGTATGTTCTGCCAATGTCTCAGTGTCTTCATGGGTCCTCAGGGCTGTATTAATGATCTTTTGACTCTTTTCAATGTGCTCAAACCCATAAATTAATAACCAATAGAAAAGCCCAGATGTGTCTCCATAGGTTGGGGATGAAGGAATGCCATAGTTTTCATACCATCACATAGGCAGACATTTGGAAGATTAGGGACTGCTGAATGCATCACTAGGGATCAGCACAAAGTTATTTGCAGTTGTTTCTGTAATCATGTTGCTCAGGAAGAAAATTCACAGTATGTCTTGCTGCCTGCCTCCCTCCCAAACACATACCCTGCCACCTGTGTGCAGTGCTGGGGTGGTGTTAATGCCCTGTGCCTTGCTAGAAGCCATATAAATTAATTGACTGGCTAAACACCTGCTCTGTATTTGTTTGTTTTTTCCTTCTTTCATTTTTTTTTCTTACAGGTGTGGGTTTTTTTGTTGTTTGTTTGTTTCATCTGTTCTGGACTTTTTGCTAGGGCCATAGGTAGTTTTCATATGTAGAAAATATAAAGCTGGATATTTGTGGACTCAGTTAACATGAATAGGGATGGCAAAATCAGACTCTCTGACCCACACATTCAAATTAATCAGTATAAAGATCCCAATTTCAGGCAACAGAAGTGAACTTTTAGTAATATACATTTAAGCCCATAGACTCCAAAGTCTCCAAGAAGGACTGGTTCTATCCTTCCCTTTCTCAATTCCATGTCAACAGTCTGATTTCTTTTCCTCTCATTTTTGCAGAAGAAAGTTGATAGTTTTAATTTTCATTTTTATCTTGGATTCCTGCAGGAGTGACTTTTACCCCATCTTGACCTTGCATACAAAACTGGATGGGCATTCCTGCCAATTACTAAATTTATTCAAGTTTAGTGAGAACAGCTGAGCAGAGATAATAGGCTATAAGAATGCACCCAGGGAGAGAAAGGTCTTCACCTGTGCTTGGTATCACCTAGCAGAGAAACCATATCAGAGAGTCACTGCTACTGCTCTACTCACAGGCAAAGCTTTAGTTGCTCCTTCAAGCTTCTTGCAAACCAGAGACTCCAAGGATGACCGTCAGTGCCATGGGAAACACTCACCTTACTGCTGGCTTGCTGGCCTCTTTGTTTCTTGGAAGAACAGCTTCACTGAGCAAGAAGAAATTGAGGAAGGTGACTTCACCCAAAGAGCCTCATTTCTTCAACACCTCAAGTGTGCAACTCCCTGCACTTCAGTAGAGACTCATTCAAATGGTCATAAAGGTACCATTGGGTCTTATGAGAATGTGCCACCTTGCTGCACCATCTTTTTTTGGGGAAGGAACTTATTATGTGAAAATTTCTGTCTCAAAACATTGATGTTCCTGTCAGAGCTGAAAGAAAAGCTCACCTCAGTGAAGGACAGACCTCCTAAGGCAATGGGTAAGAGTGCTTGATTTGAATAGGGAAACAGACCTTTCTTAATTTAAAAATGTTTAAAATTTTGGATAGAAAATCTCAAATATGTTATTCTTTTTTTAAATATTAAAAAAAATCCCTGTTAGTTGTTGTTTTCCTCTGGGCAGGCCCCAGGAAAGCAGCCATCTTGTGAATATTTCTGTCCCTTGTTTTGTCTAAGGTGAATGTAGCCCCAGGAGGGAGGTACCTAACCCTTGGTTTTATTGACTGCATCTGCACAGTCTGGGCCAAGTCTTCTGCTCGTGCACATCAGCTCTACAGAAGCCAAAGAAGCCACAATAAATGTGGGAACTGTGGGCTGTGAATGTGTCCCCTAACGCTCACTACAACTCTCAAAGTCTGGCCCAGCTTCTCTGAGTGCAAAACTAGGAAGGAGCATTTTTTTTCAGGCACTGTTTTATTAGCTGGTTGTTAAAATCCTGTTTGGGAATTTGAAAGGGAGATCTGTGGCTGCTTAAAAGTCAAGATGTTTGGAAGTATCCTGATGACTTCTTTCTGGCAGAGGTCTGGGTTGCTCTTCACTGTAATTGAAGCCCACAGAAGTGACTTTACATCTAATTTAATTCAGATGGGGAGGGGGGGAGGAGCAGCCCTCAGCAGTTAATTCTGTACAAGGTGATTTTTGATTCACTAAACCCAAACATATATATTTTAGCTTAATAGTGACCTACCCTTTGTAAACATGTGTAGAGGAGACTGTGGGTCCCCTCAATGACATCTGAGTGGGGATAATGTGGCACTAGAGAAATAAAGAAAACCAGACACCCAGAAGTGAGGAAGACATCAAATTAAAACTCTTTAAAGAAATCTCTCACTTCCTACTTGCTAAATCACTTATTCTGTAAATGCCTTTGCTGTTGGTGCTGCCACATACCATGTGATCAATAGTCTTATTCTCTAGTGTTCCCCCTAGTTGAAGAAGATGCTGGGCAGGAGAGAAAAAGGATGGGATGTGGAGCGAGGGGGCTGGGAGGAGGAAACTGTACTTGATCCTTATGGAAGTCAGTTAAAATTAATTGGAAAAAGCTTTTAAAGACCTAAGATGAAGACCAAATGTATCTCAGACCTGCGGCCTCATCCCCGACACTGAATGCGAAGGTCATTGCAAAGCTGTAGATTTATGCGGAAGGCTTGGGTGATGGAAAATGAGACAAAAGCATTTGGATTTTATTATTCCATTTACTCTGACCCTGGGCCATAAAGGGTTTGGAGAGCCTGTTTTATGTATTCAGCTGGTTGCCACACTGACAAGCATTTGGAGCCACTTAAATAAACCACCCCAACCCACAGCTGCAACAACACCATATCAAATACAGGTTAGAGTTGAAATGGAGAGCCAGCAGCACAGCGTCTCCAGCAGGTGCATGCAGAGTGTTTTTTAGCCCCCTTGGTTTTGGAATAGTTCCCTTATTTATCTACTGGCTTTGATTTAAAGACCATTTAATCATCAGTATAGATTCCAGGTTAAAGAATGAGCGCTTACACTACCCTAGCAAGCCACTTTCTCCTGTTCATCTCATTTCCTGATTTTGCAAGGAACTGAGAGTTTGAAAACCTCACTTTTTAGGCCAAAGCTGGACAATTCCACCCTGCCTTCTCAGGCTGCTCTATACATCCACTGAATCCCTGATTCCTGGCAGGCACCACTGCTTTGGAGCAACAAGAGACAGGAGAGAGTAATGAATGTAAAGGATGGAGAGGGAGTAAGACTCTTGCTTAAAAAGAAAGGAAAATGGAGCATGTGTTTGGACTGATGACTGCAAATCTAGGCACCCAGGCATGCTGGGTAAAAGGAAAAGGCAGACGGTCAACTGCATATCCACTTGCTCAGAAATCAGTGGGAAACCTAATATTGAGTTTCTTAATGTGTCTTGCATGCTCTGTGTGTAACATGTTGCAATCCTCCAGCAGGCTGTAGGATGTCTCATGCCTACATGAAAGTGGAGTAATCCACATGAAAGTTTAAGTAATCCACAGACATTCAGAATATCACCCTGCCTGCCCTGCTTTTGTTCCAAGTTTCCATTAATTTTGTGTGATTGCTCATTCTCTTGCTTTCAAAGGGCAGCATCACCAGTGTGGATGCAAGTTCTTGTGAAAATTGCTGTTTGCTCACATGTGTTAAGTTGCTCATTTATTAGATTTAAGGAAAGCAATTCACCTTTAAATAGGGAGCACAACTAATCAGGACAAAAACATTTAACAGCCAAGAGAATTGAAAAAAATGGCAAAAGAGTATGTCAAATACATCTGAGTAACAAAAAATTCCAATGCCCTCTTAATACCTAACTAGCTGGAGAAAGAGGCTAATTTATGTACTGTGAATTTTGTACTCAACCCTATTCTGAGAGGCTGTTCCTTGAGAAGAGACAAAATGTGATGGTTGAGATGAAATCTTGGAAAAAAATTCACGGTACTAGTTTATATTTTCTAATTCTGGATAGATAAGCAGAAGACAATTGTTTGGAGGACTTTTAAATCCTAAATACACATTTTCTATAGTTTTTCTTCTAAGCATGTTGCCATAAGAATTCTCCTAACCAAGACTTCTAGTCATGTAGTATTAAGAATATTATAACAAAAGCTAGAGTAGCCAGGGCATCTTGCAGTCTTTTATTTAATGATATTTTGTGTTATCCATACTTATTATTTTCAGGCATCACCTAATCTACATGATAATCTAGAACAATATAGAAACTGATAATGTTTAACAAAATTCAAAGCCTCTTTTCAATTTAAGCATCTCTCTTGAGAGGGATAGGACAATAATATCAACTCTTGCTTTCCTAAAGAGAATGCAGTCAACCCCATCTTAGCCTTGAGGACCATGAAGACTTGAAGTAGATGCAATTAAATGCAAGCCCAGACTAGAACTCCCAGCCTTTACGCTCCCCTACACATGAAGGGAATCTTGAATCTTTGGTCGATTAAGCCAACAGGGATCCCAAAGGGCTTGGAAGCTGCCTTTTGTTTTTGTTTTTTTTGAGCTTGTGGTGTAGTCATGAAAACTGAGGATGTTCTTCTATGACTCTCAGATAACTGTCTCACACCTGTGGTGGTCACCCTTCACCGAGTAGAAATGGGTCACCGGAAATGCCTTTTTGCTCCACTACCCATGATGACATCAGGTGTAGACATCTCAGTTATAGACATGTAAAGTTACATGAGACAAGCCCCAGGCACAGTCACCTTTATCAGCTGTTTGCCAGGGCAAGGGCCTTGTGTCTGTTCTCTCCTGCTTTCTGCCTAGAGCAGGCAGCAATTTTGTCTCTTTATTTCTGAAATGCTCATTTAATTCATGTCACTGGGCTCAGCTTAGCAGTATGTGAGTGAGAGAGAATTGTGGGGGCTAGCAAGAGTCAAGAAACTGAGGGTCTGCCCTGGCCCTAGACTTGAAGGAACTGAACCTGAGCCAGATTTCATGTGGAGCTGTTATCTGTAACACAATATGAATTAACTTTTGATCCAAAATGTTCAGGGGAGCCCAAAAGCCAGGGCTCAGCTTTTTATTCAGTAATTATTGATGCAGTCTCAATATTCAGTATTGGAGCAAACTAATTTGCAGGCCTAATCTTCCTACATCTGGAAATGAATTAAAAACAATTCCTATTTACTTATGCATGATAATTAATCTTACTGGATTAGGAGGAGCTGATACCTTAAATGCTTCACCAGGGACATTCTTTTGTGTTTTATGGACATTTAACAGCAGAACTGGTGGAAACTAGAGGGTTTTTTCTGTGTTAAAATTTTCCAGTTTTGTTGCAAAGAACAAAAATTCATAATCTGGAGCAAAACCCATTCCAAATTGAATCATTATTGGATTTGAAGCTTCCTCGCTGAAATATTGAAAACTTTGTGTGTAAAGCAAACAGCTGCTGCATAAAAATGTGCAAATTCAGTCTTAAATCAATTAATGTTGTCTACACTTACATGATGCTAGCAATGGCTGGGACAATTTACTAAGGCTAATAACCTACACAGTTCTGACTTTCTAGAGAAAGAGAACTGGGAAAACTTCCCTTTTTCTTTAGCTGTGAAAAGTTTAAAAACTTCCATAAAACGCTTACGTGGTCCAAAGGAAAGAATGAAATTATAACAAACTCTGGATGGTTTCCAGCATCCAGAATTGGTTTCTTTCTGTCTAGCCTAATCTCCTTTTGGCTACACTTGATAGGAGAGGTGCTCCTATGTAACAAAACTGGCAATCCCATACTGTGGACCTTCAGCCAGACATTGCAGAGTTTATGTGATGTCCATAATGGTCAGAGAAGCAGGTGAGAAAGATGGGGAGAAGGAGCTGGGTCCAGGAATTGCCCTGTTGTTGAGTGGAAATACTGGGGTCATTTGTCTCATAGTACAAGCCAGCATAAGAAATTAGTATTGGCCTGTTTAATACAAAAACGACTCCAAAAAACAACCGTAACCACCCCACATACAGCAGTTCCTGCTGATCAGAAACTTTCACTGAAATTGGGACAGTTGCATTTTAATTGACTTTTTCCTCTACAGCATTGTATAGGGAAATCAGCTCTGATTTACTTGTAGCAAGGTGGAAAAGAGCTGAACTCTGGTCAGATTTCTGTAGTGATCAGATGGTATTTATTTGCTGTGGTGCTCTCTTGGGCTAGATTCAAACTTGGGTTCTGCAGATTACAGAGTAAATCTTGAGAGCCTCAGATGGATATTATGCTGACTAAATTTAGAAATATTAGCAATTAAACCTGAAGTTGGGTTGCTTTTCCTTGGCATTCCTATGAAATGTTGCATTAAGGGGAGAAGAGGCTGAAAATAAGAGCTGGTGGACTAAGGAGGAGGATAAAAGATTCATGAATATTTCTGCT